>NC_140738.1:8772500-9297500 GCF_050655825.1 Lonchura striata
GTAATTCCTATTGCAGAGAGGCTTGATACCATCTGCACTCATACTTCTAAGGGAAACAAAACAGATGTCAGGAGTTGGTTTAAGGAATTGTTATCCTACCCATAGATCATTCCTTTCTCTCTGAGGTCAGAAATCCCCAGCATTCCTGCTGCACTCAGAGTTTGCCACTGAGAGATGTGAGAGGTAAAGGATTCCCTGTGGCTGAGGGAAGGTGAGGGGCTGGATGGGCTTGTTCCCCCAGCACTGCTCTGCTCAGCCCCCTCTGCTTCCCTGAGCATCTCCCTGGGCCTGGACATCCCCTCCTGAGAGGTGCCTTGTCCCTGCCAGTGCTCACAGAGCCCATCCCACCCTGTGTGCCCTCGGCCTGGCCCTACAGAAACCTGCCTGTGTGCAGGGCCCTGGCTGGGGCAGGCTCTGTGTGCAGCTGGGCAAGGGCAGCTCAGGAGAGCCCTGCTGGGCCCTGCAGAGGTGATGCTGCTGCTGCCCAGGGCTGAGGAGTGGCTGAAGGCCCTTTGGGAGGCTCCCAGCAGAGACACTGACCACCCAAAGTCACAGTTCTGGAGTCTCTGGACATGTTAAAACATTCCTTTGATGATCCTGTGTGTCCCTTTCAACTCAGAATGTTCTGTGATTCTGGGATTACAATTCCTGTTCTGCTTCTCTCATCCCCCTGGTGTCTATAATCAAAAGAGAAAAAAAAGAACCCTTGCAACAGTGTTAGAACAGTGAAGTTAAAACCAGACCTTTATTGGAAGCTTCCAGGTGTCCCAGTGGGGATGAGGCACACCCAGCCCCTGATTTCAACAATTTGTTAATGTTGATTATTTAGGATATTTAACAGGAACATCCAATGGGAGATTCAGTACCCAGTTACACACCCCTGGCTCAACCCACTGGAATAAGTCCAGGGCCTTCTTTGTCCCAGTTTTTCTTATCACTGCTCACATTCAAAACGCAAAATACTCTTCTTGTGGGTTCTTCTCTGATAAAAAGATTATATAGCACTTTAAAAATGTATTTAGACAGGTTATAGTTCTAAAATCTAAGAGAAGGTAAGGAAACATACTAGAGTTAATTAAGGATCATAAATACATTAAATATATAATAGTAGTTAAAAAGAGTTATTAAAGAGTTTAATAGAGTTAGTTAAGGATTATAATTTTAAAACTACGTAACAGTAATTTACAGAACTATGAATATATGAAAAATATATAAAAAGCAAAAATATTTTTATCATCATCACAACTTCATCATCTTTCTCCAAGCAGAAAATTGAAAACACTCTCAGTAAAGCTCCTGACCTTTACAGCAATCCCAGGCTTACCTTCTTTGGGAAGTGTCCCCCGGAGCTGTGCCCAGGCTGGTCTGGAGCTGGGAGCAGCCCTGCCCCAGCCAGCCCCTCTCAGCAGCAGCACCTGCCCTGCTCAGGGTGGCTCCTTCCCCCCACAGCTCCTGGCCAGCGCTGGGAGCAGCTCCAGGGCCAGCTGAGAGCTGTCCCTGGCAGGCAGCAGAGTCCCTGGCCCAGCACAGCGCCCTGGGCTGCAGGACCCTGCTCTGCAGGACAGCCCTGGGCACCCCTGGCTGCTCTGCACAGGAGATGAGCAGAGAATGCACTCACAGGGTCTGTGGGCATTGGCATGTTCCAGCTTTAGGAGATCTCTCCAGGAGCTGCAGCTGCATTGTCCTGCAGCCAGAGGTTCCTGTGCCAAGGGCTGGCAGTGATTCTGCCCCAGGCACTTCTCAGCCCCTTCCCAGCCCTGACTGATTGAAGCTCTCTGTGCCTCTGTGCTGTGCCCGCGCTGGCTGCAGGCAGTGCCCCAGCCCTGCTGGGCTGGGAGAAGAGCTGCTCAGCAAGAGAAATGTGCTTTTGAAGCTCTGCTTGCTTACCAGGATCACCCTCTGTGCCAGGAGCCCGGCCCAGCTCAGCAGCACAGACACAGCACAAGGACTTTAATGACCCTCTGGGACTTTGTGCTCAGGCCCTGAACATCAGGCCCTGAGAGGGAGCTGCAGAAACCTCTGCAGAACTCCAAGTCGCAATCCAGCTCCAAAGTTTCTGGGACTTTTAATGGGTCCCACTGAGAGACACGAATGAGAAAGTGTCCCCAGGCCCCAGGCAGAGCAGAGAACTGGAGGCACTGATGAAAGGAGGGGACAAAGAGAAGCCAAGTCTTGGTGCCCTGGGGCACAGCAGGGTCTGTGCCACCAAGGGCTGTGAGGAGACACCTTGTCCTGAGGCCCTGGGGCCTCCTGGCACAGCCCCAGCCAGGCTGGGCACTGTCAGCCCCTGCTCCTGCCCTCAGCATCCCCCCCATGCCCACATCCCAGTGGCCTCAAGGATCTGCTGGAAGGAGTCCCTGGGGAGCCTTGGTCAGGAATGGCCCTGGGGGCTCCTTCTTGCTCCCAGGGACTGCAGGCTTTTCAAAGGACTTTGGGTTTGGCTTTTGCCTTGGAGTCTCTGAGAGGTTTATGCAATCATGGCCCCAATTATCTGCTTTAAGGAGTCCCATGAGAGCTTTGTACTGACACTCAGTGGGGCTCATTAATGCTTTGAGATCCTCAAGGTTCTTAGGGTACTTTGGATTGTCCTTTCAAAACGGAGAGGTTTTTGTGCCATTTTCAGTTTCTGAGAGGTTTTTGTGCCATCCTGGTCTCCAGTTCTCTTTTCCAAGGAATCCACGAAGACTCTGTGTTGGGGATGGACCTCAGTGGGTCCCATTAATGCCTTGAGACACCTTGGGTGTTTCCTCTTGACTTTTACTCCTGTAAAGGTTTGTGCAATCTCCTCTCAGGCTGTGAGATTCCAGGGCTCAGCTCCAAATGCATCATGGGGCTCATTCGGATCAAACAAGTCCTGACAAACCATGGCTCTGCCTTGATTTCTCTCTTGTCTGGGGCAGTGGATCAGGAAGTGTCGTGGTTTGACACGGAAAGAGAATTTTTTTCCGGAAGGAAGAGGTCAATTTAGATATTGACCAATTGAAAGTAGACACACCTCTGAGAACACAGAGGGGTTGAAAGCAGAATTCCCAGGGGAACTCGCTCTCTTTGGTTCCGGTCAGCGTGCAGTGCAAACCTCCCCTGCCCAGCCACAAGCTGGGTGGGGGAGGGGAAGCCCCCATGGCCTGAAAGGTAGGCCCCAAGGGTGGTGGAAGGACTGGAACCGGGCTGGCCCCTGCAGATGGAAGGGTGGAAGAAATCTGGGATGTCTCCATTTCCCCCCCCCGCCCCCCCCCCGGTTTCTCTCCGGAGGGGGAGAGAGAAAGAGACGGCGGCGATCCTGTCCTGTCAGCAATTCCACCACATGGAAGGAGGAGCGGGGGGAGCTCCAAGGTGCCCAGTTGTGTGGGAGTTGCTGGATGTCCGGGCATCGAGCCATCCCTGGGAGTTCAGACTTTTAACCCTTTCTTGAGAAAATGAAAGCTTTGTGAATTTTCCTTTCCCCTCCTCGGTTTGAAAGAGAGGAAGAGGGACACCTTGGACCCTGGGATGTTGGAAGGAGGATTTCTAGAGGGGAGGGGGACAAGGAGTGGCTTTTGGCTGGACTTTTCCGTGTTAGCCACAACCTGAACCAATCTTCTCCTTCAAGAGGGACTGTGTTTTGGGAGGATGCCAGTGAGTCAAGAGACCTGCTTCGGCTGGGAAAAAGACAAAATTGGAGTGAACAGAGAAAAGGTTAGGGGGCTTGTGGTGGCGCCCCCTTGCCCTGGAAAGGAAAGAGAAGAGAAGAAGATCTCTGTTCTTGAGCCCTCGGTCCCAGGGGAAAATGGGGGGGACTGTGTTCCCAAACAATGAAAAACTGAACTGTTGTTTTCTCCCCTCTTGGCAGGGCATCCTTGAAAGGAAAAAATCCTAAAGGCAGTGACCATCCATGCATTGTGGTGAGAGCACTGTGCATGGCAAGGAGAAGGGTCACCATGGCAAACTTTTTCTCCGGGCGCTGCCATGTGTGACATGGAAACACAGGATGTGGAGCTGTGTTTCTTGGGGGGTCTGTGGCACAGGAGAGACTCTGTTCCCTTGATGGACTGAGTGTCGATTGTTTGGAGGGTGGAAACCTGATTGGGGTCCAGATTGTGTCTCACTGTGGTTTGTTGGAGTTGGGTGGTGGGGGGAGGAATGTTTTGCAAGGTTTTCATTTCATCTTTGTGTGGTTTTTTTCTCCTTCTTTAGTTTTCTCTTTTCTTTTGTAGTAGTAGTTTAATAAAGTTTTTTTTCTGTTATTAAGCTTGGGCCTGCTTTGCTCTATTCTAGATTCCACTTCACAGCATTCAAGGTAGGGATCACATTTTCATGGGGGCACTGGCATTGTGCCAGTGTCAAACCATGACAACGGTCTATGTGCCAATTCCCGTCCCCCCCATTTCCCACACCACTCAGGATTTCTCACACCTGGGTCTACTCCTGGGTCAGGGGTCTCTTCAGCCCCTCTAGAAATCTCAGCCCTCATTCTAGAGAGACTGCAGACTGTAGAGAGAAAGCTTACCAGATTAAACACCAGGAAGATGGTCTCTTTAACAGTCAGGGGAAACTGAACATTCTCTAATAGGGAGCTGAGAGATTCAGAGGAGAAGAAGGAAAGCAACATCTGAAAAGCCTCATCCCCTGCTTCCCCTCTAACAAACTGGCTGCACAACCATGACCATGAGCCATGCATTCCTGGAACAGACTTCAGCACCTTCATAAACCCCTGAAAGCCATTACACCCAAGCCCAACCTGATGGATATTCTGGTCAGTGGCCTTCTACTGCAAAAACTACGTATTAGGGACAATACTGGAGCTATTCCTGGATAAGAAAATAAACCTAGGGACCATAGAGGGATTAAGATCTCAAAAAAACCCTAGGGACCAGAAACACATACAGGCCTCCACTCTAAAAAGACACTATGAATTCAAACAACAAAGCCAGTAACTGCTCCATACTAACACAAAGTAATTGGAAGCAAAATATGATTAGAATGAGTTTGTTTTTTTTTTTTTCCCTCTCTCCAGCCATGAAATGGGAAGCAAAATATTTGTCCTAGTTCAGAGCAAATCTGGGAGAAAAACCTCTGGAAGGAGCCCCCAGAAAAGAAACCCCCATGGCCCCTCCCCACCCACCTGATTCGGGAAGAATTTTCTCTGAGAGAAGTGGAAAAGAACCTGTTTATTTAACAAACAAAACCCTTCCCAGCACTAAAAAAATGAACAACAACAGATGACAACAGAACTCTTTCACCACTCTGCAGAGATGACAAATCCAGAAAGTCTCTCCTGGGAGTGGTCGCCCGGGTCTGGGCGCTGGGGATTGCTCTGGGCACGGGATGGCTGCTGCAGATCACAGAGCGCAGGCTCCCGGTGCTCCTCGGGGTTCCCAGGTCCCAGTCCAGAGCAGGTTGGATGGTATTCAGGAAGAGGAAAGGAAAAGAAACAGTCCAGGGAAAGAACTGGACTGCTCAGCTAAATTAACTAGGAAGCAAAGGCAGAAGCAGAGGCAAAAGCAGAAGCAAGCAAAGCAAAGCAAGCAAAAGCCAGCAATCAAAGCAAAGCAAGCCAGCCAGCACTGGCCTCTTGTGGACAACAGACCATGGGGGGAGGTGAGCCGGCTGATAACAAGGCAAAACAAACCTTCACTTTCAGAGTCAGTTCTGAAAGCACAGAACAGAATATCAAACATGAACAGAACCCACGATTGGAGATACAAACACCAGAACCTCACCCTGGGACATTCCACCCCTTATCTCCATATCTTCAACATCATGTAAAAACTTCATCAAGTTAAAACTTCCATCTTTCACTTACTCATACACATTTCCTTCCATCTCAATTACTCAAACCTTCAACACTTACACATTTCCTTCTATTTCACTTGCTCAAACCTTTGACACTTACACATTTCTTTCTGTCTCATGTCTGTGTGTTTTCATGCACAGACACTGGCAGCAACATCCAGCAAACAGTGATATTTGCACATGAGTCTCACCCCACAATCAGATCCCCCTGAGGTACACATCGTGTTGCTCCATCTCTCTGCATTATCCACCATGTACAACCTGGTCCCTGAGCAAAGACAATCCCACAAATGGGTTTGTCTGTACTCAAGGCAGAATTGATCCACACTGATTTCCCTAACAAACCTCTGACATGTGCCACTGGGACTTCATGAACTATACTCAGGGGCTCAGACTGGGCAGGACCTGCTCGATTGGTGGAACCTCAGCTGTTAACTAACCAGGTGACCTTTGCTAAATGCTGCTCCCAATTTTTGAAAGATCCCCCACCCAATGCTTTTAAGGTGGTTTTTAACAGTCCATTGTACCTCTCCACTCTGCCTGCAGCTGGTGCATGGTAGGGGATGTGGTACACCCACTCAATACCATGTTCCCTAGCCCAGGTGTTGATAAGGCTGTTCTTGAAATGAGTCCCATTTTCTGACTCAATCCTCTCAGGGGTACCATGCCTCCAAAGGACCTGCTTTTC
Organism: Lonchura striata; assembly: GCF_050655825.1. Taxonomy (NCBI): domain Eukaryota; kingdom Metazoa; phylum Chordata; class Aves; order Passeriformes; family Estrildidae; genus Lonchura; species Lonchura striata. The sequence goes on from NC_140738.1 coordinate 8,778,961, forward strand.
AAGGCCGAGGATGGTGTTATGGGCTGTAGCATGAGACACAGGGTAGGTTTCCAACCATCCAGTGGTGGCTTTTACCATGGTGAGCACGTAGCGCTTGCCTTGGCGTGTCTGGGGCAGTGTGATGTAGTCAATCTGCCAGGCCTCCCCATACTTGTACTTGGACCCCTGCCCACCATACCACAGGGGCTTCACCTGCTTGGCCTGTTTGATGGCAGCACAGGTCTCACAGTCATGGATCACCTGAGAAATACTGTCCATGGTTAGAGCCACCCCTCGGTCTCGTGCCCACTTGTAGGTGGCATCTCTGCCCTGATGGCCTGAGGTATCACTGGCCCATTGTGCTCATAGCAACAGCCACTGGTTGAGGCTCACAGTCTGGTTTAGCTGCTGGCTTAGGCTCACAGTCTGGTTTAGCTGCTGGCTTAGGCTCCCTGTCTGGTTTATCTGCTGGCTTCAAGCCGTGGCTGTTGGCTGCAGCCTGAGTGACTGGGATCGCTGCTGATTTATCTCCCTGCCCCCCTTCCTCTGTCTGCTGCCCTACAGTATCTAGCAGGGTGTGATAAGCACATGCCAGGGCCCAGCTTGCTGCAATGATCCCAAAACTACTTCTCTTCATGGATATAGAGCTTGCCCTTCCCTTTCTCTTTCCCCCCTTGTTAGACTATGAGTAACACAGCAATTTTCCTCAGGGACCGGTTCTGGGATTTCTACCTCTTGGTTATCAAAATCTCCCCCTTGATCTAAATCGGGGTAGACTGCGGGTGGTGCTGGTCGGGGTGGAGGAGGAGGAGGTATGTATGGTAGAAGGGGTGCAGTTGGAACTTCCTCAGGCTTTTTATTTTTCTTTTTCCCTCCCTGGGTGCTTCAGGCAAAAAGTTTTGCTCTTGCTTCCCCCACTATCCAGAGAGCAGCATACTTGCTCTCTTCCATATCAAAAGGTTCTTTAGAGTTTACATAAATGTTTAATGCCTGGCAAATCCAGTCCTTGAAGTTTCCAAACACTGGCCAAAATAAATTATCACTACAGATTTGTTTTCCTCCCCATTCTTTTATACAATAATGTATCATTTTTGCCCTAGCCTTCCCTTTCCTTGAAGGATATTCATCCCAAGATTTTATCATTAGACCTAACGGACTGTCAGGGGGGATCTGGGGAAGCGTTACTGGGGTCCCCGTCCCCATGGAAGCAGAGGCCTTGCTTTTCCTCTGTCCCATCTTCCAGGACACCTTCAGGCACACACACACTCACGGCCCCTGTTGGTGCCCAGCCCCTCGCAGGCTCTGCAAACCGCACTACTCAGAGCTCTGCCCGTGCCTCGTCCTACAAGGACGTCTCACGCGTTATGTCCTGGGATCCCAGCCCAACCCAGCGGATCCCCACTTTTATACTCACTCTGTCCTGCGTCTTCGCCCGGCTTCGTGCACAAAGATTACGGGGTTACTGGTATCCCTTGTGCTCAATACCGAATTTGGGTTCGTCGGTAAGGGTCTGGGAAGGAAAAGCCTGCACCAGGGCCGCTGCAGAGGCAGCGGGGCGCCTCCCTGATTAGGAATTCCCACCCGGTCGCCCTTATCCGAGTCACGGCACCAAATTTGCTATGGACAAATTCAATTGGGGAGGCTAATTATCGATAAATCAATTAACAAGAATTTATTAAGCAAGCGGTATTAAGCAAAAGAACAGCGCTGGGCAGCCGGGGAGCCTCTGCTCTGCCACGGAGCACCTTCCCCCTTTGACCTTTTTGGTTTTATACGTCCCGGTTGATGTATTTTCTCTCTATGCACTCTGCGCTGGTTCAATTGGTTGCTGGGGGTCTTTTTTTCTGCCCTTGGAGGTCGCAGGAATGAAGGCTCCTCATCTTCCTTGCAGATTGTCCTTGGCCTAAAAGTCAACTTGTATATAATTAGTTACACAGTCTTCTATGCTAGTTGCATTCCCTACTCAGTTCAAATTCTTGCCTCCTTTAACACTCATTTTGATGAACAACAACCTTTGTATTTATTACACCCACTCTCTCCCACTGCCCCCCAACGTGTCCATCTCTCTGCTGCCCTCGAGCTCCCGGCCCGGCCCCGGCCGCCTGTTGCCATCCAGCTGAGGTGGTTCCAGGGCCAGCAGGAGCTCTCTGTGGTGGCCACCGACGTGGTCCCCAACAGGGACTGGACCCACCAGCTCCTGGTGCTGGTGGAAACCCCAACCCAGGCTGGGCTCACCTCCACCTGCCAACAACATCAGCCTGGAACAACCTGTGAGCCGGAACTGGGGTATGGGGGAGGAACTGGGGGTGCTGGGAGCAACTGGGAGGGAGCTGGAGAGAGCCTGGTTTCAACTGGGAGAGGAGGTTGGGGGTTTAGAAGGGCTAAGAAGGGATTTGGAGAATACTGGGAAGGGTGGGATGAGGTTCTGGAGGTCCTGTTGGGCACTGGGAGGGAGTTTGGGTGCACTAGGTTTAAGTGGGAGGGAATAGAGTGAGCCTGAAGGAGCTGGATGGAGATTGGGGATGGAAAAGCAGAGATTGGGATGAGGTTGGTTGTGCTGGGAAGAGACTGGGAGGGCTATGGGTGAGTCCTGGTGGGGCTGGGAAAGGACTGGGATAGGCTTTAGGGGTCCTGAGGCAGTAGGGGACGACTAGAAGGAGGCTGTGGGATCCTGAGAGGGACAGGAGGGGCTTTAGTGGGTCCTGGGGAGGTTAGGACAGAATGAAGAGGGAGGTTTCAGGGGATCCTGAGTGGGCTGGAAGCGACCAGGAGGGTGCTTGAAGGGGCTTGGATACCTGTGAGAGTTTTTGGGGGGTCCTGACCCCTGCGGACGCCCCAGAGATGCTGCCAGATGCTGCCACAGCAAGATGCTGACAGGAACTGGAGACTCCGAGTTCGGCTTTGTCTTCCTGGCTCTGGTGCTCAGCTTCTACCTGTGCAGGAAAGTCAGGGGGGTCCCAGGGTCGTGTCCTCCCTCCCCCAGTGTGTGGGTGCTCCCCGGGGCCCCCAGTCCGGTGTCACCCCCTTTTCTCTGCCCACAGAGCTCCTGAGCCGCCGGCGGCCGCAGCCACTCCCTGTGGTCTTGGGCCCGGCCGGGACCCCCGCTCCATCCCCACGCTCATTTTGGGGGGGGGTCGAGTGTCCCCCAGCCCTGCTGTCACTCTGCCCCTGCCCGCCTGCTCCCAGTGTTCCCAGTAAAGCTTCCCAGTTAAACCCAGCCCAGTTCATGGGGGCACTGGGGAGGGACTTGGGGGGACCCCACGGCGGGGCCGGCCCTGGGCAGGGAGGGCGGGTCCAGGTGGGGAACACTGCCTGCTGCGGGTCTGCCCGGCAACTGGTGAGTCATCAGCCCCGCTCTCGCTGATTGGCTGACTCTTCTCCACCGCGTTCTCTCATTGGCTGAGGAGAGGCCCGGCAGTGCAGAGAAGGAACGGGAGAGATCCCGCCCCGAGCACCGGCACGGGGACAACAGACCCGGCCTGGGCACAGGGAGGGAATTTATTACCAACCAAACCACGGCAGCACCAGGAGAAGGGAAAGAAATCCCTCCAGCACCTTCCCCCACCCAACGGGGATCACCCACAACAGGGTTATCCACCATGGAGAGACGAGGACATCAGAGTTTAGACCAAAGCCAATTTTACTGAGTGTACCAGGTGTTTATACAGGGATTTACTTGTATGGTGCTTATATAGGGCTCTGTTTTTGGTAACAATTTCTCATTCGTTACACATTCTTCGAGACATCCAGTAACCTGGGAACATTTATCTTATCACAAAGACTCACACCATTTTTTCTGGTCACTTCTTGCCCAGGGAGACTTAAACTGTGTCTGTGTCTCCCACAGTTTCTGCTCAGTCAGGCCTCAGATATCGGGCCCCTTTATCAGCTCCATTGCTTTACTCTCTGTTTTATTCCCCATACGGGGGTACCAGGGCTCTGCCCAACGGGGGTCACTGGGGATCATCCAGCCCGGATCCTCCCATGGGGGATGGAGCTGCAGCAGCGCACCAAGCTCTTCCCTCGCTCTCTTCCCTCACTCCAAGCTCTTCCCTCACTCGGGGCACTCACAGGGCTTCCCTTAGTGGTGCCTCCGTTGGTGCTGGGTCAAGTGAAAGCTCCTGGAGAAACTCTTCCCACACTTCCCACACTCGTAGGGCCTCTCCCCGGTGTGGATGCGCCGGTGCACGGTGAGGCTGGAGTTGTGCTTGAAGCCCTTCCCGCAGTCGGGGCAGCGGTAGGGCCTCTCCTCTGTGTGAATCCGCTCATGTTTGAGGACATCAGAGCTGGTGTGAAACCCCTTCCCACACTGGGGACACTCGTAGGGCCTCTCCCCAGTGTGGATGCGCTGGTGTATTCTCAAGGCAGAGCTCCACCCAAAGCTCTTCCCACATTCCAAGCACTCGTAGGGCCGTTCCCCAGTGTGGATAACCTGGTGGTGGATCAGGCTAGACCTGTCTTTGAAGCTCTTCCCACACTTCCCACACTCGTAGGGCCTCTCCCCGGTGTGGATCCTCTGGTGCTCGATCAGGTTGGAGCTCCACCTGAAACCCTTCCCACATTCCAAGCACTTGTGGGGCTTCTCCCTGCCATGAGGCTTCTCCACCAGCTCTGAGCTCTGGCTGGATATCCTCCCGCCTTCCTGGCTCAGGGGGGCTCTTTCCTCCCTGCAGCTCCCTGGGCTGGGTTTGCAGCTCCTCCTCCTGCAGCATCTCCGGGGCTTTTCCTCCTCCTCCATCCAGCCGCACCCTGGCAATGACAAATCCTGGTTTGGGGAAAAAACAAGAGAAGAGCACCTTGGACTGGAGGTTCCTCCTTGCCCAAGTTCATCTCAGGAAGTCATTGGGAATCTTGTGTCTGTAAGAACCTCCAAAGCACCAAGATTCAGACCAAAAATCCCACAAACTTCAAGACACAGATCAAAAACTCCCCAAACATCACAAGTCAGCAAAAACCTCCTTCAAAAGATAAAGATTCAGCTGCCACATAAAACCAAAGCACCAACATTTAGCCCAAGGAAGCTCAGAAACACCAAGATTCACCCTGTTAAAAGTCGTGGATCCCCCTCCACAGTCACCTGCTGCATGTGGGGGGAGCAGCGCTCCTGGGGCTGGGGGGAGGCTGCAGACACAGGGAGGGGTGGAACCTTCTGCTGCTTCCTCTTTCTGCTCCTTCTCCTCCTCCTCCTGTGTCTCTTCCTCACACTCCTCTTCCTCCTGCTATTCCTCCTTCTCCTGCACAATCCCACCCTCTCCTGCCACCTGCATCGTTTGACCATTCTGTTCCTCAAGCCTGCTTCTCCTTCCCTTCTCCTCCTGCCCCCAGGCCCAGCACCCACTGCCGGCTCCCTCTTCCCCCCACACCCACAGCATCCCAGCGCAGGGGCAGGGATGGAGCTGGGGCAGGTCGGGCTGGGGCAGCGCTGGGCTCTCGGCCGCTCCCGCCCGCACTCGGTCCCCACTGCAGCCGCTCCCGCCAGGACAGCGCGGGGGGGCCCGGCCTTGGCGCTGCCCCACTCCCACCTCCCCAAATTCCCCTCGCGGGGCCATGGGGCCGAGGGGGGGCGCAGGTGGGTCCAGGTGGGGAATGCTGAGATAATTTTAAGAGTGGGTCCCCAAGAAGAAGAATTGGAATTTGTGGTAGACACAGGGGCAAAAAGAACCTTTATGTTAAATATTCCAAAAGGTTATAGTGTAAGCAAAGATACCGTAATAGTAACAGGAGCAAAAGGAGAGAGTTTCACAGTACCCGTTATTAAAAATGTGGTAATAGAGGGAGAAACTAAATTTTGGATGAGGGATGTTTTCTTGGTCCCAGGGGCAGGTAGCAATTTATTGGGACAAGATTTACAGGTGAAATTAGGAATAGGGGTTGTTCCAGAAGATGGGAAGATGACAGCTAGACTTTTAAAACTAGGCCAGGAGGATGGAAGAAGAATTAACAAGGAAGTTTGGGCTGGGGAGGGAAATAGGGGAAGATTAAATATTGACCCCATAAAGATTACAACTGAGGAAAAAAAATTGTCCCATATGTGTACGGCAGTATCCTGTATCTTTAGAAGGACGGGAATGTTTAAAGCCAGTAATAGAAGGACTAACAAAGGATGGACATTAGAACCTTGTATGTCTCCCCATAATACCCCAATACTCCCAGTAAAGAAGCCTGACGGGAGCTATAGACTGGTACAAGACTTAAGGGAGGTTAACAAAGAACTCAGACCCGCTATCCAGTGGTACCAAATCCTTATACTCTTTTCAGTAAAGTTCCTCCCCAGCATCAGTGGTTTAGTGTAGTGGACCTTAAAGATGCCTTTTGGGCTTGCCCATTAGCCCAGGAGAGCAAGTTATCTTTGCTTTTGAATGGAAGGACCCACTAACTGGAGAAAACAGCAATTAAGATGGACAAAACTACCACAGGGGCTTACAGAATCCCCAAACTTATTTGGACAAGCTTTAGAAACAATACTACAAACTTTCCCCACTCCCCCTGAAATACAAATTATCCAATATGTGGATAATCTTTTACTTTCTGGGGAAGCTGAAGCTGGAGAGGCTACTATAAAGCTTTTGAATTTTCTTGGGGAAAAAGGATTAAGGGTATCAAAAGGGAAGCTGCAATTTGTAGAATCAGAGGTAAAATATCTTGGACACTTGCTTAGTAAGGGTAGTTGGAAGCTCAACCCAGACTGAAACACAGGGATTCTATCCCTTCCCCCTCCCTCTTCAAAGGGGGAAATCAGAAAGATACTCAGATTATTAGGATATTATAGATTGTGGATTGAAGGATATACACAGACAGTAAAATTTTTGAATAAAAAAAACTGACAGAGGGAGATGATATAAAATGGATCAAAAAGGGTAATGAAAAACTAAGAAAAAAGAAAACTAGACCCAATATCAACTTTAAGCTTACCTTCACTAGCAAAACCCTTTCATTTGTATGTAAATGAAAAAAAAGGGGGTAGCTCATAGGGTTTTGTTTCAAGAGTGGGGAGGAGTAAAGAGACCCATGGCTTATTTATCAAAGATGTGGGATCCAGTAAATCAAGGCTGGCCAGTGTGTATTCAATCTATAGCAGCTACTGCAATCCTAGTAGAGGAAAGTCATAAACTGACTTCTAGAGGTAAATTAATTGTAATTGTGTGCACACCTCATGCAGTACTAAATTTCTTCCAATTTGCTTTGTGATTTTTATCTTGAAATACATAACTTACTGTACTCTAGGATTGAAAAACTAGTTTACAGCTGTGACATAGCAAAACCTGCTATTAATTTGAGTCAATGCAGGCTGTTCAATCAACTGTTCTCAGTGTGTAAAGTTAAACTAAAGGTAACACCAGCTGCTTGGTAGGTCAATGAGAAACATTTTTCCTTCCAACCAGTCCTTTTTCATGTACCCAAATGTGTTTTGCTTTCTTAGTTTTTTTGTTTTGTTTGTTTGCTAGTTTTTCTGGAAGTGCTAACTACTTGCAGTGTATCTAGAACAGCAAATAAAATTGTGCATACAAAACACTTGTAAAAAAATAGGGCTCATTTTTTCCCAGAATGGGAGGTGGCTACATATAGAAAAGGGAAACTACAAAGCTAAATGAAGAAAAAGTTTCAGTATCTTCTAATGTAAACAATTTGTTACTTCCAGCATCACAGTGGGTGTGTGACACACACATATGAAAAAGATGGTGAGGGAGATCTCTGTTTACTACAGTTTCCTATTTCTTGAATGAGTTAGAGAGCTATGAAGCAATTGTGATTCCTTGTGTGGATTACCCAGGCCTGCAGGGAGGGCTTGGCCATGGTTCCCTCTGTGCTGCAGGCAGCCCTGCAGCGTGGCAGCAGTGGCTTGCCTCTGGTGAGTTTGCAGGCAGGGTGCTCCAGCACTGCAGTGCTCAGGGGCAGTTTCCTATTTTGACACCAAAGCTTAAATTCAAGAGTGCCTCTTCCCATCCAGTTATTGTTTGTACTGTAAGAACCTCTTCAGAGAGTGTCTCCTGGCAGTCAAAAAGAGAGTATTGCAGAGATAAATTCCTTACTTGCTGTCTCCCCCACTGTATCCACATTTTGTCTATTCCCTCTTCAAATTATAGATTTGTAAAACTCATGCTCTGTGTCCTCAGATGCCCTTCCCAAATCAAACCTTGGCTTCTTTGCAAATTATATTGCACTAACAAGCACTGCCTTAAATTTTTTATTGCAGGCAAGATCACTTCAGAAGTAAGTTTTTGTTTACCTTGTTCCTACAACCCTTTCAAGCTTGTGAATGGAAAATTGTGACAGCAAAATAAGTCTTTAGTTTTAGCACTGTCAGCTGTGGGTAGCTGGTAGCCCTTGGTGGAGAGTGCCGTGAATTAAAGGCCTGCAGAACACACATAACAAAAGTAATTAAATTTGTAAGGAAGTTGAAAAAGGAGGGAGAGGTGATTGGCAGACTCACCTCTCCAGGATGTAGGACTAATGTTAGAAAGTGGACTGATATTGGAATGTGGATGTTGAAATGTGAAGAGAGAAAAAAAGGGCGAAACAGAGAGAAAGGGAGAAGAGAGAAGAAGAGAGAAAAAGAGAAAGAGAGAGAAAGGGGAAGAGAGAGAAAGGGAAAGAGAAAGAGGGAGAGCGAAATACACCCCAAAGTCCCCATACCGCAGCTATTTGTAAGTTCTCCCCCATTCCTGCTAGACAGAGTGACAACAAGGGGAGGGGAGTGAGGAAGTACAGTCAAAGGCAAAGCTGTGAAAAAGAGGGAGAGCTGGACCACCAAGAGATAAGATCAAAGCAGAGATAGCTGACTCTCACAATGTGCTTTATTTTCTTAAACAAGACTTCTTTTTTTTCCTTCTGATTTTTGTTAAGTAAAGGAGGCTTTTGTTCTGAAGAATGTGTCTGTAAGACTAAAACAGTTGGATGTTGCCTAAAAAGCAAAAAACTAAGAGATGTGATACATCTTGTGTTAAATTTGGGCTAGTCTTTTTTTATTTAACTAATTATAGCTCACAAGAAGAATTGGCCTCTGCAGCAATTAGCACAGCTGGATACAAGAAGAAGAAGCAGCTACAGAAAAAGTTTTTAGTTAAACCCAGAAAGTTTTGAAGAAAACTAATGGTGAAAGTTAATGCAGTATTGTTTTTCTTTTAACACTGTGTTATTAAGAAGTCCTTTCCAGGTACTACTAAAGCAGCAATCCCAACATGGAAAAGAGGGTGAATTCATGCCAGCAAAATAAAAGAATTTGTGAAGAAACGTGAGGAATGGACTATCACATCTAAACCAGGTGATACCAAATTGACTTTCAACCAGGACTGGGTGGTAATGGTTTGGGAAGACCCAAATGACCCAAGGCAGGTACAAAGAATAACACCTAACTGAGAAATAAGGCAAAGCTTGCATCACTGGTTCTAAGCTCTGCCTGAATAAGCCCTGAGACGCCTCCGACACCTCCTTGGCAGAGGAACACTGCCACTTCAAACAGGAGGGTCGGGAGTGTTTGAGTCAAAGAGTTCTTATAGTCTGGCCTTAGCCTGTGGCTTGTACAGGCAAGAAGGGAAATTACCATTAATACTATGCTGTATACTTTATTTGATTCATCCCCACATTGGACATGGCAGCTGGGTTATAAGTGAATGTTTAAATTATGAGAATAATTGGCATTGTAGCTCACAAAATCTATGTTCTCGTGGCAAGAAGTATTGAGTACTGAATCAATCCCCTATACAGAAAGACCTCAAAAACTGAAGTAATAAATTGGTTTTGTAGATGGGAATTATCAGTGCCTGTGGACTGAGAGATACTTGAGGAATGGTGGAAAACCACAGTTAAAATGTGTCAAAAACAATTTGCCTGGAAATGAGTAAAAAAGGAGTGACAAGGGAAACAGAGAGCAAGCCTGGATTGAGCACTGCACTCACCAGCGAGAAGATCACACGTACCTGCTGTGGGCAGCAGCCCCACAGGCAGGGGAGGTGGGGGTATAAGCCAAGCCAGACCTCTGTCATTCCTGTTTCTGTCTCTCATTTGTTGTCTTTTCCCTTCTGAGATAGCAGCAAGATCGTGTCACAAATGCTACAGAAAGTATCACATGGAAAGAAACCAAAGTTCCTTTTTGTCACACACACCCATGTCAACAGGCACTGTTATAACCCATCCAAATTAAGTACCTGCAGGAAAAAGGGGGAAAATTATCACATTACAAAGAATTTAGGAAAAAGTAGTAATACTTGGGGCATGGAATGCCCAAAAGGAGAGAGATGGATTTGTTTTACATTTGATCTTAGAAATATAGTCCAAGATTCGGTAAAGAGACAGTTAGTAAAAAAAAAGGTAAAACAAGCACAGCAGTCTAGCTCTGTGTTAACCCCAAATTATATCCTGAGTCATATTAAATGACTCTAAGCAGTTATAGAGAAGATAATAAACAAAGCTGCTCAGGCATTGGAATTAATATGGAGTCTGCAAAGCCAAACATCACCTGCAGTGCATTAAAATAGGTTGGCTTTACACTAGTTATTGGCTAAAGAATGGGGTGTACAGATTGTTGAAAATAGATGGCAATGAGGATGTCATCCTGGAAAAAACAAAGGATATCAGAAAAAAATTATGACCCAGGTATCAGTCCAAAAATGGGAAAATAACGTTAAAAACTAGCAAGTGGGGTAATGTATTGAGAATGGGATGGTGGAAGAAATTAGGATTCTTCCTTTTATGTGTTACAAGTGTTTTGATATTTCTTCTTTGTTTAATCCCATGTTTTATTTGATTACCAACAGAGTCCAAAGAATGCAAGAGGACAGGAAATATTCTTTATAAATCATTTGGCTTGAGCAGTAAGAGGTGGGATTGTGAAAAATGCATATTTATGATTGGCTTTTCGCAAATGGTACAATGAATATTATATGTGTAATGTTAGAAAGTTATGCTGTATTAATTCCCTTACGTATTGTGTTAAGTGTAGTTTTAGGTTACAACATAATGTTAAAATAGAGATTATGTATGTGGGGGGAGTTTTCTTTTTAGGAATGAGATGCTCACTTCGAAGAACACCTAAAACTTCCAAAGGAGAGGAATTTATGGCTTCTGATCAGGAGAAGCTAATTTCTTCAGGCCTTGCTCAGACTTGAAGACGCCAGGGGATTAAAGGGAACAGTTGACATACAACAGAGTTTCTTGTTTAGAACAGAATGTATGCATAACCATGAAGAATGTATGAATATGCAACAAGTGTCTTGGTTTAAGGGTGATTCCTTTGTTCACAAGTCAAGCTTTTCTTGACTTAGGGTCTGAGAGCATCTGGACGTCTGTAATTCTTTGCTCTTTTTGTCTTGTAATTGTCCTAACTCTAATTGTATTATTATTTTTAAAAACATTTTATTACTATTAAACTTTTAAAGCCAATCCTATCCAAGTATGACTTGAGTGAAGTTTTAACGAAGGCCAGAAAGGCCTTGAGGCTTTGGCAGGAGAGGGGGAATTTAGCAGACCAGAGGATGAGGTCATGCTGCCCAACAATGTCTTAGATGACATCAAATCTGCTGCAAAGACTGCTCTTTTAAAAATCCCTGATGGAACCACCCTTGTCCAAAACTTTTCTTCAATCCATCAGGGGGTTGAAGAGACATTTGTTAAGTTTGTTGACCACCTCCCAGAGGCCATTGTTCACCAAATTGATAATGTAGAGGCCAGGGATGAACTCCTGGGAAAAATGGCAATGTCTAACGCCAACCCAGAAACCAAAAAGATTCTCGGAGCTCTTCCCCAAAATCCAGAGCCACTCATCCCACAGATGGTCGACACCTGCACTAAGGCCTCTTCTTCAGAAACTGCTTTAGCCCTGGCCGTGAGCAAAGGGGTGGGGGAGGCAGTGGTGCCCATTAACAACGTGAGGTGCTTGAACTGTGGCCAGTTCGGCCATTTCCAAGCAAACTGCCCTCACTGGCCTCCTGTGCACTTTAACTGACCTCGCTGCCCTCTCCAGAACACCTAGAAATGATCAGCCCTCGCAGCGTCCGGGAAACGGGCGGGGAGCGCGGCGCGGTCCCGCACGGAGACAACGAGCGGCAGCCGCGGCCCCGGGGCCGAGGGCGGGCGGGCGAGGCCGGCGGGCGGGCAGCCCCGCCGGGGGCGGCTCAGAACCGCAGTCCTGGGGCGAAACTGCCGCCCCCGCCCCGCTGCTGCTCCGGAGCTCCTGCGCCCGCAGCGTCCGCGGGCACCGGCCGGGACAGAGCCGGGAAGGAGAAGGGGCCGAGCCTCGGCGCGGCCGCCAGCGCCGGGAGCGGGACGAGCCCCGCACGGCAGCGCCCCAGCACCGGCGCCACGTCCAGCATCACCAACACACACGCAAACCCGCTGGCCAAGGTGAAAAAGTCCTTGCCATGAACGTTCTGGGGACAGGAAATGGTTCAATGTCAAAACCAGATACGGTTTCATAACCCTGAATGATAACAAACAAGATGTGTTTGTTCAACAGACTGCTATAAAAAAGAATAACCGCAGGAAATAACTCCACAGTCTAGGAGATGTAGAAATTGTGGAATTTAATATAATACAAGGAAGAAAAAGCCCCCAAGCAGCAGATGTGACAGGACCTGGTGGAGTTCCAGTGCAAGGTAGCAAACATGCACCAAACTGCAAACCTGCGAAATATTACCCATGTCATGGAAGTCCTCCACACTCCTACCGGGGAAATAAAACCCAAAACCAGCAGCCAAATCCCAGCAACAGCCCAAAAGCTGAAAGAGCACAGAACACCGATAAGCCACCTTCCATCCAAGACTCCACCTCCATATCAAAACAACTTTCCTGTCTGATAAGTCCCACTTCTTCTAATACCCTTCCCCAATTCCTGTGGCCTCCCTGCCCCCCTCCCACTTTCCCTGTTTCCTTTCCCTTGTCCTATTACCCCTTTTTTATGTTCCCACAAATTCCTACCTCCTTTTCCCCCTTTCCATGGCCTCCCTCCACTAGTCCCTTTCCCCAGAGTTCCTTCATAATACCTGAAGGAGTGTAATTGGGGGGGAAGAAAGGAAAGTTTTCCTAAAGTAACCATCTTTTTCTTAAAAAGTAATGATTTCTATTTGGAGTTTCCAACAGGCACACCACCACCTACATTACCTCGAACAGAGTCTGTCACAGCCAGCAGCACTGCCACAGGGGCCAGAGAACCAGTCCCTACTGAAGGCTCCTGATTCCATCTCCTGATAAACCGGACTAAGAAAACCCCACATCCCTCCTGCCAGCTCTAAGAAAATCTATTTGGACATTAGAGACTCAGAATTGTTTGCATTTTGAAAATTGTCGTATGAGCACTTTTGATTGTTTTTGTCATTTTGTGTTGAATCAGTTGATCCTCCAGAGAAGCTTTCTTAATAATATAAAAAGGGGAATTGTGGGGGTCCTGGGGGGCATTTCCCTGGTTTGGGGAGACGCGGGAGGCTTCCCTCAAGGGGCTGTTGGACTCTGTTTGCTCCTTGCCCTGTTCCTGTGTCTGTTCCTGTGTCCCTGGGCCACTCCCTCCCTGTTCCCTGACTGGGTCTCATCTTTGTACTGCCCAGGGACCAGGGTCACCCTCACCCCGACTCCTCAGGACAGGGAGAGCTGAGAGTTGGAGCAGGGGGATGGGCGTGCTGGGGAAAACCCTGAACATCTCACGGCATGGCTGAATCAAACATCCGTGGATACCATGCAAAGGCCTTTTCTGCTTCTTTACCATGGACTCTCCTTGTAGCAGCTCAGGCTGCAACAACTGGGGATCATCCAGCCCGGATCCTCCCATGGGGATGGAGCTGGAGCAGCGCACGAAGCTCTGCCCCCACTCAGGACACCCGCAGGGCCTCCCTGGTGTGGAAGTGCTGGTGAGTGATGATCTCTGAATTCCACCTGAAGCTCTTCTGACATTGCAAGCACTCATAGGGCCGTTCCCCAGTGTGGATCCTGTGGTGCTTGGTGAGGTCGGAGGTCCCACTGAAGCTCTTCCCACACTCCCCACACTCGTAGGGCCTCTCCCCAGTGTGGATCCTCTGGTGTTCCATCAGGTGGGAGTTCCAGCTGAAACCCTGCCCACATTCCAAGCACTTGTGGGACTTCTCCCTGCCATGAGGCTTCTCCACCAGCTCTGAGCTCTGGCTGGATCTCCGCCCACCTTCCTGGCTCAGGGTGGCTCTTTCCTCCCCGCAGCTCCCTGGGCTGGGTTTGCAGCTCCTCCTCCTGCAGCATCTCCGGGGCTTTTCCTCCTCCTCCATCCAGCCACACCCAGGGAATGACAAATCCTGGTTTGGGGGAAAAACAAGAGGCGAGCACCTTGGACTGGAAGTTCCTCCTGCCCAAGTCCATCCCTAGAACTCAGCAGGACTCTTGTGTCCATGAAAATCTCCACAGTCTCAAGGTTCAGCCCAAAACAACTCTCCCAGGAGTTCCCTATCTCTGATCTCTCCACTTTTGGGGTTCCAGAGGTTTCCTTTCCTTGGGATGATGGGAGTCCAATGGCTCCAGGGGTTCCCCCTTCTCAGGTGTCTTGCTTAGGGATGATCCTGGGGCTGTTGGGGCTCCATGGGGTCCCTTCTCCCCTGATGCTCTACTCTGAGATCCCAGGTGTCCCAGGGGTTCCTCCTCTCCAGGCTCCCCCGCTTTCCAGCCAGCCGGGGGTCCCCCAGCTCCAGGATCGCCCCTTTCTGCTCTCCCCACTCCGGGGGTCCCAGGGGTTCCCCTCCTCTGCTCCCCCAGGGGTCCCCAGGACCAATGTCCTCCCCCTGGTGACACTGGGCAATGGCCACGTGGACTCCCAAAGATCCCCCAAGGGGCTCAGCTTTGGGGTCCTGCAAGATCCAAACCTACACACACACAGAGAAAAAAACCTCCCGGGGTTTATTTGGGCCTCCCAGACGAACATCTGGGGCTCAATTCCACAATCTGCAAGCTCCCAGCACACCCCAATAAAAAAACCCTCTCAGAGACTCCCCAATATATTTGGGGCGAGCTCCCCCTCCCCTCTCACCTGCAGGATGAGCTGGGGGCGATGGTCCCGGGGCCAAGGGTGCTGCGGCCTCAGGGGGCACTGGAACCTCCTGTTTCTCCTCTTTTCCTGCTCCTCATCCTCCTCTTCCTCCTCCTTTTCCTCTCTCCCTCCTCCTCCTCCTTCCTAATCCCACCTCCTGCCCAGTTCCTGCCTTCTGTATATTTAGAGTGCAGCACCTTGCTTGTTTTTAGAGCGAGAACAAAGATCCCCGCGGGAACACGGCTTGCTGGCTTTAGTCAGAAGTAGCAGTGACTAAAGGTCCTGTTTCCTCTGCTGTGCTCCCGTCCTTGTTCCTCCTCAGTGTTCAGGCTGGGCTATGGGGTGTCCCTGTTTGCTGCATTTTCAGAGCTCCTCCTGGAGCCTTTGGGCAATAGGCTGTGCCCTGGGAGGGTTCTTTGTGCTCCTTTGTGACCCAGGAGAACCTTCCGGGCGGTTTCTGCGTGAGCTGCTGCTGTGATGTCACAGGAGCACTGCCACGTCCCCGAGGTGCTCCCGTGGCTGTGGGACACGGAGGCCTCAGTGTCCCCAGTGGCTCTGGGCACTGCTCCTTGCCGGAGGATCCTCCTGCCCGAGGCATTCTCTGCACCAGCCCAGCCCTGACGGGTGTCCTTGTGTGCTTGCAGGGCTGCAGTCTGCAGACGTGTGCAGTGCAGCCAGAATGATCCAGCACATGGCTGCTGCAGTTTGCACGCTGTACTCTGTGGCTTATTCGGGATATTTTTTAACCCACTTGGCACGTAAGTCGAGGTTTTCCCTCGGTGCTGTGGCTTTGGGCTTGCTGTGTGCTTTCTGTTCTCCCTCTGGACCCGAGCTGACTTTGTAACCAAATGGCCATGAAGGCTCCATTGCTTTGGGAGAGCTCCTGCCAGCAGCTGCAGCTGAAAAAGGGGGTGTCTGCAGCCAGCGGGGCGTGCACAGTATTTGCAATGAGCCCTGGGGGGTTCTGTTCCCTCCAGCGGGGAGTCTGTGGCAGCAGAGCCGGGAACTCCCTGCCCAGCCAAGAACTGACCCAGCCCAGCATTTTGTGCTGTTCTCTTGCTGTGGGAAGGGACTGTGGCTCCTGGAGGGACGCTGGGAAAGCAAAATGCTCTCTCGGGGTTGCCTTGCACTGTGGCATTTCCCACCACAGGCAGTTTTTTCCTGACAGCATCTGGTTCATGTTCCCTCTCCTGTTGCAGGGCACCTCATGTGTGGATTCCGAGCAGCTCCTCCTCCGGTGAGTGAGAAAGGAACCTTTGGTGTTTGGAATTGTGCAGCAAGCTGTGAGCTCGGCGTGTGGCAGCTGAGTGCCAGCTTAGGAGGCTGAAGGAAAGTTCCTGTCAGAGTCTTTGCAGCAGCAGCAGCAGCAGCAAAGGGATCCCCAGCAGATTTCTCCTTTCCTGCTGCTGAGCTTTTGAAGAGCTGCAGGTCTGGTTTTGCAGGCAGAGGATTGCTTGCTAGCTTTAGCCACAGTGGAATATCGTTTTCCCAACAATAAGTGGCAATGTCGACTTTAGCCCATTGTTAGTTTGAAGGACTCCAAACCCAATTTCTGCTTTGTGCAGCTGGATGTGCAGCTGAAGGTAAATAAGGTGATCACTGAGATAGAACTTCCCGTCCCTCACGCTGCCATCTGTCCACAGGGCACAAAAGCAGCACCAGCCCCTCCTCTGGCTCCCTCTGCTCCCAAAGAGGAGGCCAAAGAGGAGGAAGACAGCAGTGAGCTCCCCGCTGTTGTGGAGGACACTGGTGAACTTCCCTCGGTGCCGGGAGATGACAGTGAACTTCCCGCTGCTCTGGGAGACAAGGGCGAACATCCCGCGCTGTGGGAATACAGCGGCGAGGCTCCCGCGGCGTGGGACAAGGACAGTGGACATCTCCCGGCGTGGGACGAGGGCAGTGGATGTTCCCTGGTGCAGGATGAGGATGGCCAAGCCCCCATCGTGTGGGATGAGGACAGAGGACATCTCCCGCTGTGGGATGAGGACAGAGGACATCCTGTGCCTTGGGAAGAGGAGGCTGAACTTCTCCCAGCATGGGAAGAGGACAGTGAACATCCCCTGGCTTGGAAAGATGATGGCGAACCTGCAGCATTTTGGGAAGAGGACCCAGAACCTCCCTGTGCTTGGGAAGAGGACACTGAACCTCCCTGTGCTTGGGAAGAGGACACGGAACCTCCCTCCGCTGTGGGATCCTGGGCTGAAGGTTCTGACAGCAGCACAGCCCTGCAGCCAGAGGGGAGAGGGGAGTGGTGCCTGGTGCAGCTGAGTACGTCTGCTCTGTTCCTGTGTTCAGAGCAGGGGCTGTGTGTGTGTCTCGGCATCAGCTGCAGCCAGCGTTGCTCTGCAGCTGAATGTCACAGGGGCATTTATTGTCCTTCCCCAGCTGAGACCAAGGGGCTCACGGCCCCAGGGAGTGGGGCTGCATTCTGGCTCTGCTCTGGCGGGGTCTCGCTCTGGGAGGGAGCCTCTTCCACGTGGTTTCTTTCAGGGAACATCGTGAGCGTGGCGGAGCCTGCCGAGAAATACCTGGAAGTGGAGCAGATTGGCCAAGGGTAAGTGCACGGCAGCTACTTCTGCACAAGCAGCCCAGGGGCTGTGCTGGTGCAGGATCAAGGGAGAAGTCAGGAGAGCTCCAAACACCTTCAGACACTGGGGTGCCATCCTGCTGTCTCTCAGTCCTGATCAGAATTGAGAACTGTGGTCAGAAGGAGCCGTCACAGGCCCCTGAGGCTGGCAGTGTCCTGCCTGCAGCAAGGAGCAGGACCTGTGAGATCTTCTGTGTCTGGAACTGGATTGCCTAAAAGAGCCACTCACCATCTGGAGACTGTCAGACAACAGCTCTCAAGGAGATTTCTTTCAAATATTTTGCTTCATAAAATATCTTCCGGTCAGAATTAACAACCTAAAGGTTTAGAAACAGGAACCGGAGATGAACTAATAAGTGCTCTATTCTAGCACAGCTCGTAGAGCCCATACATTCAGCAACAGACACAGAGCTGGTGCACTCTGGGGGAAAATGCATCACCTGCCTGATGGCAGGGCCCTTGTGGATCCTGCAGGTCTTAGGCAGGAAATGGAAAAGGATGAAATGCATTCTTTTCCAGTTCTTTAGACACCCATTGCTCACCTCAGGTTTTGAACTAAAGCAATTCAGCGTGGACATTTGGGATTTGCTCCAGCCCAATTCCTTCTATTGGGTCTCAGTTTTCCCTTGCACACCTGGCATGGCAGAGGGCTGGTGGCTGCTGCGCTGTTGTTGCAAGGGTCGATGCACCCAGGTGTTTGTGAGCGCTGCAGGCAGCAGAGATCTCCTGTCTGGGTTAGCTTTCACTCCCAGGGCCTCAAGCACTGCTTCTTTCTTCTCTGCTGTTTTGTCTCCAGGGCTTTCGGAACCGTTTCCAAAGGACTCGACAGGGCCACTGGAGGAGAGGTCAGTGCCAACACGCCCAGCACGTCTGGCAGCTCTCCAGGGCTCTCCCCTCTGCTGGGAGCTGTGGCTGCAGCTCTGGGGGCCAGCAGAGCTTTCCTGCACAGGCTGCTCCTCTGAAGGCAGAGCAGTGTCAGCCTGCAGAGCACAGCTGGGACACACTTGGTCCTTCTGGAGTGCCCAAAGGGATGCAAGGAGGGCAGCGGTGTCTGTCAGAGCAGGACACGCTGGCTTGCTCTTCATATCTAAAAGTGTGAATGGATCAGGGCTGGAGACTGAGGCCCAATTTATCTTCACCCCAGCCTCAGACAGGAACACTATTTAGCAGTTTTTCCATCCTGCCTTTCATCTTCAAAAGGTACCTCAAGGCCTAATTAGGGAGAGATTCTGCTTGGGCTCAATTTGGGGCTTTAGTTCCACTTCAGCTGTCCACAGAGAGAGAGGGATAGAAATGAAAAGATGGATGTCCAGGGCAAAGCTCTCTCTTAAACCCTGCAGCTGTGTTTGGGTCTGGGGTCAGTGACAGCCTGTGACAGGGATCACCTGAGCAATGGATGTGTGTGTTTGCTTTGTTGTGCAATCCCAAAAAAAGCAGCTGCATCTGAAATCATGACCAAATCCCATTGAATTGCTAAAGGGTTCCCGGCTGTTTTGCTCTGTTTTCACAGAACCAGAATTACTTCCTGCTTGCAAAATGTGTTTGAATAATAATGAGAGTGTTGAGGCTATTTGAGAAGACTGTAGGTGCAGAGAATGTGGTTAGAGCTGGGAGGCTGACAGCTGAGGGGCCATTTCTGCAGAGCTTGCAAGGCCAAATGTCTCTGGCCATGTGTCCTGTAAGCAGCCCCAGCAAGCAGAGCAATGGGCTGTGGGAGTGGCCCTTGCTGAGTTCTGGTGCCCATCCCAGGGCAGTTTGGCACAGCCCGGCTCCGTCGCTCCAAAAAGCCTCGCCCCGTGTTGGCTGTGGCCTCCTGCCACAGACTCCTCCAGTTAAAGGTCTGCAATGTCCCCTCAGGTGGCCATAAAGAAAATGAGTCTCAGAGGGCAGAACAGGGAACGCGCTGTGAATGAGCTCCTGCTCCTGAAGGACAAGAAGAACCCCAACATTGTCAACTCTTTGGACAGGTGAGTGCTCCAGGCCTCATCCCGTGCACGGGCCCTGCCTTAACCTTTCCTGGCACCCGTAGTCTGTAGCCTGTTTTGAAAATGCCTGACCCAGCCGTATCTTCCCAAAACAGCAGCCTGGCAGTTCGCTCCCTCCATGTGCTTTGGTTGCTTTGGTTTGGTTTTTCCTTCAAGTTGACCCTGTTTTCTGTGTCTTACAACAAGTGCTGATAAACCACAGCAGAAATTATTTCCCTTGGCTTCTTCTTCCCAGCCCTTTTGCATTGCTGCAGATGCCAGGAAAACCAGGGCCTTGTTTGCACAAATGCCTCATTTGCCCATTTTTCACTGGCCTTGCCTGTTTCTGAAGGGACTTTCTGAAAGGTTTCTGATTGCTTTTATCCCAAGTGCTGCACGGCCTCCTCCCCTGGATAACCCTGGGGGTTGTGTTGCCTTGTTCTGCAGGGAATGGTGGAACTGATGAGCTCAGAAGCTGAACCAGCTGGGGGCCAGTGTTGTGGTTCCACACTGATCTGGGCTGTTGCTAAACTGCATTTTTCACCTGCTTGCCATCTAAGGACTCTCCTTTCTCACAGGTGTCTCTTCCTTTAGACTGTGCAGATTCCAAGGACTCTGCAGCCTGGCAGGAATGTCTCTCCATCTGATTCTGTCCTCATGGACAAGTGACCTGGAAACAAAACTACACTCCAGGCTTTTCCATGGGGGAATTGAGCATTGCACATTTGTCTCCATGTCACTGCTTTTCTCTTCCAGCTTCCTTGTTGACGGAGATCTCTGGCTGGTGATGGAATACATGGATGGAGGAACTTTGCAGGACGTTGTCAGACAGACACGCATGGCTGAAGGAGAGATGGCAGCTGTCAGTCGGGAGGTGAGGGATCCTGCCTGTGGCTGCCACGGCTTGGACACGATGGTCCTTCCATACAGGCGTGAGAACAGGAATGGCTCCATGCTCAGGGCTCTGTTTCTCTGTTGTTTTTATGAGCTGGAGAAGAAAGAGCCTCTGCAGTGAACGGCCTGCCAGCATCGCTGCACTTCTGCTCTGTTCTTGCTCTCTTTCCTGCTGTTGTGGCACTCTCTGTCTGTTCTGGATTTGATGTGCTGTTCTCAGCTTTGCCCTGAACCGTTTGCCTGGAGCCTGTCTGCTCTGCACTCCTGGCCTGTCACAGCAAAGCTGCTGCTGTCAGAATTCGGAACTGTCCTTTCTTGTGTGATAGATTCCGGCCACTGGTTTTTGTCCTGGTGTTTCTTGTTCTCTCTCAGTGCCTGCAGGGCCTGGATTTCCTCCATGCGAACCAGGTGATCCACAGAGATCTGAAGAGCTCCAACATCCTCCTGGGCATGGCCGGCTCTGTCAAGCTGGGTGGGTGTTCCCGGCCAGGCACGGCGCTCCCGGGTGCGGCTGTGGGGCTGCTTCCCAGTGCCGGCCAGAGCCCCACAAGGGCTGCTGGGGGCACTGCCCGGCCCCTGCTGCCAGCTGAGAGCGGCTGCCCCTGCAGAGAGCTCCGGAGAGCAGCAGGGTGCCAGGGGTGGCTTTGCTCTGGGTATGGCCCTCCCAGAGGGCAGGAGTTGGAATCTAAAGCTTCAAGGGAATCAGTAAAAGCCACTGCACGAAAGCTGAGGGTTTCTTTAAGGGTCCAGTTCCACCTTCCCTTGGCTACAGCCCTGAGCTTTTTTCCAGCTCACTTCACTACTGCATTCTCAGACTGAGAATGGGGAGTCTTGGTGCTTGGTTTCCTCATTCCAGCTGCCTTTGACAGTGTTTGTTTCTGTCCTCAGCTGATTTTGGCCTCTGTGCTCAGCTCAGCTCTGAGCAGGACCGGCGCAGCTCCTTGGTGGGCACTGCTCACTGGATGGCCCCAGAAGTTGTGACCAGTTCTCCTTATGGCCCCAAGGTGGACATCTGGTCCTTTGGCATTGTGACCATCGAGATGGTGGAAGGAGAACCTCCTTACTTCAAGGAAACGAGGGCCATGGTAAGAGGCAAATTCTCCAGGGGCTGCAGAGCCCTGTGAGCACAGGGTGACCCTGCACTGGGAGCAGCAGCTGGAGGTTTCTGCACCTGGGGAAGGGAATTCCCAGAGCACTCGGGCTTCAACACAGACAAATGTTCTGCAGTCTCCAGCAACAATTTGCTTTGGGATTTATGCTGTTGCAGCTCTTCTGGCTCTGAGGATGACCTGAAAATGTGAATCAAGTACATCAGCTCTTTCCAATGGCTGTGGCAGCACCAGGGTTTGGGTTTTTTGGTTGGCACAGGAAAATGAGCTGTGAGCAGCATCTTTGCCAGGGAGGAAAGTGCCCCTGGAGCTGGGGCTGAGAACCCGGGGTCACTGTGAGCACCTGTGGGTGGGAAGGAAGCTGGCAGAGCGCTGAGTTTGCTTTTCCTGCAGGCTCGCGCTCTGATCCGGCACAACTGGACCCCGCAGCTGCAGGAGCCCCGGCGCCTGTCGGCTCTGCTGCGGGACTTCCTCGAGTGCAGCCTGGAGCCGGACGAGGAGCAGCGCTGGTCTGCCCAGGAGCTGCTGCAGGTGAATGCCGAGCAGCTGAGGGGAAGCAGCAGCACCAGGGAGGGGTTTTCTGCTGGGGCCCCTCCGATAGTCTCCAGCCTCGCTGCGTTCCACAAGCAAAGCAAGCAGAATCCTCGCCGGGTTTGGCTTGGCAGGGTCCTTTCGAGGGCATCTGCCCCTGGTGCCCCACAAGGAGCAGGGCCATCTTCAGGCAGGTCCGGTGCTCAGAGCCCTGCCTGGCCTGAGCTTGGATGTTCCCAGGGAGGAGGCACCTCCCACATCCCTGGGCACCTTCTGTCAGTGTTTCCCCACTCCTGGCAAAAAGATTCTGCCTTAGATCTAATCTGAGCCTGCTTCCCTCTCCTGAGTTTCTGACCATTTCCCTTTGTCCTGTTGCAACAGAGCCTGTGAGGAAGTTGCTCTGGAAAGTAACAGTTCATTTCTTTCTTTTTTATCCTTTGGGCAGCACCCATTTATATCATCAGCCAAGCCTCTCTCCAGCCTGACCCCTCTGATCACCGCAGCAAAGCAACTGAGGGAGCAGCGGAGGAGATGAAGCAGTGGAGGACAGCTTTTAGTTACAGTAGTTAGTTAGGACAACTAGTTAGTGATGGTAGTTAGCAGTGCTAGTTGGTTATGGTAGTTAGGACAGCCTGTTTGTTACGGCTCTTATGACAGCCTGTTTGGTATGGCAGTTTTTTGAATAAAAACTCTCTTAAACCTCAACTCCCTTGAGGTGTCCCTTCCTCCTCCCTCTGTGACTCGGCTGCCCGGAGCAATGTGAGGGGAGAGCCTGGCCCAGAGCTGAGCCCCAGCAGAGCCCTGGCAGAGCCCAGAGCAGCCTCGGATCTGCAGAGTCAGCCTGGGAGGAGGCGCTCGGAGCCTTCTGGGCTGCACCCGACTCTTGGTTACAAACTGCGTGTGCTGGAAAATGCCACCGGCTCTGCCAGAGGGCAGAAGGGGCCCGGGGAAGGCCCCAGTGCTCCCTGCAAGGGAAACACCTGCCCTGGGTTTGTTATAGAGAACTATGTAGTTGGTGGCTTTTGCTCTTATGTCTTGACTTCTGCAACTTATTCTTAATCACAACGATTTTGATACAGTACAGTTTGTAATCACTTTTAACTGCTTTTGCTGTAGTATAATTTGTCAGCTTTTTGTGGCCAATGCCCTGGCCCCTGTGTAGCTCATATCCTCAGAACATCATTCATGGATGATAGTTTAGTTTGTGCACAGTGTGAAAAACATACATACTAGTTTTGGCTTTTGCAAAATATTGAAGTGGATGCCATGTGTTGTGCAATAGAATGTTAACTTTTGCAGAAGTAGCTGTAGTTGTGAAATAATAAATAATGCTTTTATTTTTGTAACTAACTGACAGTAATAACTCAGAGGTATTTGTGAAACAGCCAATGTTGATTTAAAGTACTTGTGGAAGTAGCTAAAACCGTCTGCATGGCCAGATAACATTTAAGGAACGGATGTAATGAGGACCCTGCCGCTGACCCTTCGACTGTCAGGAACTGTTGCCTGCTGATGTGGAAACCCAGGTGTCCCAGGGTGAGGTTCTGGTGTTTGTATCCCCAATCGTGGGTTCTGTTCATGTTTGATATTCTGTTCTGTGCTCTCAGAACTGACTCTGAAAGTGAAGTTTGTTTTGTCTTGTTATCAGCTGGCTCACCTCCCCCCATGGTCTGTTCTCCACAAGAGGCTTGTGTGGGCTGGCTTAGCTTGCTTTTGCTGGCTTTGTTTGCTTGCTCTTGCTTCCGCTCTTGCCTTTGCTTTTTCCTGTTAGTTAGTTTAACTAGGCAGTCCAGTTTTTTCCCTGGACTGTTTCTTTCCCTTTCCTTCTTCTGAATACCATCCAACCTGCTCTGGACTGAGACCTGGGAACCCCGAGGAGCACCGGGAGCCTGCGCTCTGTGATCTGCAGCAGCCATCCCCAGTGCCCAGAGCAATCCCCAGCGCCCAGACCCGGGCGACCACCCCCAGGAGAGACTTTCTGGATTTGTCATCTCTTCAGAGTGGTGAAAGAGTTTTGTTGTCATCTGGTGTTGTTCATTTTTTTTTAGTGCTGGGGAGTGTTTTGTTTTTTAAATAAAGAGGTTCTTTTCCACTTCTCTCAGAGAAAATTCTTCCCGAATCAGGTGGGTGGGGAGGAGCCGTGGGGGTTTGTTTTCTGGGGGCTCCTTCCAGAGGAGGATTTGGGGGATTTGCATTCCAAGAGCACTCAGGGTTGCGGATTGAGGTTATGCCCAAGGGGATCTGGGGTTGGACAACACAGCTGGACTGAGGGTTAAAAATATCCAAGGGGATCTGGGGTTGGAAAACAGTAACACCTAAAATTCTGCTGGGTTGAGAGACATCCAGGATTAAACCTGCTGGGTTGATGGATTAACATTCCATGAGCACTCAGGGTGTAGATATGTAATGTAGACTGTTTGAAAGTAAAAGGTACCTTGTATGTGAGAGTGAGTGAAAAATAAAAGTGAGTAAATGTAGATTAATGGAAGTATATATAATGTAGATTGTTTATTTTGAGTTTTACTTTATCTCCTTGGAGGGAGGTGGATTGTGTTGAATGGTATTGTGAGAGAAAGGACTTTCTGAGTAGTTGAAAGAAGGTGGTATTCAGGTTGTTAGAGAAAGTGGGAAACAGAGGCAGAGGACTTGTGAAGAAACGTGAGGAATGGACTATCACATCTAAAATGGGCAACACCAAAACACACCAAAGGAGCGTTGAAAAGGACTTGCATAGAAAAATCAGCAAAAAGGAGTGACAAGGGAAAGAGAGGGCAAGCCTGGACTGAGCACTGTACTCACCAGCGAGAAGATCACACGTACCTGCTGTGGGCAGCAGCCCCACAGGCAGGGGAGGTGGGGGTATAAGCCATGCCAGACCTCTGTCATTCCTGTTTCTGTCTCTCATTTGTTGTCTTTTCCCTTCTGAGATAGCAGCAAGATCGTGTCACAAATGCTACAGAAAGTATCACATGGAAAGAAACCAAAGTTCCTTTTTGTTACACACACCCATGTCAACAGCCACTGTTATAACCCATCCAAATTAAGTACCTGCAGGGAAAATGGGGAAAAACTGCAGTGTACCAGAATAGGCTGGCTTTAGACTGTTTATTGGCTAATGAAGGGGGTGTTTGTGGAAAGTTTAATATATCAGACTGTTGAAAATAGATGACAACGGGGAGGTCATCCTAGAAAAAAACAACCCAGACACCAATCCAAAAATGGGAAAACAGTGTTAAAAACTAACTGGTGGGGTAATGTATTGAGGATGGGATGGTGGAAGAAATGGGGATTCTTCCTTTTATGTATTACAACTGTTATAAATGAAAATTTGTCCAGCCAAATTAATATGAAAAAATAAAATATTTATTTTGCAATCAAATTCTATCTAGGCCAGCCACAAGGAAAGAACAGAGCCGAGCCTGGGGTCGGCCCTGGGTGTGCAACAAAGAGGTCAGCCTCAGGACAGGTTTTCCTCTATGCCCACACACCTCCATCCTGGCACAAGCGGTTTTTATAGGGAAAATTCTTCCTGAGGCCAAGGTTTCAGTAATCAGTCTTTTCTTCTCTTCAGAGTCCACATGTTAATAAGATTTTCTTTTTTGGTGATGAGGGAGAACAATTCAGTGTCTGGAGTTTGTTGAATCCCTTGATGAAATTTACGGGAGGGAACGCTGCATTCACCTGTGTCTGCCCAAGGATTTCCATGATATCCATCTCGGGTCCTTCAGGCAAGGATCAGCACCGGGGTTCCTGCATCTCCCCAGCCATGGCCCATCTCCTGGGGAGCCGCACCTTCTTACTTGTAAATCAGTTTCCAATATACACCCGGTCTCACCTGCGAGGGTGGGGGGGAATGCTTATACAAACATGTAGAGTGTTACAGTGTTCTAACAAATCTAACAAGCATTCAATATCACATATATCATATTAGAAATGGTGCCAATTATATCTGCTACATATAACAGTATGGTAAATGTAGCTTTGTAGATAAAATGAAGCTTTAGTAGTTAAAAAAGAAACTATGTATGTGTGTGAGGGGGGGGTTTAAGGAATGAGATACTCACTTCAAGGAACATGCAAATTCTCCAGAGAAGAGCAATTTATGGTTTTCTTATTAGAAGAAGCTGATTTCTTCACGCCTTGCTCAGACTTGAAGACCCCGTGGGAATTAAAGAAAGCAGTTGACATACAACAGACAGAGTTTTTTGTTTCAAATATAATGTATGTATAACCATGAAGGATATATGAATATGCAACAGTGTATTGTTTTAGGGGTGATTTCTTCATTCACAAGGTACATTCCTCTTGGCTTAAGTGCCTGAGAGCATCTGGACCTCAGATATTCTTTCTTTTTTATTGTCTTGCAATTGTCTTAACTCTAAATTTTTATCACTCTAATTCTATTCCTATCTTTCTCACCATTTTATTATTATTAAACTTTTAAAATTCTAAAAACCAAATGATTGGCATTTTTCACAAATTCCTATCAGGAGACAGAGAAACCATTTATCATTTCAATGGCATCATTAGATTACAAGCTGTCCTCAGAATAAGAACCAACCAGACAGCTCCAGCTCCTGACCTTCCTGCCGACCAAGCCACAGAAATGAGGAACACAACATTTCACCAGGAGATGGGATCAGATTATCTGTTAGCAGAAAAAGGAGGAGTTTGTGGAAAACTAAATTACTCAAACTGATGTTGGCAAAGAGAAGGAGAAAGTCCTGAAAAACGAGGGCCAGGAGAAGTGAGGCTCCTGGGCTTCCCGCAGAGGCGGAGGCACGGGAGGCGCAGGGCCGGGAAAGCCGTGGCGGGAGGCGCGGAGAAGTTTGTTTGTGTGGGCAGCTCAATCCCGGCTCGGGCCGGGCCCGTGCCGGGGCTGTTCCTCATCTCCGGCTTTCCCCTCACGCAGCCCGGGGGCGCCGAGAGCGCGGGGCGAGGCGGGGCCGTGCGCAGAGCCCGCCCCGAGCTCGCTGCCATTGGCCGCCGGTGCCGTCAGTCGCGGTTGCGGCGCGCTGATTGGTGGGAGCGGGGCGCGGCGCGGCCCCGGCGGCGGGCTGAGGGCGGCCGTGGCCGCGCAGCGCCGCCATTGGCCGAGCGGCTGTGCGGGCCCGGCAGCGGCGGCAGCGGCCGGAGCGCGGTGAGGCGGCGGCGGCGGAGCTCGGAGGCGGCCCCGGCGCAGGTGGGAGCCGCGCTGGGCTCTGCGGGGGCTCGGGGCTGGCTGCGGGCGGAGGGGGCGGCAGGGGGCTCCGGCGGCTCGCCGGTGCCGTGTCCGGCCCGTGCCGGCCCCGGGCTGAGGGCGCTGCGGGAGCGGCTGCCCGCGGTCTCCTTCCCGCCGGGGCCGGGCAGGAGCCGCTGCCGGAGCAGCGCTGGCTCGGCCCGGCTGCTGTGGGTAGGACAGAGGGGCTGCCCCGCGGCCGGGAGCGGGCGGGGAAATTCCCGTCGCCGGAGGTTCGTGTGCCCGGCGGAGAGCGAGGAGTCCTGTCAAAGTGACTTTATTGCCGAGCAGGGGCAGAGGCCGTGGGGCATTTGCCGTGCGCTCTCTGCCGTGGCTGTAGTCCGCAGCCTCCTTTTTATCCTCATTTTCCCGGCCGATCTCCCTCTGCCTTTGCCCACCGGCTGAGTTCCTTGGAAGGTTCCGACTTCCCGATGCGCCTGGAGCCTGTCCTCGTTAATGTGCACCCTCCTTTTGTAGAACAGCCGATATTCATGGCTCTGCAAAGTCTTTGTTCTTCTCCTCGAAGTTCGGGAATGGAGTTGGACTTTGAGCAGCTGTCTGGGTCAATTTGTAACATTTATTGGAACTGATGGTTTCTCCCCTTATCTACAAGTGCCCGGCCCTATCTCCAAGCAGATTCACTCCTTGACTCTGTTTTGTCCTTCCCGGGTCCTCTTTGGTTTTGGGATTATTCTCGGTGCCCTCATTCCCTGTCCTTTTGTAGCCGTTTGTGGATCAGGAGGCCTGGCTGCCACCTGCATGCCCTGGCTCAGCTGCTGGATGAGCTGCACTGCCAAGGTGTGGAGCATGGTAAAGAGATGAGAGTTGCTGCAGCACAGAAGAGGAGAAGCAGCATTCCTTTAACCCCTGGTGTGCTGGGGAGCCAGGAAAGCGTGTCCCATTCCCATCCTTTCCATGTTTGGACCAATACATAAACTGCTCTCCTATTTCCTTTCTTATAATTTTTAGCAGTTTTCTCATCATCTCTTTGCCAAGAGCAGTTTGAGCCATTTAGTTTTCCACAAACTTCTCCTTTTTCTGTTCACAGATAATCTGATCCCATCTCCTGCTGAAATGTTGTGTTCCTCATTTCAGTGGCTTGGTCGGCAGGAAGGTCAGGAGCTGGAGCTGTCTGGTTGGTTCTTATTCTGAGGACAGCTTGAAATCTAATTATGCCATTGAAATGATAAATGGGTTCTCTGTCTCCTGATATGAATTGGTTCGGGTTCTCAGGGGCTGGTCCATGGTGTTGTAGGATTTGTTCTGGTGGCCATTCATCTTTTCCCCATTTTTGGGTGCTCCCTTCAGCTGGGGCTCCATCAATTGACCGCTTTTTTCTAATTACATCATCAAATACTTGAATTCCAACTGATTTCCCTGAACTTGTTCTAGGAAAAGCCCCAGTGCTCTGATACACCCTGTACAGCACAGACAGTGACAGCAGATGTTGGAGTGGGCAGAGGGATGATACCCCCATATTTTAGTGAAGTTTTCCCAACATTCTCCATTTGCTGTTTCCCTTTGCAGCTTCAGCCATTTCTGTTGCAGAGTCAGAGATCCTCAGCATGGGCTCTGCCTTCAGCTGTGCAGATTCCATCTGTGCAAGCAGGCAGAGCTTGGGGTGAGGGGCAGAGGGAATCAGCCAATTCCTGCCCCAGGCAAGAAGAGCCAGGTACATTGTCCTCACTTTTCCCCAGCAGTGTTAATTTGCATTTCTAAATCTCCTGTCCAGGCTACCTGTTTAAACATTAAGGGCTCACTTTAAATCTCTTCTAGTGATGCAGCCTAAAGGTGAACTTCGAGAAACCCAGATCAAAATTTTGGTTTATTTTACTGCTATGCAAAAACATAGACAAAAAAATCCCAAGGTGATTCAGTTTTTTTCTACTTCCCCTCGGAAGAAAAACTCATTCTCACATTCTTTACCCAAACCTAACCAGCTACATAGAAGTATGAGTAATAAAAAAATACTCTAATGCTATAAACTTTGCATTGAAACTTCAGGAAAAAGCAAAACTTCACTAATCTTTTTAGTGTTAGAGTAAAGGCATTCCTTGATTCTGGCCAGGATGTGCAACAAAAATCATTCCATTCCCACATAGCCCAGGTGTGCAGAGAAAATAGTTCCATTACATGCGGGTTTTACTAGGTTTTCCCCAAATTTGTGCAGTCTGAAGCAATCTAAATCCACTGGTTTAATGTTCTGTAGTTTCAAGTTGTCCAGTTTTTAGTATTTGGTTTCCTCTTGGACCTGGATTTCTTTGCTTGTGCTGTTAATGAGGTGGGAAGTGCTGGATTTCCTTCTCAGCCTTTTGCAGACCAGGTGTCTGCAGCCCTGCCGGGGGCAGTGTCTGGGGTAGGTGTTGGTTGCTGTTTGCTGCTGGGGTTGATGTTTTGCTGCTGGTCGTTGTCTTTGTGGGTATCTTTTGGGCCATTCCCAGTGTGTTGAGACGTGAAACTCATCTCCACTGAGTGGTGTAACATCCCTTAACAAAACCTTTAACATTTGTTTCCCCAAGGCCAAGGCAAAGCAAGCCTCAGTAGAGAAATCAAAGGTTAACAATGTTCAAGTCTATGAGCTGGTCTATTTTCCATGGATGCACTGTCAGGCAGGGCAGTGTGTGAGTGTGAGTGAGAGCCAGAGTGGAATTGTCCCGGTGTGTCCCCAGCAGCTGTGGCAGTGCAGGCCCAGTGAGCACTGAAGCTGCAGCAGTGGCAGCAAGGGCTGGCCCCGGTGGCTGGAGCTGCCCAGGGAGGGTGGCCAGGCCGAGGATTTCAGCAGAGGAGGTGTGGGCAGGCCCAGGGCCTTGCCCCGCTGTGGAGCCCTGGCTGCTGCTGCGCTGCCTTCAGTGCAGGCTCAGGGGGGCCTCCCATCCTCCTGCTGCAGGCGGGAAGTGCAAATCTCCGGGGCTGCAGAGACCTGGAGCCCAGGCTGAGGGGTCCCCCCGTGTTCAGCTGTGCTGGCGGCTGTTTCTG
Organism: Lonchura striata; assembly: GCF_050655825.1. NCBI lineage: Eukaryota > Metazoa > Chordata > Aves > Passeriformes > Estrildidae > Lonchura > Lonchura striata. The sequence goes on from NC_140738.1 coordinate 8,809,193, forward strand.
GCCTCGGGGCCCCTTGGCATGGGCCACGCCACTTGGCCACCAGTGGTGCTGCTTTGCACTCCTTAGGCAGAGCCCATGTCCTGCTTGGATGTTGGCAACAGCAAAGTGCCAAGGCAGGCTCTGTGCCAGCCCAGCTTCCTGGGAGAGAGATTGCACCAGAGACAGGATTCTGGCCACAGACTGCTTTAAATGTGCATCCCTTATCTCCACCCTGCACTAGGTGGAGAATTACCAGAGTAAGGAATTCCAGAGATCAAATGCAAGGGAAATAATTTAGTATCTGCCCTGGGTCTGGCTCTTCTTCTTGCCCAAGCCAATGGCAAAAGCCGTACCCATGGCATCCTGGTTTCTATCCCCAGCTTCCAAAGGTGTTTCTTTCTTTCCCCATTCATTCTTTGTACCCAGCCTGAGCTGTGGGGGTGCCAGGGGTTCTGGAGGTCCCACTGTATTCCTAAAGCTTCCATAAGCCCCTGGAGGATCTTTCCTGGAGAATGAGTTCTGCTTGTCTGAGTCTGTTTCTTCCACAATCCCTTTTATATTAATTACTTCTTTTACAGTTACCTTAATAAGTGATCCAGTGGTTGCTGAGCAATCAGAATTGCTTTTGCCCCCCTGTTAGGTGAGATGGTGTCACCAGAAGATATTGAAGCCTTCCTGCTCAGGGCATTTCAGTGCCAGGCTCTTACAAGCACACACAGCTGTGCCGGTTGAGCTGACCATGGGGGTAACCTGCGCTTTGTCTGATTCTCTTTCCTCAATAACAGCGTGTCTTGGAACTCTTTTCCCTTCTGCTGCCCTTGAAGAGCCATCCACAAAGACATTTTCTGCCTCAGGCCAGGCAATGTCTCCTGAATCTCCCCCAGGCTGGGTCTGGAGCTGTGTCACTTGAATGCAGTGCTGGGTTTCTTCCCAGCCCCTCTGTGGGCTGTTCAAACAGGAGGCTGGGTTAAACCCTTCCCCTGTGCTCAGTTCTGAATCCTCCTGTGCCACTGAACAAGTTTCACACTATAATTACCGAGCACTGCTCATCCATTGCGAGGCTCTTTTGCTTATCAAAGCTTGAACTTGATGGCAGACTGGAACAGTCGGAGATCCTGTTGTCATCAGGTTTTGGGCCTTGGTTCCCATTGAAGCTGTGGCTGCACAATTCTGCAGGCAATGAGGCCACTCTGGCCACTGGGTGAAACATTTTGGCCCAAGGATTCCTTTGGCATGGCCCTGTTGAACATTCACCTACAATTCCAATTTCTTTTCTGAGTCTGGAAGAGCCAGAGCTGAGGCATCAATATTTTTGGTTGTTCATTTTCTCAAGTTTTGCTCACTTTCTCCTGTCCATACCACAGCATGAAAGCTGTCTGGGGTTAAAAAGTCCTACAATGTTCTGGCTGGAACATAGAATCCTCAATCCAGGTTGTGTATTTGTGTTTTAATTCTCAGAATTGTTGCAGCTCGTCTTGGTCTTTTCCTTATTTTAGTTTACTTCTTTACATCTGAAATTGCCTAGACTCTCTCTGGATCAATCCTTCAGTCAAATTATGTCCCATATATTTAACCTTTCTCTTCACCATTTGTAATTTTTTTTCAAATACTCAAAATACAACTTTTAGCCAGAAAATTCAGCCATTTCAGAGGGGCTTTGTCTACCACTTGTTCTTGTCCTCCTCATTGGAGCCATCCGATTCCCTGACTGGCAGGATAGGAGTGCTGTAGGGAGACATCCCTGGCTCCAAGAGCCCTGCCTTTAGCAGGGACTCCATACCAGGCTGTGAGCCCTTCCTTCCCTCCCCTGGAACAGGGTGTTGCTTTTAGACACCACTTGTCCTGGTTGCTTCCAAGTAATTTGGAGAGGCTCCACATCAAATTTTCCATCTTTCCATGGGGCTGCCCACACCTCTGGGTTCCCTTCAGCATAGGCCTTCCCAGACATTTGACACAAAGGTACAGCAGCAATAGCCTCTGTATCACCTTTTACAATATTACAATACCACCATCAAATTCCTTCCTAGTTAATAACAATCAGAGTAGGAAGAAAAAGAAATTAGTTTATTTCAAACCTATTCTCTTCAGCTCCTAATAGTGATTGAACAAATGACACCAGCTCAACTTTCCCATTTATTCCCTTAATAATTAAACATACCTTTACAATTTTCCCCCCTTAGGTGTAAGATTCAGAGTGGATGGAGAGGCCCCTGTGTCCATCAGGAGAGGCCTCCTCTGGATGCAGACCCAGCCTGAATGTTCTCCAGGGCTCCAGTGTGGTGGGTCCCCGGTGGGATGGGAGCTCAGAGAGCCCTGCCAATCCATGTCCATGCAGGGGTGGACTTGCTCCTGCTGAGGGTGCTGCTGTCTGTGCTTGCAATGTCCTTGTGGGCTGCAGCTGGAGCCCTGACTCCTTCCCAGGGGCTGTTTGGGTGGGCTCTGCCCTGGCCAGGAGGGCAATGCCTCTGCCAGGTGCTTGTGGCCGACCCCGTCATGCCCTGGGTGCTGGGGCCCCCTTGGGCCCTGGGGTTGATCCCTCAGGGCTGTGGGAACTCTGCCGTGGCCTTTGCCTTCAGCTTGGCCTTTTGCTCATCCCTTCTTGCCTTCAGCTGCTGTGCCCTTGTGCCCAAGTGCTGCAGGGCTTCTTGTGCCACTCCTGCAGCCCCAGTCACTGCCTGTGGGTGCTCATCCTCTGAGAGCTGCTGAGCTTTCTGCAAAACCTTTCCTTTCTGCAGGGACCCAAACGAAATCCTGAACAGAAAATCCTGATCCTTCCATGTGCACTCTGCATTTCCCAGCTGTTCCTTTGTTTTCCCCGTTGTGCTCAGGGTCCCTGCCCAGCCCGTGTGGCAGAGCCGGTGCCTGTCCTGCCGCAGTGTCCAAAGGCGGCCCCCCCGGCGGGCAGGGCCGGCAGCTCCCCGGGGCCGGGCAGCGGCCGGGGCGTCCCGCAGCCTCCTGGGGGCCGGGGGCCACTGCCGGCCCTGCCCGGGGCTGGTGGGGTCAGGCAGCGCCCGGCGCTGAGCCCCGGCTGCCCCACAGCCCCGGCCCGGCCCCGCAGCTCCCCACAGGCCCCAGCCCGTGCTCCCGGTGCCGCACCTCTGCGCCCGGTGCTGCCGCTGCCACCGCAGAGAAACCCCTGGCATCCTGACCTCCTGCTTTTCCTCTTCTGGAAACCGGGGATGGAAAGGATCTGGATCAGCTGGCAAATTTCGAGAATAAGACCCTGCTGAAAATCATCCCAATCCTGAGTATTTTTCTCCTTCTCCTCTTTTCCGTCATCCTTTTTCTTACCACACAGATTCCTCCTGCTGCTTCTTGCCTGAACCATATTGCTGCACTCTCCTTCACCCAATTCCATCCCAGCACACCAACACCATGCATCCCCTGTTGTCCAAATCCCTTCTCCCCTTCCCTTATTGCCCCCCTGGGTGTCCATGTCCTTAATTACCTCTGGGGGAATGTGCAAACTACCTCAACATTCTCCCAAGGGACCCTTCAGAGACATTTTGGGATCATCATCCCTTTGGCCAGGCCCCCTTCCTGGCTTTCCCTTTTCTCCCCTCCATGGGTGCCCTGCCATGTTCACTCCCCGAGGATCCCAGGACACTCACTGATGAGATTTTCAGTGCTCTCTCACTGCTGACCCTTCACAGACCCCCCTGATGTGTCACTCGCCTGTCTCCTGGTCACTCCCGGGTCCCCAATCAATCCCCGGTGCCGCCGCCAGCCAAGGGAGCCGATCACCCAAAGTGGGTGAGGCACCTTCAGCTGCACTCCCTGCCCGCCGCCCCGGAGGGTGGAAGGAATTCGGGATGAGCCCGAGGATGTGCGGGAAAATTGACATTGCCAGAGGTTTCTGTCCACAAAGCAGACAGAGGAGTCCTGTAAAATAATTTCATTACTAATAAAAGGGAGAGGCCATGGGACATTCCCCATCAGCTCTCTCTAAGTATTAGAGGACAGAGCCTCCTTTTCATCCTAATTTTCCCGGCTGCATCTCCCTTTCCCTTTCTGTGTTGGCTGAAGTACTTGAGAGCTACAGACTTCCCAATCCACCTACTGTATACCCCCATTAATATGCACCCCACTATTGCACAGCAGATGATATTCATGGCTCTGTTAAGGCTTTGTTGTTCTTCTGGAAGTTCATTAATTGAGCAGGACCTTGTCTGAGGAGCAGTCTGTGTCATCAGTTAATAACATTTTCTGAAACTGATGGTGTCTCCTGTCACTTCCTTATGTACAGATCACTGGCCCTATCTCCGAGCATCTTTAGAGCATCTGTTTGTAAAGACACTTTCCTGTGGTTCCTTCCATGGGGTCCCCCGTTTGTGGGACATCCCCCCTGGAGCAGGGTGTCCCCTCTGTGCTGCAGCCCCAGGGCTCGGGCAGAGCTCAGCCAATCAGAGCCCGCGGCGCTGATGACTCACCAGTTGCCAGGCAGACTCGCAGCTCCCCGCGTTCCCCACCTGGACCCACCTGCGCCCCCCCTCGGCCCCATGGCCCCGCGAGGGGAATTTGGGGAGGTGGGAGTGGGGCAGCGCCAAGGCCGGGCCCCCCCGCGCTGTCCTGGCGGGAGCGGCTGCAGTGGGGACCGAGTGCGGGCGGGAGCGGCCGAGAGCCCAGCGCTGCCCCAGCCCGACCTGCCCCAGCTCCATCCCTGCCCCTGCGCTGGGATGCGGTGGGTCTGGGGGGAAGAGGGAGCCGGCAGTGGGTGCTGGGCCTGGGGGCAGGAGGAGAAGGGAAGGAGAAGCAGGCTTGAGGAACAGAATGGTCAAAAGATGCAGGTGGCAGGGGAGGGTGGGATTGTGCAGGAGAAGGAGGAATAGCAGGAGGAAGAGGAGAGACACAGGAGGAGGAGGAGGCGGAGCAGAAAGAGGAAGCAGCAGAAGGTTCCACCCCTCCCTGTGTCTGCAGCCTCCCCCCAGCCCCAGGAGCGCTGCTCCCCCCACATGCAGCAGGTGACTGTGGAGGGGGATCCACGATTTTCACAGGGTGAATCTTCTTGTTTCTGAGCTTGCTTGGGCTAAATGTTGGTGCTTTGGTTTTATGTGGCAGCTGAATCTTTATGTTTTGGAGGTGGATTTGCTGAGCTGCTATGTTTGGGGAGGTTTTGTACTGTGTCTTGAAGTTTGCAGGATTTTTGAGCTAAATCTTGGTGTTTTGTAGGTTCTTATAGACACAAGATTCCCAGTGACTTCCTGAGATGAACTTGGGCAAGGAGGAACCTCCAGTACAAGGAGCTTTTCTCTTGTTTTTCTGTCAAATCAGGATTTGTCATTTCCAGGGCGTGGCTGGATGGAGGAGGAGGAAAAGCCCCGGAGATGCTGCAGGAGGAGGAGCTGCAAACCCAGCCCAGGGAGCTGCGGGGAGGAAAGAGCCCCCCTGAGCCAGGAAGGCGGGCGGAGATCCAGCCAGAGCTCGGAGCTGGTGAAGAAGCCTCATGGCAGGGAGAAGCCCCACAAGTGCTTGGAATGTGGGAAGGGTTTCAGGTGGAGCTCCAGCCTCATCCGGCACCAGAGGATCCACACTGGGGAACGGCCCTACGAGTGTGGGGAGTGTGGGAAGAGGTTTCAGAGAAGCTCCACTCTCCTCAGACATGAGCGGAGTCACACAGAGGAGAGGCCCTACCGCTGCCCCGACTGTGGGAAGGGCTTCAAGCACAACTCCGACCTCACCGTGCACCGGCGCATCCACACCGGGGAGAGGCCCTACGAGTGTGGGAAATGTGGGAAGGGCTTCAAAGACATGTCTGGCCTGATCCAGCACCAGGTGATCCACACTGGGGAACGGCCCTATGAGTGCTTGGAATGTGGGAAGAGCTTTGGGAGGAGCTCAGGCCTGCGAGCACACCAGTGCATCCACACTGGGGAGAGGCCCTACGAGTGTCCCCAGTGTGGGAAGAGGTTTCAGACCAGCTCCAATCTCCTCCTCCATGAGCGGATTCACACAGAGGAGAGGCCCTTCCACTGCCCCGACTGCGGGGAGGGCTTCAAGCAAAACTCCCACCTCACCAAGCACCGGCGCATCCACACCAGGGAGAGGCCCTATGAGTGTGGGAAGTGTGGGAAGAGCTTCTCACAGAGCTCAGCCTTGACCACACACCAACGGAGGCACCACTAAGGGAAGCCCTGTGAGTGCCCTGAGTGAGGGATGAGGGTTTGGGAAGAGCTTGGAGTGAGGGAAGAGAGTGAGGGAAGAGCTTGGTGTGCTGCTGCAGCTCCATCCCCCATGGGAGGATCCAGGCTGGATGATCCCCAGTGACCCCCGTGGGGCAGAGCCCTGGTGCCCCGGTATGGGGAATAAAACAGAGAGTAAAGCAATGGAGCTGATCAAGGGGCCTGATATCTGAGGCCTGACTGAGCAGAAACTGTGGGAGACACAGACACACTTGAAGTCTCCCTGGGCAAGAAGTGACCAGGCAACATGGTGTGAGTCTTTGTGATAACATAAATGTTCCCAGGTTACTGGATGTCACCAAGAAGGTGTAACCAATGGGAAATTGTTACCAAAAACAGAGCCCTCTATAAGCCCCATACAAGTAAATCCCTGTATAAACACCTGGTACACTCAATAAAATTGGCTTTGCTCTAAACTCGGATGTCCCCGTCTCTCCATGGTGGATAACCCTGTTGTGGGTGATCCCCGTTGGGTGGGGGAAGGTGCTGGAGGGATTTCTTTCCCTTCTCCTGGTGCTGCCGTGGTTTGGTTGGTAATAAATTCCCTCCCTGTGCCCAGGCCGGGTCTGTTGTCCCCGTGCCGGTGCTCGGGGCGGGATCTCTCCCGTTCCTTCTCTGCACTGCCGGGCCTCTCCTCAGCCAATGAGAGAACGCGGTGGAGAAGAGTCAGCCAATCAGCGAGAGCGGGGCTGATGACTCACCAGTTGCCGGGCAGACCCGCAGCAGGCAGTGTTCCCCACCTGGACCCGCCCTCCCTGCCCAGTGCCGGCCCCGCCGTGGGGTCCCCCCAAGTCCCTCCCCAGTGCCCCCATGAACTGGGCTGGGTTTAACTGGGAAGCTTTACTGGGAACACTGGGAACAGGCGGGCAGGGGCAGAGTGACAGCAGGGCTGGGGGACACTCGACCCTCCCAAAATCAGCGTGGGGATAGAGCGGGGGGGGTCCCGGCAAGGCCCGAGGTCACAGGGAGCGGCTGCGGCCGCCGGCGGCTCAGGAGCTCTGTGGGCAGAGAAAAGGGGGTGACACCAGGCTGGGGGCCCCGGGGAGCACACACATTCCAGAGGAGGGGGGACACGACACACGGGACCCCCCAGACTCTCTTGCACAGGTAGAACCCGATCCCCAGTGCCAGGAAGACGAAGCCCAATTTGGGAGTCTCCAGTTCCTGTCAGCATCTTGCTGCGGCAGCATCCAGCAACATCTCTGGGTGGTCCGCAGGGGTCAGGATCTCCTAAAAACTCTCACAGACACTCAAGCCCCTCCAAGCACTTTCCTAGTCTCTCCCAGCCCACTCAGGATCCCTTGAAACCTCCCTCTTGATCCCTTCCTGACCTCCCCAGGACCCACCAAAGCCCCTCCTGTCCCTCTCAGGATCCCACAGCCTCCTTATAGTCGTCCCCCACTGCCCCAGGACCCCTAAAGCCTATCCCAGTCCCTTCCCAGCCCCACCAGGACTCACCCAGAGCCCTCCCAGTCTCTTCCCAGCACAACCAACCTCATCCCAATCTCTGCTTTTCCATCCCCAATCTCCATCCAGCTCCTTCAGGCTCACTCTATTCCCTCCCACTTAAACCTAGCGCACCCAAACGCCCTCCCAGTGCCCAACAGGACCCCCAGAACCTCATCCCACCCTCCCCAGTATCCTTCAAACCCCTTCTTAGCCCTTCTAAACCCCCAACTTCCTCTCCCAGTTGAAACCAGGCTCTCTCCAACTCCCTCCCAGGTTCTCCCAGCACATCCCAGTGGCTCTCCGAGCACCCTCAGTTCCTCCCCCATACCCCAGTTCCAGCTCACAGGTTGTTCCAGGCTGATGTTGTTGGCAGGTGGAGGTGAGCCCAGCCTGGGTTGGGGTTTCCAGCAGCACCAGGAGCTGGTGGGTCCAGTCCCCGTTGGGGACCACGTCGGTGGCCACCACAGAGAGCTCCTGCTGGCCCTGGAACCACCTCAGCTGGATGGGAGCAGGCGGCCGGGGCCGGGCTGGGAGCTCGAGGGCAGCAGAGAGATGGACACGCTGGGGGGCACTGGGAGAGAGTGGGTGTAATAAATAAAATGGTCTTTGTTCATCAAAATGAGTGTTAAAGGAGACAAGAATTTGAACTGAGTAGGGAATGCAACTAGCATAGAAGACTGTGTAACTAATTATATACAAGTTAACTTTTAGGCCAAGGACAATCTGCAAGGAAGATGAGGAGCCTTCATTCCTGCGACCTCCAAGGGCAGAAAAAAAGACCCCCAGCAACCAATTGCACCGACGCAGAGTGCATCGAGAGAAAATACGTCAACCGGGACGTATAAAAACAAAAAGGTCAAAGGGGGAAGGTGCTCCGTGGCAGAGCAGAGGCTCCCCAGCCACCCAGCGCTGTTCTTTTGCTTAATACCACTTGCTTAATAAATTCTTGTTAATTGATTTATCGATAATTAGCCTCCCCAATTGAATTTGTCCATAACAAATTTGGTGCCGTGACTTGGATAAGGGCGACCGGGTGGGAATTCCTAATCAGGGAGGCGCCCCGCTGCCTCTGCAGCGGCTCTGGTGCAGGCTTTTCCTTCCCAGACCCTTACCGACGAGCCCAAATTCGGTATTGAGCACAAGGGATACCAGTAACCCCGTAATCTTTGTGCACGAAGCCGGGCGAAGACGCAGGACAGCGTGAGTATAAAAGTGGGGATCCGCTGGGTTGGGCTGGGATCCCAGGACATAACGCGTGAGACGTCCTTGTAGGACGAGGCACGGGCAGAGCTCTGAGTAGTGCGGTTTGCAGAGCCCGCGAGGGGCTGGGCACCAACAGGGGCCGCGAGTGTGTGTGTGCCTGAAGGTGTCCTGGGAGATGGGACAGAGGAAAAGCAAGCCCTCTGCTTCCATGGGGACGGGGACCCCGGTAACGCTTCCCCAGATCCCCCCTGACAGTCCGTTAGGTCTAATGATAAAATCTTGGGATGAATATCCTTCAAGGAAAGGGAAGGATAGGGCAAAAATGATACATTATTGTATAAAAGAATGGGGAGGAAAACAAATCTGTAGTGATAATTTATTTTGGCCAGTGTTTGGAAACTTCAAGGACTGGATTTGCCAGGCATTAAACATTTATGTAAACTCTAGAGAACCTTTTGATATGGAAGAGAGCAAGTATGCTGCTCTCTGGATAGTGGGGGAAGCAAGAGCAAAACTTTTTGCCTGAAGCACCCAGGGAGGGAAAAAGAAAAATAAAAAGCCTGAGGAAGTTCCAACTGCACCCCCTCTACCATACATACATCCTCCTCCTCCACCCCCACCAGCACCACCCGCAGTCTACCCCGATTTAGATCAAGGGGGAGATTTTGATAACCAAGAGGTAGAAATCCCAGAGCCGGTCCCTGAGGAAAATTGCTGTGTTACTCATAGTCTAACAAGGGGGGAAAGAGAAAGGGAAGGGCAAGCTCTATATCCATGAAGGGAAGTAGCTTTGGGAATGATCCCTAACCCCAGTGCTGGTCAGCAGGGACAACCAACCCAAATTCTGAGAATAGTTATGTGGAGGTACCTCTCAACTCAGGAGATGTGAGGGAGTTCAAGAAAGAAATGGGAGCATATGGGCCAGATCTTAAAGGAATTTTCTGACCCTAAAGCCTGGGACTTCCCATGTGAACAAATTCAGAATCCAGCTGAGGTGGCAATGTACCTGAAAGAGAAATGCCATGATAAGTCTGAGGAGAAAAATATTGCAGCAAGCTGGGCCCTGGCATGTGCTTATCACACCCTGCTAGATACTGTAGGGCAGCAGACAGAGGAAGGGGGGCAGGGAGATAAATCAGCAGCGATCCCAGTCACTCAGGCTGCAGCCAACAGCCCCGGCTCGAAGCCAGCAGCTAAAACAGACAGTGAGCCTAAGCCAGCAGCTAAACCAGACTGTGAGCCTAAGCCAGCAGCTAAACCAGACTGTGAGCCTCAACCAGTGGCTGTTGCTATGAGCACAATGGGCCAGTGATGCCTCAGGCCATCAGGGCAGAGATGCCACCTACAAGTGGGCACGAGACCGAGGGATGGATCTAACCATGGACAGTATTTCTCAGGTGATCCATGACTGTGAGACCTGTGCTGCCATCAAACAGGCCAAGCGGGTGAAGCCCCTGTGGTATGGTGGGCGGTGGTCCAAGTACAAGTATGGGGAGGCCTGGCAGATTGACTACATCACACTGCCCCAGACACGCCAAGGCAAGCGCTACGTGCTCACCATGGTAAAAGCCACCACTGGATGGTTGGAAACCTACCCTGTGTCTCATGCTACAGCCTGTAACACCATCCTGGGCCTTGAAAAGCAGGTCCTTTGGAGGCATGGTACCCCTGAGAGGATTGAGTCAGACCATGGGACTCATTTCAAGAACAGCCTTATCAACACCTGGGCTAGGGAACATGGCATTGAGTGGGTGTACCACATCCCCTACCATGCACCAGCTGCAGGCAGAGTGGAGAGGTACAATGGACTGTTAAAAACCACCTTAAAAGCATTGGGTGGGGGATCTTTCAAAAATTGGGAGCAGCATTTAGCAAAGGTCACCTGGTTAGTTAACAGCTGAGGTTCCACCAATCGAGCAGGTCCTGCCCAGTCTGAGCCCCTGAGTATAGTTCATGAAGTCCCAGTGGCACATGTCAGAGGTTTGTTAGGGAAATCAGTGTGGATCAATTCTGCCTTGAGTACAGACAAACCCATTTGTGGGATTGTCTTTGCTCAGGGACCAGGTTGTACATGGTGGATAATGCAGAGAGATGGAGCAACACGATGTGTACCTCAGGGGGATCTGATTGTGGGGTGAGACTCATGTGCAAATATCACTGTTTGCTGGATGTTGCTGCCAGTGTCTGCGCATGAAAACACACAGACATGAGACAGAAAGAAATGTGTAAGTGTCAAAGGTTTGAGCAAGTGAAATAGAAGGAAATGTGTAAGTGTTGAAGGTTTGAGTAATTGAGATGGAAGGAAATGTGTATGAGTAAGTGAAAGATGGAAGTTTTAACTTGATGAAGTTTTTACATGATGTTGAAGATATGGAGATAAGGGGTGGAATGTCCCAGGGTGAGGTTCTGGTGTTTGTATCTCCAATCGTGGGTTCTGTTTATGTTTGATATTCTGTTCTGTGCTTTCAGAACTGACTCTGAAAGTGAAGGTTTGTTTTGCCTTGTTATCAGCCGGCTCACCTCCCCCCGTGGTCTGCTGTCTAGAAGAGGCCAGTGCTGGCTGGCTTTTGCTTTACTTGGCTTGCTTGGCTTGCTTCTGCTTTTGCCTTTGCTTCCTAGTTAGTTTAGCTGAGCAGTCCAGTTCTTTCCCTGGACTGTTTCTTTTCCTTTCCTCTTCCTGAATACCATCCAACCTGCTCCGGACTGGGATCTGGGAAACACCGAGGAGCACCGGGAGCCTGCGCTCTGCGATCTGCAGCAGCCATCCCCAGTGCCCAGAGCAATCCCCAGCGCCCAGACCCGGGCGACCACCCCCAGGAGAGACTTTCTGGATTTGTCATCTCTGCAGAGTGGTGAAAGAGTTTTGTTGTCATCTGTTGTTGTTCATTTTTTTAGTGCTGGGAAGGGTTTTGTTTGTTAAATAAACAGGTTCTTTTCCACTTCTCTCAGAGAAAATTCTTCCCGAATCAGGTGGGTGGGGAGGGGCCATGGGGGTTTCTTTTCTGGGGGCTCCTTCCAGAGGTTTTTCTCCCAGATTTGCTCTGAACTAGGACAAATATTTTGCTTCCCATTTCATGGCTGGAGAGAGGGAAAAAAAAAAAAACAAACTCATTCTAATCATATTTTGCTTCCAATTACTTTGTGTTAGTATGGAGCAGTTACTGGCTTTGTTGTTTGAATTCATAGTGTCTTTTTAGAGTGGAGGCCTGTATGTGTTTCTGGTCCCTAGGGTTTTTTTGAGATCTTAATCCCTCTATGGTCCCTAGGTTTATTTTCTTATCCAGGAATAACTCCAGTATTGTCCCTAATACGTAGTTTTTGCAGTAGAAGGCCACTGACCAGAATATCCATCAGGTTGGGCTTGGGTGTAATGGCTTTCAGGGGTTTATGAAGGTGCTGAAGTCTGTTCCAGGAATGCATGGCTCATGGTCATGGTTGTGCAGCCAGTTTGTTAGAGGGGAAGCAGGGGATGAGGCTTTTCAGATGTTGCTTTCCTTCTTCTCCTCTGAATCTCTCAGCTACCTATTAGAGAATGTTCCGTTTCCCCTGACTGTTAAAGAGACCATCTTCCTGGTGTTTAATCTGGTAAGCTTTCTCTCTACAGTCTGCAGTCTCTCTAGAATGAGGGCTGAGATTTCTAGAGGGGCTGAAGAGACCCCTGACCCAGGAGTAGACCCAGGTGTGAGAAATCCTGAGTGGTGTGGGAAATGGGGGGGACGGGAATTGGCACATAGACCGTTGTCATGGTTTGACACTGGCACAATGCCAGTGCCCCCATGAAAATGTGATCCCTCCCTTGAATGCTGTGAAGTGGAATTTAGAATAGAGCAAAGCAGGGCCAAGCTTAATAACAGAAAAAAAACTTTATTAAACTACTACTACAAAAGAAAAGAGAAAACTAAAGAAGGAGAAAAAAAACACACAAAGATCAAATTAAAACCTTGCAAAACATTCCTCCCCCCACCACCCAACTCCAACAAACCACAGTGAGACACAATCTGGACCCCAATCAGGTTTCCACCCTCCAAACAATCGACACTTAGTCCATCAAGGGAACAGAGTCTCTCCTGTGCCACAGACCCCCCAAGAAACACAGCTCCACATCCTGTGTTTCCATGTCACACATGGCACCGCCCGGAGAAAAAGTTTGCCATGGTGACCCTTCTCCTTGCCATGCACAGTGCTCTCACCACAATGCATGGATGGTCACTGCCTTTAGGATTTTTCCTTTCAAGGATGCCCTGCCAAGAGGGGAGAAAACAACAGTTCAGTTTTTCATTGTTTGGGACCACAGTCCCCCCCATTTTCCCCTGGGGCTGAGGGCTCAAGAACAGAGATCTTCTTCTCTTCTCTTTCCTTTCCAGGGCAAGGGGGCACCACCACAAACCCCCTAACCTTTTCTCTGTTCACTCCAATTTTGTCTTTTTCCCAGCCGAAGCAGGTCTCTTGACTCACTGGCATCCTCCCAAAACACAGTCCCTCTTGAAGGAGAAGATTGGTTCAGGTTGTGGCTAACACGGAAAAGTCCAGCCAAAAGCCACTCCTTGTCCCCCTCCCCTCTAGAATTCCTCCTTCCAACATCCCAGGGTCCAAGGTGTCCCTCTTCCTCTCTTTCAAACCGAGGAGGGGAAAGGAAAATTCACAAAGCTTTCATTTTCTCAAGAAAGGGTTAAAAGTCTGAACTCCCAGGGATGGCTCGATGCCCGGACATCCAGCAACTCCCACACAACTGGGCACCTTGGAGCTCCCCCCGCTCCTCCTTCCTTGTGGTGGAATTGCTGACAGGACAGGATCGCTGCCGTCTCTTTCTCTCTCCCCCTCCGGAGAGAAACCGGGGGGGGGGGAAATGGAGACATCCCAGATTTCTTCCACCCTTCCATCTGCAGGGGCCAGCCCGGTTCCAGTCCTTCCACCACCCTTGGGGCCTACCTTTCAGGCCATGGGGGCTTCCCCTCCCCCACCCAGCTCGTGGCTGGGCAGGGGAGGTTTGCACTGCACGCTGACCAGAACCAAAGAGAGCGAGTTCCCCTGGGAATTCTGCTTTCACCCCTCTGTGTTCTCAGAGGCGTGTCTACTTTCAATTGGTCAATATCTAAATTGACCTCTTCCTTCGGGAAAAAAATTCTCTTTCTGTGTCAAACCACGACAGAGGGGCTGCACCTTGGTTCTCCCGTGCCCCTCCCTGAGGAGACTGGCAGGGGTTGCAGATTTTTGGCATTTGTCCTTGCTGCCCCTCACATCCCCCTGCCCCACAAACAGCCCCGAGCCACCCGTGAGGGACAGGCCCTGCTGTGCCAGGCTGGGCTCAGGGCTTGGCCTTTCTGCTTCCCCCAGCCAGCCCAGGCCTTGCTCAGCATTGCAGTTCCCTGCTCTGAGCCTTGGGCTCCCTGCAATCCTGGCCTCAAGGATCTGCTCTCACCAGTCCCTGGGAGCCTTTGGCAGTCCCTGCCCTCATTGGGGCTCTGTGATGCTCCAAGGGACTTGGAGTTTTGCTCCTGACTTCATGAGCAGCTTCTTCAGCTTTCTCTCAGTGCCTGAGGGTCCTGGACTCAGCTGAAGATCCATTGTAGGGCTCATTAAAGTACACAAAGCCCTCGGTGGGGCGGGCTTCCTCTTCCTGCAATTGTCTACAAGTTTTCAGGCCCTGTACAGCAGATTGGAGTCAGTTTAAAGATCCTTTAAGAAAAGAGATTTAATGGAACATTAATTATTTATTTTAACAGAGTATTTTTTATTTTCCAGTTCAGAGAAGAGCTGATAGAAGTGATCTTGATGCTCACTGTCTCCTTAGGAGGTCTGGGCATGTAGAAGAATGAGCCCCCTGAGGGCTGACCCTGTTTGGACAAGCTGCTCCTCACCCCCAGCCTTACCATGTCTGACATTGCCCACCTGGCACTGACATCCCTGTGCCCTGCAGCAGAACCTTGTCCCTGAGCTCTGCAGCTCCATGTCCCAGCCCATTACACCATGTCCCACCTGCTCTCCTAAGGGCTCTGCTTGCACACACGTCCAGGAGAAGTTTTCCTGTTGAGAAAGAAAGAATGGAAAAGCTTGAGCAGGTTTCCTGAACAACAAACCCCACTCAGGAGCCACCTGCTCAGTACAGGCTGCCTGGAATGGTGTCACCTTTCTACAAGGGACAGTGTGACCAGAAATGATCTCTGGAAGCAGAATTCTCTGAGTCTCCCAGCTGAATTCTCTGTCCCTGTCCTTTCCCTGGATCTCTGTTGCAGATGGAAGCTGCTGGTGCCAGCCTCACCTTTAACCTCTCTTTGGAATGCAAACAGATGTTCCCAGCTGTGTTAAGCAGGATTTGCTCAATGTTTCTATCAATCTTTTGTGTTCCACATGGAACAAATTGGCCATTTTGGCACTGAGGGTGTGACATGGAAGCAAGGAGTCAATTGTGACCCTGGGGACCCATGAAACCAAGGGGCCATGGTGACACAGCAGGGCCACGTGGATCCAGTGGTCCATTGTGACACTGTGGATCCAAGGAGACCATGGAGACACCCCCAGAACCTCATGGAACCAAGGAGTCCATGGTGACCCAGCGGGGCTGCATGGAGCCAATGGTCCATGGTGACACTGCCCATCCAAGGAGGGCATTCGGATACTGTGGAAGCTCATGGAGCGAGGTGGGCATTGTGACACTGAAGAACTTCATGGCACCAAATATCCATGGGGACACAGCAGGGCATCATGGAACCCAGGAACCGCTGTTGGCAGTGCAGAAACTCCTGGAACCAGGGGCCGTTGTGGCACTTGAGCACCAACACAGCTGCTGCACCTTGTCCCCTGCCCTGCACAGCTCCTTGGGAGGTACGGCAGGAGCAGCACCCTGGGAGCCTCAGGAATGCCCCTCTGGGATCCATGGCACACACTCCCAGGGGCTGGAATTCCAGTTCCCAGCCAGGAAAAGATGTTCCTGCTCTTGAAGGCAAAGCTCTTAACTAGGAGCCACAATCCAAGTGGAGCAAGATCCTACAGTGACATTTCACTACCAGCCTTCCTAACTTCACCCATGGTTGTTGCATCTCATGGATTGGGAATGAAATCAGGGCAGGGTCTTTGGTGGGAGCTTCCCTGGCTCAAGGGAGACACTGAGAGAGAAACAGAGCAGGCAAAGGAAGGCAGGAGAGAAAGGAGGTGTTTTGGTTTGGAAAGACAGGTGTCTTCTAAGGAAGGCAGGAGCCTCCCCTGAAATGAAATAATGTAGGCTCTTTCTTTCTGAATTGTTATAAATTTGAAATTAAGGGGGGCTCTCAGGTAAAAATATGGGAGGAGGAATAACAGTTTTTTATTAGGGAAGAAGATGAAAATATGAACAATGCAGTGAACCAGAACAACACTGAGAGAGCCAGAATACAACCTGACACTCTGTTGAACAGGTTGTTGGTCACAGTCCAATTGGAATTGTGGCTGCAGTCCTCCTGGAGTGATAGGTGTGGTTCTGTTGGAGGTAGTGATCCTGTAGAGAAGAGTGTCTTCTCCGGAAGAGGCAGTGCAAGAGGCAGCTGTTCCTCTGGAAAATCCAGCCCAGAAAAGCTGTGTTGGTGGGCCAGAATCTCAAGACTGGATGCAGGTAGGAATGCTTGGCTCCTCCCTCTGGGTGGAGCATCTCACAACAGTTCTTATCAGTCATGCAGTGACATTCAATAGCCCATTATCAGCAGATGTCTTCCCTGAGGGAGGATTGATTGTGGAAGAGATAAGGAAAACTGCCCACTTAACACAGGACAACTGCCATGCAGATGGCAAATAGAACACATCTTGCTTTTCAGTCTGGGACAGGAGGTCACAAAATCAGCTGAGAAGGCAGCACTCTGAAAAGCAAACCAGAACTGACAGAAAATGAAAGGGACAGAAATCAATAATTCTGATTGTTTTATTTATTATCAAAATAAATCACAACCACCCAGCCCCACACAATTCTGATCCCACAACCTCAAATTTGGATCTCACTTCTCCCAATCTCCTTCCAACCCCATCTCATCCTGGAGACTGTGAATTGAGTAATTTTGGCATGGGGCTGAGGTGGGAACCAGCCATTTTGAGGTGGGATTGAGCAATTTTGGGGTTAGATTGAGGGGTTTCCAGTGGGATTCAGTCATTTTGAGGTGACAGACAAATCCACCTTGTTATTTGGAGTGCAAAGATATGGAGAATACTACCAGATATCCCCCAAGATCCCACAAATCCTCCAGAATATGTTCCCAAACAGTAAATTCCACCTCAAATACCTCTTAAATGGTGGGACTTCTGACATCTCTGGTCAATAACAATTTTAGTTATTTTTCAAGTGCTTTTAAGTGATAAAGACAAATTGGAAGAAAATTAGGGACAAACCAAAACCAGAGACCCCTTGAGCATCCTCTGAGCACTGGACAAAACAAACTCAGCAGAAATCAAATTTAACCCTCCATAAAATGCCTTGAGGAAGATTTGCTCTTCCCACAAGTCACTTGTATTGAAAATGCAAACAAATCCCAAACATTAATAAACCAACAACAGAGGCAATTCTGTGGCAATTCCAAATTTCATCAGTTCCAGCACAGTTCCAGCTCAGATGCTGGCAGGTTCTGATTAAAGAAAAGTCGAAATTTGTCCCAATACAGATTATTAAAAGGAAGGGAAAGGTCTGTGTAGCTGTCACAAAGGTGACAGGGACCAAGAAAATAATGCTTCTCCCCCAAAAGCCCGTGAATTCAGGAGTTATTTGGGAATTTAGCTACTTGAGCTGGGCTTCTTGTAGGACTTTAGTAGCCTTGTGTTCCTCACCGCGTGGTGAATGATCCTTGTCAGTCTCGTTGGTATCATTTGTTCCCTTTCCTCCAGTGATTTTAACAAACTTTTCAGAGAAGGACAACAAAATATTTTCTTTACAATGGCCACCCACAAAAGCAATTTTCCTCATAAGTTCTCCCAAAAGTTGCTCAGTGTGTTATGAACAAAACAGCCTGGCAGGGACACTTGGCTCGAACTAAGTACTGACATTGAAATGTTAATTAGCTAATCGCTCCTGGGAATCACCTACACCCCCACCCAAACTAGGACTAGAATGCAAAATAAGCCAGTGGAATCATGGGAGAGGGTTTTTGGGGATGAAAAACACCCCAAAATGAAAAAGAGGGGCACAGTGGAGGGGGCTGGATGGGTGTGCTGGTTGGGGAAAAGGGAACCCCATCCTTAGTCTGTGTTTAACCTGTCACTATAACCTGCAGAGAACCAGATTGGACTGGGCTGTGGGAAGCAGGCACAAGGAATCAGACACTCTTCCTGGTGTTACCAGGAGGGAAGGAGAGGGGTAGCTGCTGCTGGACCTTGGCAGCAGGCTCTGCACGTCCCCCCACCCTGCGGCTACCAGTGTGCCAGGAGGAAAGGAGATAGGACACTCTGCGGATCGGGACTTCAGATACAGACTGGACACCTCTTCACCTCTGGCTACCAGCGTGCCACGGAGACTCCAGGGACAGACTCTGCAGCCTTCTCACCCTTCGGCTACCAGAAGAAGCTACAACTCCCCCCCCGCCGAGCTGACTTTTTAATAAAGAGCTGAACACTAATAAAGGCATAGACCCTGTTCATTTCAAGAGGAAGCTGCATTGAAGTTTCTAAGATTTCCTCCAGAAAGAGCCACAAGCTCCTCAGTGGAGGGAACAAGGCTGTTGTCAAAGGCACTTGGGATCAGACAACAGTGCCCTGAAGTCACTGTGCAAAATAATGTTGCAATCTGGTTAACAAAATTTTTAGATAGATGCCTCGGCCCCAATTAAGGAGCTCAGGAGACCAAATCCAAAGTGGATTTTATTGAACAGTACATGTGAGGTAGAGAGAGATGGAAAGAAAGAGAAAAGGGGGGAAAGCAAGGGAGTGACAGGGACAGAGATCTCCCCTGGGGCGGGGCAAGTGTGACATTGTCCCCTGTGTGCGTGGCCTTCCCAGGGTGGGGGTTTTACACCTGAGCCAGTTTGGGTAAGGGGGGTGCTGTTCACCCACCACCCAGAGCAGGGATTGCCTCACTGTTTCAGGTTACAATGTCAGATGTAACCAAAAGTGTTTTCAGTCCCCATCTCCATAAACTGTTATCAACAGGTGGGGCAGTGTTCTTTATCTCTTCCATGGCTCAGCCCTGATAACGCCCTCCAGGGGCTATCTTCTCTTAATGGGCCATTGAGTGTCACTGCAGGACTGATAAAATTACATCATCCCATTGTGGGATGCTCTGCCCAGGGGGAGGAACCAAGCATTCCTGCCTGGATATAATCTCACCCTTGCAACACCACGACCACCTTGGCTACTGGATTCCCAGAGGACAAGAGCTCCATAAGCACCACTGGACCTTCAGAGGAAGACCAGACCCTTCTACAGGATCACTGCTTTGACAGAATCACGTTCATCACTCCAGCCGGTCTGCAGCCACCAGTTCATCAGACTGCTACCACTACCCTGAGCAACGGGTGTCAAGTTATATCCTGACTCTGTGAGTTTAAACCAGTGTTTCTGTATCATTGCTTTGATCTTAATTTTCTTATTCAATTGTCATTCTGGCTTAGACTCTCCCCCTGGTTTGCTTTGAAGCCAGTACAAAACTCACTGTGCTCATCACTTGTTTTCCTCCCAGAACAGGATTTCCCGTACCAAAACATTTGCCAGATGGAGAAGAAGGTTGCGAGGAAGAGGAAGATGCCCTGGGACACTGAGGCAGGTGAGGAGGAAGTCAGTGCCCCTTTCCCCTTCTCTCCTGCTCCATCTCCCAGCCCAGCCTGGCCCCCAGCTGCAGGACAGCCCCGCTGCTGGTGCCCTCCTGCCGGGGACGCACTGGGGGGATCTCCTTACCCTTTCCTGTGGCATGGAGGCAAATCCCATCCTCTCCTTGTCCTTCCTCCCCCAGAGCGGGAGCTGAGGATGGAGACCAGGAAGGACAAATCCCTGCAGCAGAACCTTATGGAAGAAGCTGTTTTAAGCAACTCCACAGCGCAGGAATCCAACAGGGAGGAAAATCCCCAGCAACACCAGAGGAGGAGGGGCTGCAAGCCCAACCCAGGGTGCTCTGAGGAGGAAAGACCCACTCTGGGCCAGGAAGGTGGACAGAGCTCCAGGCAGAGCTCGGAGCTGGTGGTCCCTGAGCCGCATCATTATGGGGAGAAGCCCTACGAGTGCTCAGAGTGTGGGAAGAGCTTCAGGCAGATCAATAATCTGAAACGACACCTGATGATCCACACTGGGGAATGGCCCTACGAGTGTGGGGAGTGTGGGAAGGGCTTCTGCTGGAGCTACCACCTCATCATCCACCAACGCATCCACACTGGGGAGAGGCCCTACGAGTGTCCTGAGTGTCAGAAGAGGTTTCGCAGCATCTCTGATCTCCTCAGACACCAGCGGATTCACAAGGATGAGAGGCCCTTCCACTGCCCCGACTGTGGCAAGGGCTTCAAGCAAAACTCCCACCTCATCAGGCACCAGCGCATCCACACCGGGGAGAGGCCCTACATGTGCCCCACTTGTGGGAAGAGGTTTAACAGCAGCTCCCATCTCCTCCTTCATGAGTGGATTCACTCCGAGGAGAGGCATTTCCTCTGCCCCGACTGTGGCAAGGGCTTCAAGCACAAGTGCAACCTTGTCAGGCACCGGCACACTGGGGAGAGGCCCTACGAGTGTGCCCAGTGTGGGAAGAGCTTCAGCCAGAGCTCTCACTTGACCAAACACCAACGGAGCCATCAGTAAGGGAAGTCCTGAAAATGCCCCAGGTGCAGGAAAAGCTTTGTGCACTGATCCAGCTTCATCCCCCATTGGAGGACCCTGTTGGGAAGAGCCCTGGTGATCCATGTTCCCTGTGATCCGTGCTGGGAAGACACCTGTGCCTTTTCCTGCCCCTGCCAATGACCTGATATGGGATTGAAGAACATGAGGGTCTGGCCATGGCCCTGTCACTACATTCACTCCCACGTCAGGTCAGTGCCAGGGGCAGGAAAGGGACTCTTTCTTTCTCCCTGAGGAGAAGGGTGTTCTTTCCATGCAGGAGGAAACATGTGGCCAGGAAGATACAATTGATGGTGATGTAGTTTTCCCTGCAAGTAGTTTTTCTTACCCCTTCTGTTGTCAATATTTTTTCTGCTTCTGTTTGTTCCTTATTTTGTTGCTGTTCCCAATAAATTGTTCTTATCCCAGCCTGGGATCTTTCCCTTTTTTCCTTCAATGGATGGTGGGAAGGCAACGAGCGCCAGCAGGGTTTTAGTGAGAGCAGGAAATTGGGGAATCCTATTCCTGAACCCCGGCCCTTGGAAATGGAGCATCCCAGCTGGTGCCAGCCCTGGTGGCCATGGCAGCAGCCTTGGGAGCGGGTCCCTGGCTGGGGCTGAGGGAACCTCTTCACTCTGGTGCCCAGGGACAGGAGTGGAGGGAGCGGCTGCAGCTGAGTCGGGGCAGGTTGAGGTTGGATCTCAGGAAAAGGTTTTTGCCCAGAGGCTGCTGGGGCACTGCCCAGGCTCCCCAGGGAAGGGTCCCAGCTCCAGGGCTCTCTGAGCTCCAGCAGCGTTTGGACAGCGCTGCCAGGCCCAGGCTGGCAGTGTTGGGGTGTCCTGTGCAGGGCCAGCAGTTGGACTCGAGGATCCTGATGGGTCCCTCCCAGCTCAGCCAATTCTGTGGTTCTGGATCCATGACCCTGGGGATGGGAGTGCCAATGGTTGCCATGGCAACGGGCTCCAGGCCTGAGCTGGTGTCCATGGCAACCACCCCTGGCATGGGGTCTCCATGGAGCTGCCCAGGGACTGACCATAGCAACAGGGGCTGGGGATGGTTGCCATGGAAACTGACCATAGCAACAGGGGATGGGGATGGTTGCCATGGAAACTAACCATAGCAATGGCCATATTGGGATTTCACCTCCAATATTGACTGTTGTGACAGACTGGAGGAGATTGCTGGCTGAAAACATTTCATGTGTAGGGGAGGAAGGGACGGGATCAGCCTTGCCCTGCCCTGGAACCCCAGCACTGCCCTGCCCTGGAACCCCAATCCCCCCAGAGCCTCTCTCCCAGCCCAGCAGTGTCTACCAGTCCCTGGCACAGCACAGGCAATGCTCCACAGTCACCTCTGGAGCCCCAGCCCAGCTCCTGAGTGACCAAATGACCCCAAGTCCCACCTGGGGGAAGGGCCCAGGAAGACCAAAGGGTATTTAAGGCTGACCACAAGGCAAGCACACATCTTGACCCTACCTCCTCTTGGAATTTCCATCTGAACATTGCTGGAATCCAGGGGTTGGTAGCTGTGTGTGTGCTTCTCTGTATCTTATTATTCTCTCTTTCTGTATCTATTTCTTCTATTTCTGTATTCTTGCAAATATTGATTAACATAAAATTGAACAGGCTAAGAGTTTGTGAAGTTGAGTGGGCCAAGTTAATGCTTTGGGAAGTTGTTATTTTTGTTGATTGAATGCGATATTAAAACGTTTGCCAAAGTTTCTCTGATTTTTCTAAATTTCACAGTAAAGGTTGTTTTGTTGTTTAGAGCTCCTGAGAAACTCTTGATAGTATTGCTCCAGTGCATCCAATTCAGAGGACACAAATTATTGTCATTCCTTTTAAATGTCTCAGTGAGAGAGTTTTATAGTGGATGGGGGTCAAGGCTTGTGTGTCCTGCTTGGCACAGCCCAGGCAGGGCTTTCCCAGCCCCATCCCACACTCCATTTCCCACCAGGAGCTGCTGGTGCCTCTGAGTTCTGCTGCCCCAGCCCCAGGGACACTCTCCTTGTCTGCCCATTCCCCCAGGGTCTCTGGGCAGGGATGGCCTCAGTGGGGGCTGCTGACATCCTCAGCAACTTGGAGGCTGCTGCTGAATTTTCCTGTTCCAGAGGCTTCTTCAGCCTTCAGCTCTTCAGTTCAGGAATTCAGTGCCCCAGGGCTCATTAACATACAGAACACATTAACAAGCCAAGCCTCTGGGAATAATTTGATTTAAGTTATCAAGTCTTCTGTGGTTAATTCAACATGTTTCAGAACCATACTCAGAGTGAATGCATTATTTTTACAAAGACAGTGACAAAAGTTTTTTAGGTCCTGTTTTTTTTGTTGTTTTTTTTTTTATTGTTAATACATTGATATGTGCAATCTCCAATGGACACTGAAACCAAGCACCTCCTCATGGAGTTTGAATAGATATGAAAATCAAGAGCCTTTATGGCTGACAATCCATCAGACTCTGTCCCTACCCCCACCCACCCAGTTCCCCCATCCAAGCCCTGGCACTCAGAGCAGCCTTGTGCAAATCTGAGCTCCCTCCAGCCCAGGCTGCACCTGCACGTTTCAGCTCCTGGGCTCCAACTACCACCTGCTTTCCTTGGAGAAGGAGCTGCCCCAGACACAGAGGGATGTTCATTTCTTGCCAGCCAACAAAGCCAAGGGAAGGCACAGCTTCATCCAATGCAAAAGTCATTCCTCTGCTGGCTATTAAATCCACTGTGCACAGCAGACAGTCTCAGAGCAGTGGAAAACACCTTCTGTGCCCAGCACAGATCCCAAGGTCCGCCCAAACCCTCCCTGCCCCAATTCTGACCAGATTTGCTCTTTGCACACACACAAGTCACAGGCTGGAGGCAGGAGCTCCCTCCATGCCCAGAGGGAGGAAAGAGGGAAAGTGGATGAAGAGCTCTCCTGTGCAGAGCCAAGGTCCAAGTGCAGCCCCTGCAGTGGGAACCACAACTCATCAGGTTTGTGTCCTTTGGGCTCAGGGACTGGTGACACTCAGAGGCACAGAAAGATTTCTTGCCGACAAACACAAGTTGAACATTTGAACAGTTTAATAACCATCACAGGTCTTCCCTCAGTTCTCTGGGATGTCCCAGCAGCATCTGACATGTTCCCATCCCCAAGGGATTTCCATATAGGTACAGCTTCAGATAAACATATAAGAAAATGTAATTATGTGATAGATATAAACACAATAAGGATGTTGACTGATACGATATTTATATTAACTTTAGAAAAATTGAACAACTCCCTGAAGCTCAAAGCATGAAACCAGTCGTTTGAGAGGAACTTGAATGACCAGAAAGCATCTGGAGGCGTAAATCTGGGAGCAGCAGGATGTACATTGATCCATCTGGCCTAGTGAAGAGATGCCCTTAGACATGGCCATTTCAACAGGAGAGCTGGAAACACCTGAAGGAAAAGGGAGAGCAAGGAATAAACAGAAAATTGGCAACACAAGTGGAAGGCAATGTCAGTATTTCTCCTCCTGCCATTAGTACAGGAAATTCCTGTTCCTGGACAGACAACTTTTGTCTTTCTTAAAAGTACTGAACTAACCCAGAAAATAAAAAATTTCCATCCATAGTATGAAAAGTACAAGTATTAAAACTTGAGCCCCCTTCCAGACAGACATCAGCTGTGTGCCCATGAACAGGCAGTGCCACTTGTGCCCTGAGGTGCCGAGCTGGGATTGGATCTCTCAGAGAGGAGCTGAGGGACAGCAGAGAACCTTGCAAGCTGCAGGTCCCTGCCAGCACCGCAGGGCTCCTGTGCCATCAACATCTGCTCTGCTCCAGTCTGGAACAGGGCCCAGCACGGTGCCAGGATCATCAGAGAGCTGAGGTGTGTGCTGGAATTCCATACCCTCCCCATGGCTCAGCAGCCCTGCATTTCCCTGCTCCAGCCTTGGTCTCCAGCACAGCCATGGAGGCTCTTTGGGCTCCTGAGTGTTCCTGCAGCCCCCAAGGCCAGCTGAGCTCTGCCTTGGGCACAGGCAGCCCTGGCCAGCGCAGGCCATGCTCAGCAATTCCTTGTCTGTGCCCGGCCTTGCTGCCAGCCCCGGCAGCGGCTGCGTGGCCCCTCGGTGGCCCTGTGCTGGCCCAGCCATGGTGCCACAGCCCCTGTGCAGCCCAGCCCAGGACAGGAGCATTGCGGCTGGGAACGGCCCCTGTGCCGTGGGGCCCTGGGCAGCCTTGGGGCTCTGTGCCCCATGGCCTCCCTGCTGGGCAGCCTCTGCCAGCTCCTGCCGAGCCCGTGGCACCTGTGGGGCTGCACAGACAGCCCTGCCCAGGCTCTGCCGGCCTCGGGGCCAGCAGAGAGGCGGCCAGGGCTGGCCACGGCCGGGAACAGGCCCTGAGCCCCGCAGGAGGATGGAGCTGGGCCACAGCCAAACTCAGCCCAGGGCAGAGCTGGGCTCAGCAGCCAGGGCTGCCCAGGGCTGGCACAGACAGAGGCTGGCACTGACAAATGTCCTGGGCCCCTCCCTGCTCTGTCCATGGCCCAAGGGCACAGAGCAGCCTCCTCTCTCGGGCTCTTGCCTGTTTTCAATGCCTGCCCAGGCGCTGGCCCTGCCCCACAAGGCCTGGGCTGAGTCCTGCCCCTGCCCGCTCAGCCAGGCTGAGATGGACACTGATGGTTTCTGTGCCAGGCTCTCCCAGCCCAGCCCAGCTCCCTGCCAGCTCTGCCAGCTGCCCTGAGCTCTGGGCAGCACCAAGGGCCTCTCCCCAGCACAGCCCAGCCGGCTCTGGCCCCACAGCTCTGCTCAGCCCAGGCTGCTCTGGGCACTGCCCCACGGCCTCAGCCCCTGCCAAGGGCACAGCAGCAGCTGCAGCTCAGCCAGGACTCAGCCCCACCATGGGGGAAGGGGCTTGGCCAAGGCCAAAGGAGCTCCCTGGCTGCCCTGCTCCCCTCTGCCTGAGGTGCTGAGAGCTCTGCAGCCCCTCCTGCCATCCCATCTGCCCAGGGCAGCACAAGAGCCCCGGCCCTGGGGCCCTCCAGAGCTGCTCCTGCTCCAGGCCCAGGGCCCATCCCAGAGCTGGGGCAGCCACAGAGCTGTGCCCACTTCTGCTCATTGCTGCTCTGATGGGGATGCACCCTCAGCCACTTGGTTGTTGCTGATGAATTTTCCTACTCCAGAGGTCTCTTCCTTCTTTAGCCCTTCATTCAGGAATTCAGTGAGAAATGCTCATAAATATTTGTTCAAAATACCCAAACAAGAAAAGTTGCTCAGAATAATTGAGGATTTCAACTCTCCTGTGGTAAATTAGACAGATTTCAGAAGTGTATTCAAAGTGAATATACTATACTGAAAAGAGTGCCGAGAGAATTGATTTGTCCCATTTAGTTTTCTTTTCCTCTTTATAAATTGATATCAACAATGTCCAATTTATATTTACCCCAGCACCTTCTAATGTAATCTGAACAGATATGAAAATCAAGACCCTTCATGGCTGACAATCAATAGCACTTTGTCCTTTTCCCGTGCCCACCATTTCTCTCATTGAACCCCTGGCACTCCTATGGATCAGGAATGGTGTCGCCAGCAGGACCAGGGCA
Organism: Lonchura striata; assembly: GCF_050655825.1. Lineage (NCBI taxonomy): Eukaryota > Metazoa > Chordata > Aves > Passeriformes > Estrildidae > Lonchura > Lonchura striata. Next base: position 8,835,306 of record NC_140738.1, read on the forward strand.
GTGATTTTTCCCCTGTTCTTAGCACGGGATGGCAGCACCTCGAGTGCTGTGTCCAGTTTGGGCCGCCAATTAAGGAAGGACATGGAGGGCTGGAATGTGTCCAGAGAAAGGCAACAAGGCTGGTGATGTGTCTGGAGCACAAGTACTGAGGAGCGGCTGAGGGCGCTGGGGTTGTTGATCCTGGAGAAGAGGAGGCTCAGGGGAGACCTCATCACTCTCTACAATTCCCTGACAGGAGGGTGCAGCCAGGTGGGGGTCAGACTTTTTTCCCAGGGAACAGGGACAGGACAAGAGAACACAGTCTTCAGCTGCACCAGGGGAGGTTTATGCTGGACATCAGGAAATATTCTTCACACAAAGGGTGATTGGGCATTGGAATGGGCTGCCCAGGGAGACGGGTGAGTCTCTGTCCCTGGAAGTATTTAAGGAAAGACTGGACGTGGCACTCAGTGCCATGGTCTGGGTGACAAGGTGGTGTTGGGTCCCAGGTTGGACTTGATGCTCAACAAGGCCTTTTCCAGCCTGGTTGTTTCTCTGATGACTGTGACACTGCAGGGCCCTGGGGAAGCAAGGGGCCATTGTGACACTGTGGGGCCTGGTGGAACCATGCAGAGCTTTGCGACAGAGCAGGACCTTGTGTCATGATGGGGCCATGGCGACCCTGCAGGGCCCCATGGAACAAAGGGGCCTGAGCTGCTCCTCAGGGACTCATGGAATAATGAAAACATGTTTGACACCGTGGTGGCCCTTGGGATCAAGAGGCCACTGTGACACTGAGGGACTAAGGAGAGCATTGCTGCCCTGCCAGACCTCATAGAACCAAAGATCCACTGTGACACTGCAGGGCCTTTGGCGGCCATGGTGATATCGTGACACTGCAGGGCCCAAGGATCCAAGGCACCTTGTGACACCAAGGGTCTCATGGAACCAAAGGGACATTGTGACACTGGGAGGCCTCATGGAATCATGGAGACCATTGGGACACTCTGGGGCCTCATGGAACCCTGGTGACACCAAGTTGGCTGGGAGTGTTGATCTGCTGGAGGGTAGGAGGGCTCTGCAGAGGGACCTGGATAGGCTGGATCCAGGGCCCAAATCCAACAAGGTGAGGTTTAACAAGTCCAAGTGCCAGGTCATGCCCTTTGGTCACAACAACCCCTGCAGCGCTACAGGCTGGGGACAGAGGGGCTGGACAGCAGCCAGGCAGAAAGGGACCTGCAGGGATTGATGGACAGCAGTAGCACAGACAAATACATTTATTTGTAAACAATACTGAATAAGTAAAACAAAGAAAAAGAACCTCCAAAATGCAACAGACAGGAAGCATGGAAGATTAATTTATGACCAGTGGTCTGCAGAAACTGGCCAGCAGTTTAATGTCCCTGAAAGCATTCAGTCATCAGTGTCCTCACTGCAGCCTTGAGCTCCTGGTTTCTCAGGCTGTAGATGAGGGGGTTAAGGGCTGGAGGCACCACCGAGTACAGAACTGACAGGGCCAGATCCAGGGATGGGGAGGAGATGGAGGCGGGCTTCAGGTGAGCAAATGCTGCAGTGCTGACAAAGAGAGAGACCACGGCCAGGTGAGGGAGGCAGGTGGAAAAGGCTTTGTGCTGTCCCTGCTCAGAGGGGATACTCAGCACAACCCTGAAGATCTGCACATAGGAGAAAACAATGAACACAAAACAACAAAATGATAAACTGCTAGTAACCACAAGAAGCCCAAGTTCCTTGAGGTGGGATTTGGAGCAGGAGAGCTTGAGGACCTGAGGGATTTCACAGAAGAACTGGCCTAGAGCATTTCCATGGCACAGGGGCAGGGAAAATGTATTGGCTGTGTGCAGCAGAGCATTGAGAAAGCCACTGGCCCAGGCAGCTGCTGCCATGTGGGCACAAGCTCTGCTGCCCAGGAGGGTCCCGTAGTGCAGGGGTTTGCAGATGGACACGTAGCGGTCGTAGCACATGATGGTCAGCAGGAAGTACTCTGCTGAGATGAAGAACATAAAGAGCTGTGCAGCACATCCTTTGTAGGAGATGTTCCTGGTGTCCCAGAGGGAATTGTGCATGGCTTTGGGGACAGTGGTGCAGATGGAGCCCAGGTCGCTGAGGGCCAGGTTGAGCAGGAAGAAGAACATGGGCGTGTGCAGGTGGTGGCCGCAGGCTACGGCGCTGATGATGAGGCCGTTGCCCAGGAGGGCAGCCAGGGAGATGCCCAGGAAGAGGCAGAAGTGCAGGAGCTGCAGCTGCCGCGTGTCTGCCAGTGCCAGCAGGAGGAAGTGGCTGATGGAGCTGCTGTTGGACATTTGCTGTGGCTGCGCATGGGCACCTGTTCATGGAGAAAGGACAGGGACAAATCAGGAGAGGCTGCTTGGAGCCAAACCTGGGCCATTCCCTGCAGCCTGTCCTGCTGGGACTCACCCACCTTTGTTCCTGCTCTGGGAAAACCTTCACCCAGGTCCCTGCCTGAGCTCCAGTTGTGCTGGCTGAGTGTGCCAGGAGCAGCAAGGGCTATATGTGGGGGCTCTGGAGGAGCCATCCCTGCCCTGCTGCCTTGGGTTTGTGGCCATGTGGCAGAGGGACAAGGCTGGGTATTCAGGATTTGTCACAGGAATCACTCCTAATGCAGAAAGGCTTGGTACCATCTGCACTTACACTTCTAAGATAAATTGATGGTAGGGGTTGGATTTAGGAATTGATTTCCTACCCACACACGATTCCTGTCTCTTTGAGGTCAGAAATCCCCAGAATTCCTGCTGCACTCAGAGTTTGCCACAGAGAGATGTGAGAGGCAAAGGATTCCCTGTGGCTGAGGGAAGCTGAGGGGCTTTATGGGCTTGTTCCCCCAGCACTGCTCTGCTCAGCCCCCTCTGCTTCCCTGAGCATCTCCCTGGGCCTGGACATCCCCTCCTGAGAGGTGCCTTGTCCCTGCCAGCGCTCACAGAGCCCATCCCACCCTGTGTGCCCTCGGCCCGGCCCTACAGAAACCTGCCTGTGTGCAGGGCCCTGGCTGGGGCAGGCTCTGTGTGCAGCTGGGCAAGGGCAGCTCAGGAGAGCCCTGCTGGGCCCTGCAGAGGTGATGCTGCTGCTGTCCAGGGCTGAGGAGTGGCTGAAGGCCCTTTGGGAGGCTCCCAGCCGAGACACTGACCAGTCAAAGTCACAGTTCTGGAGTCTCTGTAAATGTTCAAACATTCCTTTGATGATCCTGTGTGTCCCTTTCAACTCAGAATGTTCTGTGATTCTGGGATTACAATTCCTGTTCTGCTTCTCTCATCCCCCTGTTGTCTATAATCAAAAGAGGAAAAAAAAGAACCCTTGCAACAGTGTTAGAACAGTGAAGTTAAAACCAGACCTTTAATGGAAGCTTCCAGGTGTCCCAGTGGGGATGAGGCACACCCAGCCCCTGATTTCAACAATTTGTTAATGTTGATTATTTAGGATATTTAACAGGAACATCCAATGGGAGATTCAGTACCCAGTTACACACCCCTGGCTCAACCCACTGGAATAAGTCCAGGGCCTTCTTTGTCTAATTTTTCTTATCACTGCTCACATTCAAAACCCAAAATACTCTTCTTGTGGGTTCTTTCTCTGATAAAAAGATTATATAGCACTTTAAAAATGTATTTAGACAGGTTATAGTTCTAAAATCTAAGAGAAGGTAAGGAAACATACTAGAGTTAATTAAGAATCATAAATACATTAAATATATAATAGTAGTTAAAAAGAGTTATTTAAGAGTTTAATAGAGTTAGTTAAGGATTATAATTTTAAAACTACATAACAGTAATTTACAGAACTATGAATATATGAAAAATATATAAAAAGCAAAAATATTTTTATCATCATCACAACTTCATCATCTTTCTCCAAGCAGAAAATTGAAAACACTCTCAGGAAAGCTCCTGACCTTTACAGCAAACCCAGGCTTACCTTCTTTGGGAAGTGCCCACTGGAGCTGGTCTGGAGCTGGAAGCAGCCCTGCCCCAGCCAGCCCCTCTCAGCAGCAGCACCTGCCCTGCTCAGGGTGGCTCCTTCCCCCCACAGCTCCTGGCCAGCGCTGGGAGCAGCTCCAGGGCCGGCTGAGAGCTGTCCCTGGCAGGCAGCAGAGTCCCTGGCCCAGCACAGCGCCCTGGGCTGCAGGACCCTGCTCTGCAGGACAGCCCTGGGCACCCCTGGCTGCTCTGCACAGGAGATGAGCAGAGAATGCACTCACAGGCTCTGTGGGCATTGGCATGTTCCAGCTTTAGGAGATCTCTCCAGGAGCTGCAGCTGCATTGTCCTGCAGCCAGAGGTTCCTGTGCCAAGGGCTGGCAGTGATTCTGCCCCAGGCACTTCTCAGCCCCTTCCCAGCCCTGACTGATTGAAGCTCTCTGTGCCTCTGTGCTGTGCCCGGGCTGGCTGCAGGCAGTGCCCCAGCCCTGCTGGGCTGGCAGAAGAGCTGCTCAGCAAGAGAAATGTGCTTTTGAAGCTCTGCTTGATTACCAGGATCACCCTCTGTGCCAGGAGCCCGGCCCAGCTCAGCAGCACAGACACAGCACAAGGACTTTAATGACCCTCTGGGGCTTTGTGCTCAGGCCCTGAACATCAGGCCCTGAGAGGGAGCTGCAGAAACCTCTCCAGAACTCCAAGTCAGAATCCAACTCCAAAGTTTCTTGGACTTTTAATGGGTCCCACTGAGGGACACGACTGAGAAAGTGTCCCCAGGCCCCAGGCAGGGCAGAGAACTGGAGGCACTGATGCCAGGTGGGGACAAAGAGAAGCCAAGTCTTGGTGCCCTGGGGCACAGCAGGGTCTGTGCCACCAAGGGCTGTGAGGAGACACCTTGTCCTGAGGCCCTGGGGCCTCCTGGCACAGCCCCAGCCAGGCTGGGCACTGTCAGCCCCTGCTCCTGCCCTCAGCATCCCCCCCATGCCCACATCCCAGTGGCCTCAAGGATCTGCTGGAAGGAGTCCCTGGGGAGCCTTGGTCAGGAATGGCTCTGGGGGCTCCTTCATGCTCCCAGGGACTGCAGGTTTTTCAAAGGACTTTGGCTTTTGCTTTTGCCTTGCAGTCTCTGAGAGCTTTGTGCAATCATGGCTTCCAATTATCTGCTGTAATTAGTCCCTGGAGAGGCTTTGTCAGTAACAACACTCAGTGGGGTCATTAATGCTTCAAGGTACTCAGTTCTTTTAAGGTACTTGGTGTTTCACTTTTGTTACAGACTTTGTGAGAAGTTTGTGGAATCATGGCCCCAATTATCTGCTTTAATGAGTCCTGCGAGAGCTTTGTACTGACACTCAGTGGGGTTCATTAATACTCTGAGATACTCAACTTTTGTGAGGGTCTTTGAATTCTTCTTCCAAAACTGAGAGGTTTTTGTGCCATTTTGAGTGTCTGAGAGGTTTTTGTGCCATCCTGGCCTCCAGTTCACTCCTCCAAGGAGTCCATCAGGAACCGTTGTTGGGGATGGATCTCAGTGGGTCCCATTAATACCTCGAGAAACTTTGGGGTTTTTTTCTGACTTTTGCCTCCTGGAAAGGTTTGTGCAATCTCCTCTCAGGCCCTGAGGTTCCCGGGCTCAGCTCCAAATGCACCACGGGATTCATTAGGATCAAGCAAGTCCTGACAAACCATGGCTGTGCCTCGATTTCCCTCTTGTCTGGTGCAGTTCATCAGGAAGATTTCTATGGTGGTTTCCGTTTGCCTATTTGATATTTCTTGGTCAACGCATCAATTAGTGTGGTGGGTTCAGTGCTGGCTAATTACCAGTGCACTTACTAGAATATACTTACTCATTTCCTGCTGTGAGATAGGATTAGGAGAAAGGAAAAGTGGGCTCAAAACTTTAAAAGAGTGTAAAGAAAAGTTTATTAACAGTAACTAAATGAAAGAGTAATAAGAATATGAACAAAACTTTCAGATCACATCCTCTCTCCATACAACCTGACAATGTAGAGACAAAACCTGAAATTTTCAAGTCAGTTTACCACCTCTAGAATATTCTAATCTTTCTTCAGTTCACATCAGGAGAGAAGTACCTCTTGTTAATGTTATGGAGAATTCTCCACAAGAAAACATTTATCTCATGGCTTTTCATTTCCATGAATAACCACTGCCTGGAAAAATCTTCAATTGTGAAGTCCCTCCCATGTTTTCACAGCTTTTCCCACAGCTGTGTTTAGCGGCCATGACAACTTATGGGGTATTAGTTTCAAGATGAGCTGTTTAAGAGCAAAGGATCTCTTCATCTATTTATGAAATCATCTTAATCTCTGGGAACAGAGATCTTCTTCTCTCCCTGAGGGCACAGGGTCTCATCACTCTTCTCTCTTTCAATGTTCAGACTTCTCATGAGATCACAGCTACTTCAACATTTCCCTACTTTAGCATGGAGGCCTTTGCTGAAACAAGTCATCTCCTCATACTTTTCAATGCCTTATAGGGAAAAAGAGAGTCTGATGTATCAATGACATCCTTCTCCACAGCTTTAGCAGAGGATTTCAGCCCCAAGATCAAGGCATCTCCTCATCCCTCCCATCTGGGACTCAACTTCCTCTTCCCTGACCTCAGTGTGTTCATGTTGCTCCTCTGTGTGCCTGCCCTGTGTCCTTTTCTCTCACTGGAGGGAGGATGGCAGCACTGGCAGAGTCAATATCTCCCCCTGGGTCTACAGATGGCTATTTGACTCCGGCTGGGCTTGATGTCCAATTCTTATTTTGGCCATGCTTCCTGGACATGAGGACCAGTTGTTTTCCATAGGAATGAAGGAACAGAGTCCCACTGTTTTAGGGGCAAATGAGAAGTGACCACCTAAGGACAAGGCCAGCCAGAGCTGCCAGATTTTGTTCTTAGAGATACCCTTGAATATAGGAAATTTTTTAGGCAGAGTATCAGTTTTGGCAATGGGCATCTGAAAAGGCAGACAGTTCTTTTCCATACAGAGGAGAGCACGGAGCTGCAGTTCTCCAGGAGCTGATGAGAAGCAGCCCTTGACATCCCAACATCAGCCAGACCTGTCAAGTGGCCCCTGGGAGGCCAAGCCAGCCAGACTTGGTCCATGTTAGCTCGCTTCCATGGGGCCCCACAGTGTCCCAATGGTCCCTTGCTTCCAGGAGGCCCTGAGGTGTCACAATGCCCCCTTGGTGACACCAGGCCCTGAAGGGTCGGAATGGTCTCCATGGTTCCATCAGGCCCCACAGAGTCATAATGGTCTCTGGGTCCATGAAGCCCCACGGTGTCACCATGGCCCCTTGGTTCCATGGGCTCCAGTGGTGCCACAATGATCCCCTTGGTTCCATGAGGTGCCCACAGTGTCACAGTGATCTCCATGGGAAGGAAAGAACCGAGCCCCAGTGAGGCAGGGGCAGCCACCAGAGGCCAAGGCCAGCCAGAGTTAATGGTACTGGCAGATTTTGCCTGGGAGCAACCCTTGGATATAGGGAATTTTAGAGGTGAAATCCCAATTTCAGACATGGACACCCAAAGTAGAAGGATGGTTCTTTTCCACAGGAAGAAAAGCACGGAACACCGGTGTTTCAGGGACAGATGAAAGGCTTCCACCAGAGGCCTAAGGCAGCCAGACTTCTCTGTCCTGGTAGCTTTTGTCTGAAAGCAACCCTTGGATATAGCGAATTTGGGAAGTGGAACCCAAATTTCAGCCATTTCTGTGTAGATAAGGGCAGTTCTTTTCCATAGGAAGGAAAGCACAGAGCCCCAGTGTTTCAAAGGCAGAAGTGAAGAGAGGTGGCTCTTGAGAGGCCAAGCCAGCCAGACCTGTTTGTTCTGGCAGCTTTTGTCATGGAGAGATCCTTGGATATATGGAATTTGGGAGAAGGAATCTCAATTTTGACCATGAACACCTTGAGAAGAAGGACAGGTCTTTTTCATTGGAAGGAAACCACTGACCCCAGTGTTTTGAAAGCAGGTGAGAGGCATCCCCAAGAGGCCAAGGGCAGGCAGATCTGTCTGTCCTGGCAGATTTCACTGGGAGCAATCGTTGGATGTACAGAGTTTTGGAGGTGGAATCCCAGTTCTGGCCATGGATGCCTGCTCAGGATGGATGTTTTTTTCCTATAGGAAAGAAAAGCACAAAATCCAAGTGTTCTAGAAGAAGATGAGATGTGGCCAGCCTTAGGCCAAGCCAGCCAGACCTCTCTCTCCTGACAACTTTCGTCTAGGGGCTATCCTTGAACATAGGGCATTTTGGAGGTGGAATCTCAGTTCTGGCCGTGAACACCTAGACAGGAAGAAGAGTTCTTTTCATTAGGAATGAAAGCACAGAGTCCCAGTGTTTCAGAGGCACATGAGTTCCAGCCCTCAGGAAGCCAAGGCCAGCCAGATTTGTGATTCCTGGCATCATTTTTCTGGGAGCTGTCATTGGATATAGGGAATACTGGAAGCAGATGCCCAATTTTGGCCATGGGTACCTGGTTGAGATGGATGTTTTTTCCCCATAATAAAGAAAAGCACATGGTCCCAGTGTTTGAAAGGCAGATGAGAGGTGGCCCCCGGGTGGCCAAGGCAGCCGGATCTGTCTCTCCTGGCAGATTTCATCTATAAACAATCCTTGCAATATAAGGAAATTTGGAGGAGGAATTCCAGTTTTGGCTATAGGCCCCTGGAGGAGAAGAATAGTTGTCTCCCATAGGAAGGAAAGCCCAGAGCCCCAATGTCACTAAGGGACATGAGAAGACATGATGGGCACCTTTGCATTTCTGACGGTAAAAGAAATGTAATTTATTTCTGACTCCAACATTTATAGTTTTCCAAAGGTGACAGTGGATTGGAGGGTGAAAGTGCCACCTTCCAATGACACTGGACAAAACTACCACCCATCAAATTTCTCCTCCTCTATGAAGGAATGCAAAGAAATAAGTTATTTACAGAAAGTTGTGTGAGAAAATTTGCTACAAGAATGTAAACTCAGAAGGTCTTAGAAAACCTTAAAAAATCAGGGCGACACCCCAGTGCTTCAGGGGCAGATGAGAAGCAGCCCTCGATATGCCAAAGTCAGCCAGACCTGTCAGGTGGTCCCCAGGAGGCCCACCCTGCCAGACCTGTGCCATGTTCCCTTGGTTCCATGGGACCCCACAGTGTCACAATGGTCTCCTTGGTTCCATCAGGCGCTGGAGTGCCACAATGTTCCCCTTGCTTCTGCAGTGTCACAATGGCCCCGTGCTTCCATGAGGCCTTGCAATGTCACAATGGCTTCATGGTTCCACTAAGCCCCGATGTGTCACAATGGCCCCTCGGCTCCGTGTGCCCTCGCTGTGTCACAACGGCTCCTCTGTGACACTGCGGCTGCACAAGGTCACCATGGACCCTTGGTTCCTTGGGGTCTCTGAGTTCACAATGGTCTCCTTGATTCCATGAGGCAGCACAGTGCCACAATGGCCCCTTGGTTCCATGATGATCTGCAGGGTCACACAGGTTTGTGACATTTGTCCTTGCTGCCCCTCACATCCCCCTGCCCCACAAACAGCCCCAAGCCACCCGTGAGGGACAGGCCCTGCTGTGCCAGGCTGGGCTCAGGGCTTGGCCTTTCTGCTTCCCCCAGCCAGCCCAGGCCTTGCTCAGCATTGCAGTTCCCTGCTCTGAGCCTTGGGTTCCCTGCAATCCTGGCCTCAAGGATCTGCTCTCTCCAGTCCCTGGAAGCCTTTGGCAGTCCCTGCCCTCAGTGGGGCCCAGTGATGCTCCAAGCGACTTGGAATTTTGCTTCTGACTCCTTGAGCAGCTTCTTCAGCCTTCTCTCAGTGCCTGAGGGTCCTGGACTGAGTCCCAAATCCATGGTGGGGATAATCAAAATACGGAAAGGCCTCAGGGGCACTTTGTCTTCATTCAATTGTCTGCAAATCTCCAGGGCTTGTGCAGCTGATTGGAGTCAGTTTGGAGTTCTTGTAAGGAGGAGGATTTCAAAGTGCACCTCATGACTTTTTTTCTTTAATCAAGTGAGTATTCTTAGTTTCCAGTTCAGAGAAGAGCTGATAGAAGCATTCCCCAAGTGATCTTGATGCTCAGTGTCTCCTTAGGAGGTCTGGGCATGTAGAAGAATGAACCCCCTGAGGGTTGACCCTGTTTGGACAAGCTGCTCCTCACCCCCAGCCTCACCATGTCTGACATCGCCCACCTGGCACTGACATCCCTGTGCCCTGCAGCAGAACCTTGTCCCTGACCTCTGCAGCTCCATGTCCCAGCCCATTGCACCATATCCCACCTGCTCTCCTCAGGGCTCTGCCTGCACACAGGCCCAGGAGAAGTTTTCCTGTTGGGAAAAAAAGAATGGAAAAGCCTGAGCAGGTTTCCTGAACAATAAACCCCACTCAGGAGCCACCTGCTCAGTACAGGCTGCCTGGAGTGGTGTCACCTTTCTACAAGGGACAGTGTGGTCAGAAATGATCTCTGGAAGCAGAATTCTCTGAGTCTCCCAGCTGAGTTCTCTGTCCCTGTCCTTTCCCTGGATCCATGTTGCAGATGGAAGCTGCTGGTGCCAGCCTCACCTTTAACTTGTCTTTGGAATGCAAACAGATGTTCCCAAGTGTTTTAAGCGGGATTTGCTCAATGTTTTTATAAATCTTTTGTGTTCCCCATGGAATGAAGGGGACATTTTGGCACTGAGGGGATGACGTGGAAGCAAGGAGTCAATTGTGACCCTGGGGTCCCATGGAACCAAGGGGCCATGGTGACACAGCAGGGCCATGTGGATCCAGTGGTCCATTGTGACACTGTGGATCCAAGGAGACCATGGAGACACCCCCAGAACCTCATGGAACCAAGGAGTCCATGGTGACCCAGCGGGGCTGCAAGGAGCCAACGGTCCATGGTGACACTGCCCATCCAAGGAGGCCATTTGGATACTGTGGAAACTCATGGAGCGAGGTGGCCATTGTGACACTGAAGAACTTCATGACACCAAATATCCATGGGGACACAGCAGGGTATCATGGAACCCAGGAACTGCTGTTGGCAGTGTGGAAACTCCTGGAACCTGGGGCTGTTGTGGCACTGAAGGACCAACACAGCTGCTGCACCTTGTCCCCTGCCCTACACAGCTCCTTGGGAGGCACAGCAGGAGCAGCACCCTGGGAGCCTCGGGAATGCCCCTCTGGGATCCATGGCACACACTCCCAGGGCTGGAATTCCAGTTCCCAGCCAGGAAAATATGTCCCTGCCCTTGAAGGAAAAGCTCTTATGAAAGAGCCAAAAAACAAGTAGAGCTTGATCCTACAGTGACATTTCACTGCCAGCCATCATAACTTCACCCATGATTGTCGTAGCTCATGGATTGGGAATGAAATCAGGGCAGGGTCTTTGGTGGGAGCTGCCCTGGGTCAAAGGAGACACTGAGAGAGAAACAGAGCAGGCAAAGGAAGGCAGGAGAGAAAGGAGGTGTTTTGGTTTGGAATGACTGGTGTCTGCTAAGGAAGGCAGGAGCCTCCCCTGAAATGGAAAAATGTAGACTCTTTCTGAATTGGTATAAATTTGAAATTAAGGCGGGCTCTCAGGTAAAAATATGGGAGCAGAAATAACAGTTTTTTATTAGGGAAGAAAATTAAAATATAAAATAAACAAGGCAGTAAACTAAAACAACACTGACAGAATACAATGTGACTCCCTGTTGGACAGGGTGTTGGCCGCAGTCCAATGGAAACTGTAGGTGCAGTCCTCCAGGAGTGTCAGGTGTGGTTCTGTTGGAGAAGTGATCCTGTAGGAATGGGTGTCTTCTTCTAAAGAGGAAGAGGCAGCTGTTCCTCTGGGAAATCCAGCCCAGAAAAAGCTGTGTTGGTGGGCCAGAATCTCAAGACTAGATGCAGGTAGGAATGCTTGGCTCCTCCCTCCAGGCAGAACATCTCACAATGGGATGTTATAGTTCTCATCAGTCATGCAGTGACATTCAATAGCCCATTATCAGCAGATGTCTCCCCTGAGGGAGGATTGATTGTGGAAGAGATAAGGAAAAACTGCCCACTTAACACAGGACAACTGCCATACAGATGGCAAATAGAACACATCTTGCTTTTCAGTCTGGGACAGGAGGGCATAAATTCAGCTGAGAAGGCAGCACTCTGGAAAGCAAACCAGAACTGACAGAAACTGAATGGTACAGAAATCAGTAATTCTGATCGTTTTATTTATTATAAAAATAAATCACACCCACCCAGCCCCACACAATTCTGATCCCACACCCTCAGATTTGGATCTCACTTCTCCCGATTGCCTTCCAACCCCATCTCATCCTGGAGGCTGAGGAATTGAGTAATTTTGGCATGGGAGTGAGGTGGGAACCAGCCATTTTGAGATGGGATTGAGTAATTTTGAGGTAACAGACAAATCCACCTTGGATTTTGGAGTGCAAAGATATGGAGAATAGTCCCATATATCCCCCAAGAACCCACAAATCCTCCAGAATATGTACCTAAATCATAAATTCCACCTCAAATGCCTTTTAAATGGTGGGACTTTTGACATCTCTGGTCAATACTATTTTTAGTCATTTTTCAGGTGTTTTTAAGTGATAAAGACAAATCAGAAGAAAATTATAGCCAAACCAAAACCAGAGACCCCTTGAGCAACCCCTGGGCACTGGACAAAACAAACTCAGCAGAAATCAAATTTAACCCTCTATAAAATGCCTTGAGGAAGATTTGCTCTTCCCACAAGTCACTTCTGATGGAAACACAAACAAATCCCAAAAATTAATAGACCAACAACAGAAGCAATTCTGTTGTAATTCCAAATTTCATCAGTTCCAGCACAACTCCAGCTCAGATGATGGCAGGTTCCGAAAAAAGAAACATGGAAATTTGACCCAATACAGATTATTAAAAGGAAGAGAACAGTCTGTGTAGCTGTCACAAAGGTGACAGGGATGAAGAAAATAATGATTCTCCTCCCAACCCTGTGAATTCAGGAGTTATTTGTAAAATAACTTGAGCTGGGATTCTTGTAGGACTTTAGTAGCCTTGTGTTTCTCACCTTGGGGTGAATGATCCTTGTCAGTCTCGCTGGTATCATATTTTCTTTACCCTGGCCACCCACAACTTCCACTTTCCTCATAAGGTCTCCCGAAAGTCACTCAGAGGAAGCTGTATCCAAGTTTCCAAGAGTTCCTCCGGAAAGAGGCAGAACCTCTGTACGGGAGGGAACCAGGCTGTTGTCAAAGGAACTTGGGGTCAGACAACAGTGCCCTGAAATCACAGTGCAAAATAATATTGCAGTTTGGTTAATAAAATTGTTAGAGATGCCCCTGCCCCAATTAAGGTGCTAACAACACCAAATCCAAAGTGGATTTTATTGATCAGTAAATGTGAGGTAGAGAGAGAGATGCAAAGAAAGAGAAAAGGGGAGAGAGCAAGGGAGTGACAGGGACAGAGATCTCCCCTGGGGCAGGGCAAGTGTGACATTGTCCCCTGTGTGCGTGGCCTTCCCAGGGTGGGGGTTTTACACCTGAGCCAGTTTGGGTAAGGGGGGTGGTGTTCACCCCCCACCCCGAGCAGGGATTGCCTCACTGTTTCAGGTTTCAGTGTCAGATGTAACCAAAAGTGTTTTCAGTCACCATCTCCATAAACTGTTATCAACAGGTGGGGCAGTGTTCTTTATCTCTTCCATGGCTCAGCCCTGATAACGCCCTCCAGGGCCATCTTCTGTTAATGGGCCATTGAGTGTCACTGCAGCACTGATAAAATTACATCATCCCATTGTGGGATGCTCCGCCCAGGGGGAGGAACCAAGCATTCCTGCCTGGATATAATCTCACCATTTGCAACACCAGGACCACCTTGCCTACTGCATTCCCAGAGGACAAGAGCTCCATAAGCACCACTGGACCTTCAGAGGAAGACCAGACCCTTCTACAGGATCACTGCTTTGACAGAATCATGTTCATCACTCCAGCTGGACTGCAGCCACCATTTCGTCAGACTGCTACCACCACTCTTATTATTGGGGTGTCAGGTTATATCCTGACTTTGTCAGATTAAGCCAGTGTTTCTCTATTATTGCCTTGATTTTAATTTTCTTATTCAATTGTCATTCTGTCTTAGACTCTCCCCCTGATTTGCCTTCAAACCAGTACAAACCTCACTGTGCTTATCCCTTGTTTTCTTCCCAAAACAGATTTTCCCATCCCCAACCCTTTGCCAGATGGAGAAGGCTATGAGGAAGAGGAAGATGCCCTGGGACACCGAGGCAGGTGAGGAGGAAGTCAGTGCCCCTTTCTCCCTCTCTCCTGCTCCATCTCCCAGCTCAGCACGGCCCCCGGCTGCAGGACAGCCCCGCTGCCGGTGCCCTCCTGCCAGGGACGCACTGGGGGGATCTCCTTGCCCTTCCCTCTGGCACTGAGGTAAATCCTGTCCTCTCCTTGTCTTTCTTACCCCAGACAAGAAGCTGAGGATGGAGACCAGAGAGGACAAATCCCCACGGCAGAACCTGGTGGAAGAGGGTGTTTTGAGCGGCTCCACAGCACAGGAATCCAACAGGGAGGAAAAGCCCCAGCGACACCACAGGAGGAGGGTCTGCAAACCCAGCCCAGGATGCTCTGAGGAGGAAAGACCCACTCTGGGCCAGGAAGGTGGGCAGAGCTTCAGCCAGAGCTCGAAGCTGGTGGTCCCTGAGAAGCTTCATGATGGGGAGAAGCCCTACAAGTGCTTGGAGTGTGGGAAGAGCTTCAGGAAGAGCAACAACCTGATCCGCCACCAGATGATCCACACAGGGGAATGGCCCTACGAGTGTGGGGAGTGTGGGAAGGGCTTTGGTTGGAACTCAGAACTCATCATCCACCAACGCATCCACACTGGGGAGAGGCCCTATGAGTGTCCTGAGTGTCAGAAGAGGTTTCACACCAGCTCTGATCTCCTCAAACACCAGCGCATTCACACAGATGAGAGGCCCTTCCGCTGCCCCGACTGCGGGAAGGGCTTCAAGCACAACTCCACACTTGTCAAGCACCGGCGCATCCACACCGGGGAGAGGCCCTACAAGTGTCCCCAGTGTGGGAAGAGCTTCACCCAGAGCTCTGACTTAACCAAACACCAACGGAGGCATCGGTAAGGGCAACCCTGCCAGTACCCCAACTGCAGGAAAAGCTTTGTGCTCTGCTCCAGCTCCATCCCCCACTGCAGGACCCACACTGGGCACAGGTCTGGTGACCCACATTCCCTGTGATCAATGTTGGGAACAAACCTTGCTGCTTCTCCTTTTGATTTGGCCCTAATTTTCCTCTGATTCATCTTTATTCTTTAAACACAGCCAAAGCAGGGTTAAATTAAAGAAATTGATCAAAAATATCGGAAGTCGCACCATTTTACAGGAGTCTGAGGGGGAATTTAGGATTTGGGGACGCATTCTGTGGGGAGTGCCCCTGTTGCTAAGAGGCAGGAGTTTGATCTCACCCTTCTTGTGTTGCCAGTAATTCCTCCCTTGACCCAAACCCAAACTCCACCCCTGGGATACCCTATACAAACCCCACGGCCCTGCCTTTACCCTGTCTTTCGGGGGGTAAGAAATGGATTCTGGAACCAAGACCCGTCTCATTTGATCCTGCCACCGGCAGCTGCACCCTCCCTGAACAGTCTGAACTCAACCTCTGGAGGATTTGTGGGTTCTGGGGTGATTTTGGGCAGTGTTCTCCACCTCTCTGAATTTCAAAAGCCAAGAGGGATGGTTCTGTAACCACAAATCCACTCAATCCCACTGAAAACAACTGAATTTTAACCTTTAAAGGCACAGTCCTGTGGAGTTGCGTTATTTGTATGTTTTATTATCCCTGTATTATGTATTGGTTTATTCCTTTGTACCCCTGTGTGCAACTTGGTTTATCCCCAGTTTTCCCGCCTTGTCCTCCCTTCCCGCCTTTCCAGTATCTATCCATCACCCTGAAAGAGGCATTTTACCCCCCCCCGGGTGCCTTGTCTATCACTCAGTGCCCCTTCCCATCCATCCAGAAGCTTCTACTCAGGGCACCGGGTGATTGGGCGAGGACCTGGGGCTCCCCCCATATCCTTCCCCCATTGGACCCCACCATATCCCCCCATCCCGGAGCCACCCCCTAGCCCTATCCCCATTGGTCGTTGGATACCCCTCCCTTACAGTTTATAAGCCAGTGCAAGCACCTTGTGCTTGTTCCTGTTGGCTGGCACCGTTCTAGGATATTTGGCCCCGTTGGGCTACAATAAACTCGGACTTAGCCCCCAGTAGGATCCGCTCTTCATCTACCACCGCGAGGCTTGCTAGCGCTGCCCGGAACCCACAAAGGCACTCTCCAAACCCCAGCTGGGAGCGGCGGAGGGTGCCTCCATCGCCCGCCCTCGCCCCACAAGAGCTAGCCGGGGCTGAGACAAAGGGAACCGGGGCGGGAGCGCGGCACAGTCCCACCTCAAATTGCTTGTTTCCACCTCAAAAAAACTCAGTCCCACACAAAGCTCATTCAATTCCACAGCTGCCAGCGTGAGATGGGGTTGGAGGAGATTCGTAGAAGTGGGATTCCAATTTGAAGCGGTGGGATGGGGATTGTGTGGGGCTGGGTTTCTGGGATGTATTTGATAGCAAATAAAACGTTCAGACTTACTGATTCCTGTCCCATTCATTTTCAGTCAGTTCTGTTTGCAGAGTGACACCTGAGCTGATTAAACTCCTATAAAAATCCCTTTTTTAAAACCATCTAGCCCAAACAATCAAAAAAATAATATCCAAATAAAACCACCCATCTGCAATTAATTTTTTAAAATAATTTAAATTTTTTAGAGTAGTTAAGGATGTTATTAAAGTTTAATTATTTTCTTAAAATGTATGAGAAATTATAGTTGTGTGGTTTTTTGTGTTTAGTAAATTTGTAATTTGAATTGTTTACTAAGGTGTGTTAGATTGTATCTTATATTTTTTGGATATTTTTTATCTAAAGTCTATTAGATAATGAGTTGAAACTTTCAAAAGGTATTTCTTGGTATATAAGTTATTTATTTATATTTATTGGTAATGTTACATTAATAGTTATTGTTGTTTTGGGTTAAATCATTGTTGGAGTATTGTATTAAGAGCTGAAATACTTATATTTCATTTTTTTCCTATTTAATTTTTTATTCTAATTTATTGATGTATAATTTTATTATAATTTGTTGAAATAATAGGAAGGAAATTCAAAGGCAGGAACATTTTTTCCTGGACAGGAACTGGAATTCCAGACCCTGGGAGTGTGTTGTGGTTTAACACAGAAGGAAGAGGGTCAAGCCAGTCAGTGATTGGGGTTGGATATTGGCACTTGGGGTGACCAATTGAGGCTGGACACACCTCTGAGAACACAGAGGGGTTAAAAGCAGAATTTCCAGGAGAACTCGCTCTCTCTGGTTCTGGTCAGGGCGCAGTGCAGCCTCTCTCCTGCCCAGCCCGTGGCTGGGTGGGGAGGAGAAGCCCCACGGCCTGACTGAGGTAAGTCCGAAGGGTGGAGGGGATGGAACCGGGCTGGCCCCCTGCAGATGGAAGGGTGGAGAAATCTGGGATGTCTGCGTTCCCCCTCCAGAGTCTCTGCGGAGAGAGAGAGAGAAAGAGACAGCAAGAGCGGGAAGGGGAGCAGGAGGTGCCCAGCGGGGGAGCTGGAGGTCTGGGCAGAGAGCCTGGCCAGCTGGCCGGGGAATTTGGACTTTTAACCCCTTCTTGGATGATGAAAGCTTTGGGAAATATATTCCTCCTCGATTTGAAAGAGAAGATAAGAGACAGTCTGGGGCCTGAGATGTAAGAAGGAGAAATTCTAGGTGGCAGGAGATGATGGAGTGTTTTTTGGCTGGACTTTCTCTTGTTAGCCATAGACTGAACCAATTTTCTCCTCCAAGAGAGAAACTGTATTTTAGGAGGATTCATGATGAGGCAAGAGACCTGCTTCAGCAGCTGAGAATAAACAGGAGTGGAGTGAATAGAGAAGAGCTGAGGAGGGTTGTGGTGATGCCCCCTGTCTTCAGAGAAGAAGAAGAGAAGATCTCTGTTCTTGGACCTTCAGCCCCAGGGGGAAATGGGACGGGACTGCAGTCCCAAAAATGAAAAACAGAACTGTGGTTTTTTTTTTGGTTTTTTTTTTTTCCACTTGGCAAAGCATCCTTGAAAAGAAAAATCCTAAGAGCAGTCTGTCCATGCATGGTGGTGAGAGCACTGTGACATGGAAAGGAGAGTGTCACACTGGCAGATTCTCTCCGGGTGGTGCCATGTGTGACATGGAAACACAAGAGATGGCAGCTGTGTTTCTTGGGGGTCTATGGCACAGGAGAGACTCCTCTTTCCCTCGATGGACTGAGTATTGATCCTCTGAAGGGTGGGAACCTGACTGGGGTCCAAGTTGTGTCTCACTGTGGTTTGTTGGAACTGGGGGGAGCAAGAAGGAGTGTTTTGGAAGGTTTTAATTTTGGATTTAATTTTTCTTGCTTTTTTAATTTTATAGGAGTAGTAGTTTAATAAATTTTCTCCTTTGTTATTGAGCTTTCGCCTACACTGCTCTGTTCCTGATTGCATTTCACAGCAGTCATTTGTGGGGTTGCATTTTCATGGGGATGCTGGCATTGTGCCAGTGTCAAACCATGACACAGGGGCCACCTGACAGGTCCAGCTGATCTTGGAACATTGAGGGCCACCTGTCATCATCCCCTGGAGAACTGGGGATCTGTGCTTTCCTTCCTATAGAAAAGAACCATCAATTTTTTCCAGGTGTCCACAGCCAAAATTTATACTCCCCCTGAAAAATTCCCTATATGCAAGGGTTCTCCCAGGAAAAAGCCACCAGGACAGACAGCTCTGGCTGGCCTTGGCCTCTGGTGGTCACCGCTCATCTCAGGGAAGACTTGAGAAAAATATTTGAACAGGTTTGGCAGCTGGAACATCAATGAGTCTCTCATCCTCTAAAAATTCAGATGCTCTTCTGATAAAATGTGTATTTTTTTTTCTCATTGTGCATTATGTGTGAAAGATAATTTTCAGCAAAGAAATATTACTCTTATCACTCTCCCAGTGTTATCTGACACAAAACACCTCGTCTACATATGGATCCAGGCCACCTGTATAAACAAACACAATAAAGAATCCAGCAGGAATTATTTGTCTCTGCTCCCATCTGTCACATCTCCTCTGGAGCTGGAGGCACAGCCCCAGCCCTTGGGAGGGCTCAGGGGGTCACAAGCTCAGCTCCCACACAGAGAACTTGTGGACCTTGGATGATTTTCCTGCCCCTGCCCGCTCAGCCAGGCTGAGATGGACACTGATGGTTTCTGTGCCAGGCTCTCCCAGCCCAGCCCAGCTCCCTGCCAGCTCTGCCAGCTGCCCTGAGCTCTGGGCAGCACCAAGGGCCTCTCCCCAGCACAGCCCAGCCGGCTCTGGCCCCACAGCTCTGCTCAGCCCAGGCTGCTCTGGGCACTGCCCCACGGCCTCAGCCCCTGCCAAGGGCACAGCAGCAGCTGCAGCTCAGCCAGGACTCAGCCCCACCATGGGGGAAGGGGCTTGGCCAAGGCCAAAGGAGCTCCCTGGCTGCCCTGCTCCCCTCTGCCTGAGGTGCTGAGAGCTCTGCAGCCCCTCCTGCCATCCCATCTGCCCAGGCCAGCACAAGAGCCCCGGCCCTGGGGCCCTCCAGAGCTGCTCCTGCTCCAGGCCCAGGGCCCATCCCAGAGCTGGGGCAGCCACAAAGCTGTGCCCATTTCTGCTCATTGCTGCTCTGATGGGGATGGATCCTCAGCCACTTGGAGGTTGTTGATGAATTTTACTATTCCAGAGGCCTCTTCTTTCTTGAGCTCTTTAGTTCAGGAATTTAGTACAACAAAAGCTCTAAACATTTGTACAAATGCATAAAACAGAGAAGTTTGTGGGAATAATTTAAGTCTTCAATTCTTCTGTGTTTAATGAGGCAGATTTCAGAAGTGAATATGCTATACTGAAAATAATGCAGAGAGAATTTTTTGTCCTTTTTTCTGTTCCTGTTTATATATTGGTATCAACAATGTCCAATTAATATTGACCCACAGGAGCTTCTAATGTAGTTTGAATGTTTCACTGACAATGAATAACAATTTGGCCCAACTCCCTCCCCACCATTTCCCTCATGCAACCCTTTGCACTCCTATCAATCAGGAATGGTGTGGCCAGCAGGACCAGGGCAGTGATTCTTCCCCTGTGCTCATCAGTGCTTGGTCAGCACCTCGAGTGCTGCGTCTAGTTCTGGCCCTCCAATTTAGGAAGGACATGGAGGAGTTGGAGCGTATTCAGAGAAGGGCAATAAGGCTGGTGCAGGGTCTGGAACACAAGAGTGGCTGAGGGAGCTGGGATTGTTTATCCATGAGAAGAGGAAGCTCAGGGGAGACCTCATCACTCTCTACAATTTCCTGACAGGAGGGTGCAGCCAGGTGGGGGTCAGGCTATTTTCCCAGGTAACAGGGACAGGACTAGAGGACACAGCCTTCAGCTGCACCAGGGGATGTTCAGGCTGGACATCAGGAAATATTCTTCACACAAAGGGGGATTGGGCATTGGAATGGGCTGCCCAGGGAGGTGGGTGAGTCACTGTCCCTGGAAGTGTTTCAGGAAAGACTGGATGTGGCAATCAGTGCCATGGTCTGGTTGATAAGATGGTGTTGGGTCCCAGGCTGGACTTGATGCTCTCCAAGGTCTTTTCCAGCCTGGTTGATTCTCTGATGATCGTGACACTGCAGGGCCCTGGGGAAGCAAGGGGCCACTGTGACACTGCGGGGCCTGGTGGCACTAAGAGGACCATGGTGACACTGTGTCTGACATGGCACCACAGAGCCATGGGGACATTGTGACACTGTGGGGCTGAATGGAAGCAAGGAGTGCATTGTGACAGTCTGGGTCCTGGTGGGACCACAGAGGCCACTGTGACCCTGCAGGGCCTTGTGGAACCAAGGGACCATTGTGACACTGAGGGACCAAGGAGACCCTTGGGAGAGCCTGGGGACAATGGAATCAAGAGGCCATTGTTCCATTGCAAGGACTCTGGGAACTGAGGGAACAATTGTGACACTGTGGTGCCGCATGGAACTGTGAGTTGTGGTTGTTCATTCTGAAGAAGAAAACCATCAAAGGAGACAAGGCAGTGTCAGGGCACAGGTTGAACTTGATGATCTCCAAGGTCTTTTCCAACCTTGCTGATTCTGGGATTCTCTGAAACCACCCTTGGAGAAGTTGCAGAAGGAGCCCTGGGCCTCCTCTTCAGAAGCTCCAGCAGTCCAGGTCCCTCAGCTTCTCCTCACAGCCCCAAAGCCCATCCTGTCAGTCCTGCAGAGCCTCTGCAGCTCCTCCTCACCTCCCAGAACAGGGAGCCCCAGAGCCAGACACAGCAGCCCAGATGTGCCCCCCTGGCCTGGGGTGCCTCTGGCAAGGGAGCAGCACCAGGCACTGCAGGAGCCTGCAGACAATTCCTGCAGCACTTGTGGGATGATCCTGCTCCCCAAGGGACGTTCCCATGGTGCCAAGTCAGGAACCGCAATGGGGAGTGGGGCCAGAGAGGAAAGGGCAAACAGGGATGGGCTGTTTGCAGGGGAGGGAATAGGGGTGGACAACAGGAAGAAATTTGTATCAGGAAGAGTAAAGAAAGCAAAGGGGAAGCCAAGGAAATGGTCAGGGCAGTGTGGGGGTGGCTGCCAGGCAGCCGTGGCTCTGAGCAGCAGCGTCTGCAGTGGGACAGGAAACTCCCAGCTGATGAGAACAAACTCTCTGACTGACTGCAGAGGCCAGGAAAAAGCTGAGTGGTTTCCCTGGTGTCCCCCAGCCCTTCCTGGCCCCAGGGGCTGATGGCATTTGTGCTGCCTCAGGTCCATGTCCCCACAGCCCCAGCATGGGGGTGCTCCCGCCTGCTGTGTGGAATGCAAACAGGGGCTGCTGAGCCAGTGCTGCCGTGTCTGTGCCTGCAAGGATGCGGCACCTCTGTGAGCTGGGGAGAGGCCAGGGCTGCAGAGGGTGGATGTTGTTGGCAGCTCCATGAGGACGCTCTGGGACGCTGCCCTGGGCTGTGCAGCGCACTGGGGATGGATCAGCCCCTGCTCTGCTGCTCCTTCCCGTCTCCCCCAGGCCCTTGCAGAGCACCAGCCGTGCTGTTTGCCCCCAGCCTGCCCACGGCCAGCCTGGGGCTGCTCACAGGGGTTTTCTGTGCTGAGCATTGGCCTGGCCGTGTTCTTGAGAGAGCCTGGGCAAGGAGCCTGGAGCCCCCAGGCCCTGGCCTGAGGCGTCAGCGCTGCCCCAGCAGTGCCCATGGCCTGTCCCTGCTGCAGCCCCGGCACTGCCACCCCCAGGACTGTGCCCGGCCCCGAGAGCACTCAGGCCCTGCAGCAACACCAGGGCCACCAGGGCAGCGGGGCAGGGCCACGGGAGCAGCACTGGCAGCACCAAGTGCTGCTGCTCCTGGGCACAGCTGCTGTGCCAGCACTGATCTGCCCCAGCTCTGCACACAGACATTGCTGCTGCAGCTCCAGAGAAGGCAACAAAAGGGCATCTCTGCAGAAAACTGTGCTGGAACATCCTTTAGTTCCTTTAAAGCCACCGAGAATACAGCCCCTCATTGACACAGTCTTTGGGCACAGTGAAGATGGAGAGAAACAAAATTAAAAATGGCAAAAGGAATGACTTTTCTTGTTGACAAGATTAAGAAAGTAAAACAAAGAAAAAGGACCTCCAAAATGAAACCAACAAGAAGTATCAAAAAAATACTTTTACTACAAGTGATTTGGCAAAATTTTCAGCAGTTTAATGTTTCTGATAGCATCCAGTCCTCAGTCTCCTCACTGCAGCCTTGAGCTCCTGGTTTCTCAGGCTGTAGATGAGGGGGTTCAGGGCTGGAGGCACCACCGAGTACAGAACTGACAGGGCCAGATCCAGGGATGGGGAGGACATCGAGGGGGGCTTCAGGTAGGCAACTGTGCCAGTGCTGACAAACAGGGAGATCACGGCCAGGTGAGGGAGGCAGGTGGAAAAGGCTTTGTGCCGTCCCTGCTCAGAGGGGATCCTCAGCACGGCCCTGAAGATCTGCACATAGGAGAAAACAATGAATACAAAACAACCAAATAGTAAAGAAATGGAAAACACAAGAAGCCCAACTTCCTTTAGGTAGGATTTGGAGCAGGAGAGCTTGAGGATCTCTGGGATTTCACAGAAGAACTGGCCCAGGGCATTGTCATGGCACAGGGGCAGGGAAAATGTATTGGCTGTGTGCAGCAGTGAATAGAGAAAGGCACTGGCCCAGGCAGCTGCTGCCATGTGGGCACAAGCTCTGCTGCCCAGGAGGGTCCCGTAGTGCAGGGGTTTGCAGATGGACACGTAGCGGTCGTAGCACATGATGGTCAGGAGGAAATACTCTGCTGAGATGAAGAACATGAAGAAAAAGAGCTGTGCAGCACATCCTGTGTAGGAGATGGTTCTGGTGTCCCAGAGGGAATTGTGCATGGCTTTGGGGACAGTGGTGCAGATGGAGCCCAGGTCGCTGAGGGCCAGGTTGAGCAGGAAGAAGAACATGGGCGTGTGCAGGTGGTGGCCGCAGGCTACGGTGCTGATGATGAGGCCGTTGCCCAGGAGGGCAGCCAGGGAGATGCCCAGGAAGAGGCAGAAGTGCAGGAGCTGCAGCTGCCGTGTGTCTGCCAGTGCCAGCAGGAGGAAGTGGCTGATGGAGCTGCTGTTGGACATTTGCTATGGCTGCCCATGGGCACCTGTTCATGGAGAAAGGAACAGTGAAGAGTTAGAGGAGATGCCTGTAACAAAAGTTAAAGCCATTTCCCATACACCCTCCTCTGTAACACAGATGTATACACTTCTGTATTTAAGAGCTTTGAGGTTTTCTTCTTATGCTGCCCCCATGTTTCTCCTGGTATTCTTGGATATCAGAAACCCTCAGCATATCTCCTTCCCATTGAAGAACACAGTGAATTTTCTGAGGAAAGATGATGAGTGGAGACTAAGAGAAGATTATTTTTCATTCTGTTTGGAGCTTCTCTGGGCTTTCATCTTTCTCACTTGAAGGATGTTCATACTCCCATGGAGGTACAGGTAAGAGCAGATGGATCCACCACAGCTCGGCTCCACATTTATAGCCAACCCTAAAGCATTTTCAGTGTCACAACACCTCTACCTTTCCCCATCAATCTTATAACTCAGAGATGCTCTAAGACAGGTTGGCACCCTGCATTGAAGCTCCCAGCTTGGACTGAAATCTCAGGGACACTTCCAAGTGTCCCTCTGATGGCACTGGATGAAGGGAGGTGCAGCTCCTTCCCTGGCTGCACTGCCAGCATTGCCCAGAGCCGGGCACTGGGGACAGCTGTGTCACCCTGAGCCAGCTGTGCCCTGCCAGAGCCCCCAGTGCCGGGCAGCTGCTCCCAGCCCTGTGCTCTGCAGAGGGAACTGGGCCCGGGGCTGCAGAGCTGCCCCACGGCTCTGCTGCAGCTCTGCCTGCACAGGAGGGGCTGCACGTCTTGGAGCCCCGGCCCTGAGGGCAGAGGCTTGGCTGGGGCACAGGAGGGAGGGGGCTTGTTCAGAGGGAGGGGCTGCACTGGAGGGGATCCTCTGGACATCTCTAAACTCTCCCTGCCTCAGCATTTCTGGGTTTTGTTTTCTCTCCTTCCCTGATCTTCTCTCTGCTTCCTGGAGATTTTCCTCCTGCAGCTGTTTCCTTGTGCCTGATCTCTCTGTGCCAGCACTCCCAGACCCCAAATCTCTGTGCACTCTCCTTGGCCTGACAGAACCCTGCCTGTTTGCAGGGCACTGGCTGGGGGCAGGTTCTGTTTGCAGCTTGGAGAAAGGACAGCTCAGACTGAGCCAGATGGCTCCAGCAAAGGTGATGCTGGTGCTGTCCATGGGCAGAGTGGCTGCAAGCACATTAGGGATCTCTTTTGAACCTATTGATCACTAAAATAACAGTTCTAATGTCTCATGCACTTGTCAAAATTCATAATCCACCATTAATATTTATCCCCCTTCCCTGCCACTCTCCAATAATAGGAAAGTGAATAAAAAGTCTTAGGATATTTCCTCCTTTTTATCAAAATCTTTGTCTTGGGAAAATTCTATGAATGATAAGAAACCCTCACCATGTCAGAGCTTCATGAGTATTTTCACCTGCCCTGCACCAGAAATACTCAGAGTTATACTCACAGGGTCTGTGGGCATTGGGATGTTCCAGCTTTAGCAGATCTCTCCAGGAGCTGCAGCTGCATTGTCCTGCAGCCAGAGGTTCCTGTGCCAAGGGCTGGCAGTGATTCTGCCCCAGGCACTTCTCAGCCCCTTCCCAGCCCTGACTGATTGAAGCTCTCTGTGCCTCTGTGCTGTGCCCGGGCTGGCTGCAGGCAGTGCCCCAGCCCTGCTGGGCTGGCAGAAGAGCTGCTCAGCAAGAGAAATGTGCTTTTGAAGCTCTGCTTGGTTGCCAGGATCACCCTCTGTGCCAGGAGCCCGGCCCAGCTCAGCAGCACAGACACAGCACAAGGATTTTAATGACCCTCTCAGGGGCTGCTGTTGTTTTCATTAGTCTCAGTCCCAGAGAGTGTGCTCAAAAAACTTCTCAAAACTCAAAGTGAGATTGAAACACTGAAGTTTCTTGGACTTTTAATGGGTCCCACTGAGGGACACGACTGAGAAAGTGTCCCCAAGTAGAACATAATGCTGGAGGCAGAGCTAACAGCTGGGGACAAGCCAGGGAAAGGTGTCTCTGGTGCTGAGCAAACCTGGATGTGTTTCAGGAATGCAAAGGGCCCAGGCCTGAGCCCCAGCCCCTGGCAAGGCAGATCCTGTCCCTCCCTCAGTGCTCAGGGCTCTTCCCGGGATGGGCACTGGCATGTGGGGATGTGCAGCGCCAAGGGCAGGACCATGGGGCGGCCCCTGCCAGGCTGCTGAGCAGGGACAAGGAGGCACTGAGGCCCCAGGGCTGCAAGGGTCACTTGTCCCCTGGTGGCCTCAGGCCCAGGGCCAGCAGCCATGGCCAAAGGGCTGCACAGGTTGGCTCTGTCAGGGCCTTGCAGCTGCTGCACATCCCTGAGCCCTCTACAGCCCAGGCTGTCCCACGGTGTCCCTGCCCTGCGCCTCTGTCCCTGCAGGCTGTCGTCACCCCCGGCTGCCCCACCTCGCTGGCCCTTCCTTTGCTGGCAGCTCTGCCTCCTGCTGTCCCTGCCTGGCCACACAAAGCCTTGGGCTGCTCCAGGCTCCTGCTGGGGACGTGCTGCACCACAGCCCTGCCCTGGGAGGGAAATTCCTTTCTCCTTGTGTCCAGTCTGGGCCTCTCCAGCTTTCTTTGCATTAATTCTTTCTTTTTCTGGCTGTTCTCTGCTATGTCAGAAGGATCCACCATCTCTGAAATCACCCTTCAGTCCCTCCCAGGGCTCTCCTCTGCTCTCCTCAATCTCCACCCCACTGAGCACAGAGATCCTGTGTCCCTGTAGAGTGGTCAAGTGCCTGAGGCCAAAAATGCCTGGACAAGAGGGACAGTTATTTTCTTCAGGAAGGAAACCACAGAGCCCTAGGGCTTTGAAGGCAGATGAGAAGCTGTCACCAGTGACCAAGGCAAGCCTGACCTGTCTGTACCTGCAGCTTCTGTCTGAAAGCAGCCTTTGGATATATGGGGAGTTTTAGGGTTGGAATTCCATTTCAGCTCTGGGTTCCTGGACAGGAATGACAGTTCTCTACAGGAAGGAAAGGATGCAGTCCCAGTGTTTCAAAGGCTGATTAAAGGCAGCCCCAAGGAGGCCAGGGCAGCCAGACCTGTTTTCAGGGAGGAACCCTTGGGCAGACAAAATATGGGAGGCCAAACCCCACTTTTGTCTATGGCTGCCTGGATAAGGACAGTTCTTTTCCATAGGAAGGAAAGTACAGAGCCCCAGTATTTGAATGGCAGATGAGAGTTGGCCCTCAGGAAGCCAACAGAACCTGGACAGTCCTGGCAGGTTTTGTCTGGGAGCTGTCCATGTATATAAGGAATTTTGGAGGCAGATTCTCAATTTTGGCTATGGATGCCTGGACTTGAACGATGGTTTCTTCCATGGGAAGAAAAGCACAGGCCCCCAGTGTTTTGAAGGAAGATGAGAGGTGGCCCCCAAGAGGCCAAGGCCAGCCAGAGCTGTCTGTCCTGGCAGGTTTGACATGGGAATAATCCTTGGATATAATCAAATTTGGAGGAGTAATTCTAATTTCAGCCATGAATAACTGGAGGAGAAAGACAATTCTTTTCCACAGGAAGGAAAGCATGGAACTCTAGGGTTTCAGGGACAGAGGAGAAACAACCCTCAACATGCCAAGGTCACTTGGATCAGTCATGCAGCCCCACAGAGGCCCAGCCAGCCAGACCTGTTCCATTTTCTTGGATCCTTGGGGCCCTGCATCATCACAATTTACCCTTGGTTCCATGAAGGCCTGTAGGATCGCAACAGATCTTTGTTTCCATGAGGCCCAGTGATATCACAATGGTCTCCTTGGTCCACAGTGGCACAATGACCCCTTGCTTCCATGAGGCCTTGAAGTGTCAAAATGGTTTCCTTGGTTCCATGGGAAAATGCCACAATGGCCCCTTGGTTCCATGAGGTCACAAAGTCTCAAAATGGCTCCTTGGTTCTGTTAGGTTCCCCAGGATCACAATGGCCCCTTGGATCCACCAGGCCTGGATGTGTTACAGTGGCCCCTTGCTTCCATGGGGAAGCAGTGTCACAATGGCCCCTTGCTTCCATGAGACCTGGCAGTGTCACAGTGGTTGCCTTGGTTCTGTGAGGCCCTGTGGTGTCACAATGGCCCCTTGGTTCCATGGGGACTTGGAGTGTCAGAATGGTCTCATTGGTTCCATGGAGCCCCACAGTGTCACAATGGTCTCTTTTGGTTCCGCAGTGTCACACTGGCACCTTGGTTCCATGAAGCCCTGCAGTATGGAATGGATCCTTGGTTCCATTGGGCTCCTCACTGTTACATGAGTCCTCAGTGCCACGGAGTCCTGCAGGGTCACAGAGCTCTCCTGGGTTCCATGGTGCCACACAGGGTCACCACGGCCCCTCAGTTCTGCAAGGCCCCACAGTGTCACAAGGCCCCCTGCTCCCATGAGGCTGGGCCATGTCGCAATGGTCTCATTGGTTCCATGAGGCCCTGCAGTTCCACAATGGCCCTTGAAGTGTCACCATAGTCTCTGTGGGTTCACCCACTGGTTCACAATGTCCTTGGTACCATGATGCCCCATAGTGTAACAATGGTGTCCTTGGTTCCACAGTCAGAATGGCTCCATGGTCTCATGGTGCCCCACAGCCCCTTATGGAGCCCCATGGCCCCTTATGGAGCCCCACATTGTCACTGTGATCCCCTTGATTCCATGAGACCATGTCATGCTACAATGACCCCTCGGTTATACAGTATCACAATGGCCCCTTTGGTTCCAGTGAGTCATGAAATGTCATAATTTTTGGAGAATGGTTGTTGGAACAAGGCCATGAGTCTATGGAATACTTGTTTCAAAAAACCTCTGTTTAAGACTTCAGAATCAGGCTGTGTCTGACCTGGGAACAGAACTTGGGAACCAGGCTCTGTGTCTAGGCCTGGGAAACCGCATTCTGTACAAGGTCTAGGAATGAGATAATAAGGACAGGCATAGCCTTGAAGATATGCTTGTACAAGAACAGGCTGTAAGACATGTTCAACAAAGATGAAATGTCCTTGGAAGATGTGACTTAGAGATGAGAATTTACCTTGAGAAACTTAGCTGCAGTTGTAACTGCACATAGGAGAAATAAAACAAAGACCTTTGTAAATTAAGTAATGAGAGCTTACTGCTGATTATGCTTGTAGAATACCTATATAAGCTAAGTGGCTTTTTGATTAAAGTTGGAGCTTGCTATCAATCATATTGATTGTGTGCCTTTTTCCCCACCGCCCACGTCACATAATGGTCTCCATGGTTCCATGAGTCCCCACAATGAACTTTTGGTTCCATGAGCTTTTGTACTGCCAACAACAGGCTCCTTGGTTCCACAGTGTCACAATGGACTCTTGGTTCCATCAGGCTCAGTAGCATAACATGGACACCCTGATTCCATGGGGTTGTGTGGTGTCACAATGATCTCCTTGGTTCTGCGGCCCTGCTGTGGCTGCTGTATAACAATGGACCTGTGGTACCATGAGGTTCCATAGTGCCACCATGGTCCCTTTGGTTACACAGGGCCTTGCTGTGCCAATGGCCCCTTGGTTCCATGAGGTTCAGTGCTGTCAGCAATGATCTCCTTGGTTCTGCAGTGTCAAAATGGACCCTTGGTTCCATGAGGTGCCTGGCCTCCCACAGCCCCTCACAGCCCCTCACGGCCCCTCATGGCCCCTCATGGCCCCTCAGGGCCCCTCACAGCCCCTCATGGCCCCTCATGGCCCCTCACAGCCCCTCACAGCCCCTCATGGCCCCTCATGGCCCCTCACAGCCCCTCACAGCCCCTCATGGCCCCTCATGGCCCCTCATGGCCCCTCACAGCCCCTCACAGCCCCTCATGGCCCCTCATGGCCCCTCACGGCCCCTCACAGCCCCTCACAGCCCCTCATGGCCCCTCACAGCCCCTCACAGCCCCTCATGGCCTCCCACAGCCCCTCACAGCCCCTCACGGCCCCTCACAGCCCCTCACAGCCCCTCACGGCCCCTCACAGCCCCTCATGGCCCCTCACAGCCCCAGCCGTGGGGCTCCTCCCCAAGGAGAAGGGGTCGGGCCCTGCTGTTCTCCTTTAATTTCAGTCCCTTCCCAGTGCCGAGCAAAGGAAGGCTGGAATGGAGCCTTTCCCAGCCTTTCGCTCTGGGCTGGCTGCGGGCTGAAGCTCTGTGCCAGCGCTGGCCGAGCACCAGCAGCCCTGCAGCCCCGGCCTTTGCTGTGCCGTGTCCGTCCCTGTCCCGACCCCGCCCGGCTCTGGCAGCAGCAGCAGCCGCAGCGCAGCGGGCGCCGGCCCGGCCCGGCCGGGGCTCCCAGGCAGGAGCAGCAGCAGCGCCGGCCCCTTCCCGCCTGCTCCTGCCTCGGCTGCCGAGGGCTTTTCCAGATGGACTCTGGAGCAGAGCAACAGGCACCCGCACACAGCCCTGGCTCCCCAGGGCCCGCCTGTGCTGCCCCGAGCCAGCCCCCAGGGGAAGGAAGGATCGGGTTCCAGCGCTGTTTTCAGCGCTGTTTTACTCACCCTGAGCTGACAGCAGGAGGCTGCTGCTGCCTTTGCCTTGGGAATTGCAGATCACGGCTGCTCTCGCCCTTCTACTTACCTGCCTTCCTTTGCCTGCTCTGGTTCTCTCTCAGTGTCTCCTTTAACCCAGGGCAGCTCCCACCAAAGGCCCTGCCCTGATTTAATTCCCAATCCATGAGCTACGACAACCACAGGTGAAATTATGAAGGCTGGCAGTGAAATGTTACTGTAGGATCTTGCTCTACTTGGCTTTTGGCTCTTCCATATGAGCTTTGCCTTCAAGAGCAGGAACATCTTTTCCTGGCTGGGGAACTGGAATTCCAGCCCCTGGGATCCAGCCATGGATCCCAGAGGGGCATTCCCAAGGCTCCCAGGGTGCTGCTCCTGCTATTCCTCCCAAGGAGCTGTGCAGGGCAGGGGACAAGGTGCAGCAGCTGTGCTGGTTCTGCAGTGCCAAAACGGCCCCTGGTTCCAGGAGTTTCCGCACTGCCAACAGCGGTTCCTGGGTTCCATGATGCCCTGATGTGTCCTCATGGATATTTGGTGCCATTAACTTCTTCGGTGACACAATGGCCATCTCACTCCATGAGCTTCCACAGTGTCCAAATGGCCTCCTTGGATGGGCAGTGTCAGCATGGACCATTGGCTCCATGCAGCCCTGCTGGGTCACCATGGACTCCTTGGTTCCATGAGGTTCTGGGGGTGTCTCCATGGTCTCCTTGGATCCACAGTGTCACAATGGACCACTGGATCCATGTGGCCCTGCTGTGTCACCATGGCCCCTTGGTTCCATGGGACCCCAGGGTCACAATTGACTCTTTTCTTCCTCATCCTATGGGAGAGAACTGTCCTTCTCCTCCAGGGGCCTATGGTCAAAACTGGGATTCCTTCCCCTGATTTCCTTATATGCAAAGATTGTTCCCTGATGAAATCTTCCAATAGAAACAACTCTGGCTGTCTTGGCCATCCAGGGGCCACCTCATCTGCTTTTCAGACACTGCGTCCATGTGCTTTTCTTGCTTATGGGCAAAAAGCATCCATCTCAGCCAGGCACCCATGGCCAAAATTTGGCATCTGCCTCCAGTATTCCCTATATACAAGGATAGCTTCCAGAAAAATGATGCCAGGAATCACAAGTCTGGCTGGCCTTGGCTTCCTGAGTTCTGGCACTCATGTACCTCTGAAACACTGGGGCTCTGTGTTTTCCTTCCTAATGAAAAGAACTCTTCTTCCTGTCCAGGCACCCATGGCTAAAACTGGGATTCCACCTCCAAAACTCCGAACATCCAAGGATTGCACCCAAGTGCCAGCTGTCAGGATGGACAGGTCTGGCTGCCTTTGGCCTCTTGGGGGCCTCTTTCATCTGCTTTTGAAACACTGGAGCTCAGTGCTTTCCTTCTAATGGAAAAGAACCTTATTTCTTCTCAAGGTGTCCATGGTCAAAACTGAGATTCTTCATCCCAAATTCCATATATCAAAGGGTTACTCCATGACAAGAGCTGCCAGGGGAAACAGGTCTGGCTGGCTTAGCCTCAGAGGAGCCACTCTCTCCTCTCCTCTCCTCTCCTCTCCTCTCCTCTCCTCTCCTCTCCTCTCCTCTCCTCTCCTCTCCTCTCCTCTCCTCTCCTCTCCTCTCCTCTCCTCTCCTCTCCTCTCCTCTCCTCTCCTCTCCTCTCCTCTCCTCTCCTCTCCTCTCCTCTCCTCTCCTCTCCTCTCCTCTCCTCTCCTCTCCTCTCCTCTCCTCTCCTCTCCTCTCCTCTCCTCTCCTCTCCTCTCCTCTCCTCTCCTCTCCTCTCCTCTCCTCTCCTCTCCTCTCCTCTCCTCTCCTCTCCCTAGCCCCTTCCCTCCCCTCTCCCATAGAAACACTTGGCCTCTGTGCTTTCCTTCTTATAGAAAAATCTATCCCTATGTACACAGAAATGGCAGAAATTTAGGTTCCCAAATTCCCTATATCCAAGGGCTGCTTACAGAAAAAAGCTACCAGGACAGAGAAGTCTGGCTGGCTTAGGCCTCTGGTGGCCGCCTTTCAACTGTCCTTGAAACACCAGTATTCCATGCTTTTCTTCCTATGCAGAGAACTGTCCTTCTACTCTGGGTGTCCATGCCTGAAATTGGGATTCCACCTCTAGAATTCTGTCTATCCAAGAGTTGCTCCCAGCCAAAATCTGCCAGTACCATCAAGTTTGGCTCCCCTTGGCCTCTGGTGGCTGCCCCTGCCACACTGGGGCTCGGTTCTTTCCTTCCCATGGAGATCACTGTGACACTGTGGGCACCTCATGGAACCAAGGGGATCATTGTGGCACCACTGGAGCCCATGGAACCAAGGGGCCATGGTGACACCGTGGGGCTTCATGGACCCAGAGACCATTATGACTCTGTGGGGCCTGATGGAACCATGGAGACCATTCCGACCCTTCAGGGCCTGGTGTCACCAAGGGGGCATTGTGACACCTCAGGGCCTCCTGGAAGCCAGGGACCATTGGGACACTGTGGGGCCCCATGGAAGCGAGGGAACATGGACCAGGTCCAGCTGGCTTGGCCTGCCAGGGACCACTTGACAGGTCTGGCTGATGTTGGAATGCCAAGGGCTGCCTCTCATCAACTCCTGGAGCACTGGGGCTCCGTGCTTTCCTTGCTATGGGAAAGAACCATCCATCTTTTCAGATGCCCATTGCCAAAATTGGTGTCCTCCTTAAAAAATTTCCTATATGCAAGGGTATCTCTCAGAACAAAGCCTACCAGCTCTGGCTGGCCTCTTGTGGTCACCTCTCATCCATCCAGGGAAACACTGGGGCTCTGTTCCTTACTTCCTATGCTATAGAACCGGCCTGCATGTCTAGGTCCGTGGCCAAAATGAGAATTTGTCCTCCCAAAATCCATATATCCTAGGATTGCTCCCGGTCAAAAGCAGCCAGGACAGACAGGTCAGGCTGGCCCTGTCCTCTGGTGATTTTCTTAGACCATGAGCTGAATGTTTTCATTTGAAAACACCTTGGAGAGGGCCCAGAGATCTCGCAAGGAGGGATTCTGAGGCCTTGGGCACATGACCACTAAATATGGACAAAGGAGCTCTGTGCTCTGTGCTGCTGTGGTGGTTTTGCATCATGGAAGTGATGTCCTGAGAGAAGCTGCTAGCAGTTTCCTCTGTGTCTGACAAAAAACAATCAGTAATTAGCTTTGAGAATGGACAATCAGTTAAACTTAAGGAACTAAGGAATGCCTCTGTGCAGACTCAAGTTACAGATGAGAAAGCCTGGCTGGGTCTCTTTCCCTTCTGGCCCCACAGAGGTGCCAAGGCTGGCCCAGCCCCATCTCAGCCTTCTGGCCTGGCTGCTGAGATCCTGGTCCTGCCCCAGCGCGGCCCAGCCTGACACAGCCCCAGCGCAGCCGCTGCAGAAACCTCCATGGCAAAACAGCTCCGGCCGCAAGCACCGAGCCCGGCCGGGCTCACGGAACCATCTGCAGCCCCGGGAGATACTGACTCTGCCAGTGCTGCCATCCTCCCTCCTGTGAGAGAAAAGGACACAGGGCAGGCACACAGAGGAGCAGCATGGACACACCGAGGGCAAGGAAGGGGAAGTTGAGTCCCAGATGGGAGGGATGAGGAGATGCCTTGATCTTGGGGCTGAAATCCTCTGCTGAAGCTGTGGAGAAGGATGTCATGGATATATCAGACTCTCTTTTTCCCTGTAAGGCATTGAAAAGTATGTGGAGATAATTTTTTTCACCAAAGGCCTCCATGCTACAGTTAGTAAACTTTGAAGTAGCCGTGATCCCATGAGAAGTTTGAAAAGAAATAGTGATGAGACCCTGTGCCCTCAGGGAGAGAAGACCTCTGTTCCCAGAGATGAAGATGATTTCAGAAATAGATGAAGAGAATATTTGCTCTTAAATAGATCATCCTGAAACTAATACCTCGTTAGTTAACATGGGCTATAAACACAGTGTTGGGAAAAGCTGTGAAAAAATGGGGGGGACTTGACAATTACAGATTTTTCTGGGGAGCTGTTATTCGTGGAAATGAAAAGCCATGAGATAACTGTTGTCTTGTGGATAAGTCTCCATAACCTTAACAAGAGGAACTTGTCTCCCTAAGAGAACGGACAGAAAATTTTAGGTTTTGTCTCTTTACATTGCCAGGTTTTATGGAAAGGGTAAGTGTTCTGAAAATTTTGTTCTGATTCTTATTACTCTTTCTTTTAATTACTGTTAATAAACTTTTCTTTTAAAGTTCAGAGCCTACTTTGCCTTTCTCCTATCTTAGAGCAGGAAATGACAAACTATATTCTAGTGAGTGCACTGGTAATTAGCCAACACTGAACCCACTACACTAATTGATGCATTGCCTGAGAAATCTCAAATTGGCGAACGAAAACCACCATAGAAACTTCCTGACGAACTGCCCCAGACAAGGGGGAAATCAAGGCAGAACCATGGTTTGTCAGGACTTGCTTGATCTGAATGAGCCCCGTGGTGCATTTGGAGCTGAGCCCTGGAACTTCAGGGCCTGAGAAGAGATTGCACAGACCTATCCAGGAGTTAAAATCCAGAGGAAACACCCAAAGTGTCTCAAAGAATGAATAAGTCAAACTGAGTTCCATGGCCAACAAAAACTCCTCATGGACTCCTTGGAGGAGGGAGCTGGAGGCCACGATGACGCAAAAACCACTCAGTGTGGAAAGGAATATCCAAAGTACCTTAAAAACTTTAAGTATGTCAAAGTATTCATGAGCCCCACTGAGTGTCAGTACAAAGCTCTCAAGAGACTCATTAAAGCAGATAATTGGGTCCATGATTACACAAAGCTCTCACAGAGTCTAGATCAAAAGGGAAACACCAAGTACCTTAAAATAACTGAAGTATATTGGAGCATTAATGAGCACCACTGAGTGTTGTTCCTGACAAAGCCTCTCCAGGGACTAATTACAGCAGATAGTTGGAGGCCATGATTGCACAAAGCTCTCAGAGACTCCAAGGCAAAAGCAAAAGCCAAAGTCCTTTGAAAAGCCTGCAGTCCCTGGGAGCATGAAGGAGCCCCCAGGGCCATTCCTGACCAAGGCTCCCCAGGGACTCCTTCCAGCAGATCCTTGAGGCCACTGGGATGTGGGCTAGGGGGGGATGCTGAGGGCAGGACCAGGGGCTGACAGTGCCCAGCCTGGCTGGGGCTGTGCCAGGAGGCCCCAGGGCCTCAGGACAAGGTGTCTCCTCACAGCCCTTGGTGGCACAGACCCTGCTGTGCCCCAGGGCACCAAGACTTGGCTTCTCTTTGTCCCCACCTGTCATCGGTGCCTCTAGTTCTCTGCTCTGCCTGGGGCCTGGGGACACTTTCTCAGTCATGTCCCTCAGTGGGACCCATTAAAAGTCCAAGAAACTTTGGAGTTGGATTCTGGAGAGGTTTCTGCAGCTCCCTCTCAGGGCCTGATGTTCAGGGCCTGAGCACAAAGCCCCAGAGGGTCATTAAAGTCCTTGTGCTGTGTCTGTGCTGCTGAGCTGGGCCAGGCTCCTGGCACAGAGGGTGATGCTGGTAACCAAGCAGAGCTTCAAAAGCACATTTCTCTTGCTGAGCAGCTCTTCTGCCAGCCCAGCAGGGCTGGGGCACTGCCTGCAGCCAGCCCGGGCACAGCACAGAGGCACAGAGAGCTTCAATCAGTCAGGGCTGGGAAGGGGCTGAGAAGTGCCTGGGGCAGAATCACTGCCAGCCCTTGGCACAGGAACCTCTGGCTGCAGGACAATGCAGCTGCAGCTCCTGGAGTGATCTCCTAAAGCTGGAACATGCCAATGCCCACAGAGCCTGTGAGTGCATTCTCTGCTCATCTCCTGTGCAGAGCAGCCAGGGGTGCCCAGGGCTGTCCTGCAGAGCAGGGTCCTGCAGCCCAGGGCGCTGTGCTGGGCCAGGGACTCTGCTGCCTGCCAGGGACAGCTCTCAGCCGGCCCTGGAGCTGCTCCCAGCGCTGGCCAGGAGCTGTGGGGGGAAGGAGCCACCCTGAGCAGGGCAGGTGCTGCTGCTGAGAGGGGCTGGCTGGGGCAGGGCTGCTCCCAGCTCCAGACCAGCCTGGGCACAGCTCCGGAGGACACTTCCCAAAGAAAGTAAGCCTGGGATTGTTTTAAAATTCAGGAGCTTTCCTGAGGGTGTTGTCAATTTCCTGCTTGGAGCAGGATGGGAAAGACAAGGTTGCTGACAAAGATTTTTGCTATTTATACATTTTTCATATAGCCATAGCTCTGTAAAGAACTATTATATTCTTTTAAAGTTATAATCTCTACTTTACTGTATTAAACTCTTAATTAGCTTTATCAAACTACTATTGTGTACTTATATAATAGTAATCTTTGCTGACACTAGTATGTTTCCTACCTTTGTCTTAGATTTTAGAACAATAAACTGACTGTCTAAATATATTCCTGAAATAGTGTATAGTCTTAGGAAGAGTGCCTACAAGAAGAACATTTTGGTTTTTGACCACAATGTGAACAGTCATAACTAAAACTGGGGAAAAGAAGCCCTTGGACCTACTCCAAT
Source organism: Lonchura striata (assembly GCF_050655825.1). Taxonomy (NCBI): domain Eukaryota; kingdom Metazoa; phylum Chordata; class Aves; order Passeriformes; family Estrildidae; genus Lonchura; species Lonchura striata. Next base: position 8,871,925 of record NC_140738.1, read on the forward strand.
GTGTTTGAGCCAGGGGACTGTAACTTGGGCAAGTGAATCTCCTATTGGATGTTCCCGGTAAATATCCTAATTAATCAACCTTAATGAATTGTTGAAATCAGAGGCTGGGTGTGCCCCATCCCCAGTGGGGCACATGGAGGTTTCCAATAAAGGTCTGGTTTTTACTTTACTGTTCTACCACTGTTGCAGGAGTTTTTTTTTTCTCTTTTGATTATAGACAACAGGGGGATCAGAGAAGCAGAACAGGAATTGTAATCCCAGAATGACAGAACATTCTGAGTTGAAAGGGACACACAGGATCATCAAAGGAATGTTTGGACATTTACAGAGACTCCAGAACTGTGACTTTGGCTGGTCAGTGTCTCTGCTGGGAGCCTCCCAAAGGGCCTTCAGCCACTCCTCAGCCCTGGGCAGCAGCAGCATCACCTCTGCAGGGCCCAGCAGGACTCTCCTGAGCTGCCCTTGCCCAGCTGCACACAGAGCCTGCCCCAGCCAGGGCCCTGCACACAGGCAGGTTTCTGTAGGGCCGGGCCGAGGGCACACAGGGTGGGATGGGCTCTGTGAGCGCTGGCAGGGACAAGGCACCTCTCAGGAGGGGATGTCCAGGCCCAGGGAGATGCTCAGGGAAGCAGAGGGGGCTGAGCAGTGCAGTGCTGGGGGAACAAGCCCATCCAGCCCGTCATCTTCCCTGAGCCACAGGGAATCCTTTACCTCTCACAGCTCTCAGTGGGAAACTGTGAGTGCAGTAGGAATGCTGGGGATTTCTGACCTCAGAAGGCCAGCAATGATGTGTGGGTAGGAAAACAATTCCTTAAACCAACGCCTGCCATTCCTTAGACCTGGGAGTGCAGATGCTAGCAAGCTTTTCTGCAGTAAAAGAAACTTCCATGACAAATCCTAATATACAGCCTTGTCCCTCTGCCACATGGCCACAAACCCAGCGCAGCAGGGCAGGGATGGCTCCTCGAGAGCCCCCATGCACAGCCCTGGATGCTCCTGCCACACTCAGCCAGCACAACTGGAGCTCAGGCAGGGACCTGGGTGAAGGCTTCCCAGAGCAGGAACAAGGCAGGGTGAGTCCCAGCAGGACAGGCTGCAGGGAATGGCCCAGGTTTGGCTCCAAGCAGCCTCTCCTGACTTGTCCCTGTCCTTTCTCCATGAACAGGTGCCCATGTGCAGCCACAGCAAATGTCCAACAGCAGCTCCATCAGCCACTTCCTCCTGCTGGCACTGGCAGACACGCGGCAGCTGCAGCTCCTGCACTTCTGCCTCTTCCTGGGCATCTCCCTGGCTGCCCTCCTGGGCAACGGCCTCATCATCAGCGCCGTAGCCTGCGGCCACCACCTGCACACGCCCATGTTCTTCTTCCTGCTCAACCTGGCCCTCAGCGACCTGGGCTCCATCTGCACCACTGTCCCCAAAGCCATGCACAATTCCCTCTGGGACACCAGAACCATATCCTACACAGGATGTGCTGCACAGCTCTTTTTCTTTGTCTTTTTCATCTCAGCAGAGTATTTCTTGCTGACCATCATGTGCTATGACCACTACGTGTCCATCTGCAAACCCCTGCACTACGGGACCCTCCTGGGCAGCAGAGCTTGTGCCCACATGGCAGCAGCTGCCTGGGCCAGTGCCTTTCTCAATGCTCTGCTGCACACTGCCAATACATTTTCCCTGCCCCTGTGCCATGGCAATGCCCTGGGCCAGTTCTTCTGTGATATCCCACAGATCCTCAAGCTCTCCTGCTCCAAATCCTACCTCAAAGAACTTGGGATCATTACTGTTACTGTGTCTGTTGGATTTGGTTCTTTTGCATTCATTGTTTTCTCCTATGTGCAGATCTTCAGGGTTGTGCTGAGGATCCCCTCTGAGCATGGACAGCACAAAGCCTTTTCCACCTGCCTCCCTCACCTGGCCGTGGTCTCCCTGTTTGTCAGCACTGCAGTGTTTGCCAATCTGAAGCCCCCCTCCATGTCCTCCCCATCCCTGGATCTGGCCCTGTCAGTTCTGTACTCGGTGGTGACTCCAGCCCTGAACCCCCTCATCTACAGCCTGAGGAACCAGGAGCTCAAGGCTGCAGTGAGGAGACTGATGACTGGATTCTTTCAGGAACATTAAAGTGCTGGCCAACTTCTGCAAATCACTTACAATAAAAGTCATCTTTGATATTTATTTTTGGTTTCATTTTGCAGGTTATTTTTATTTGTTTTACTTTTTTTCATATTGTCCACAATAAATTAATTTTTTGGTGCCATTTCTAATTTTCTTTCTCTCAACCTTCCCTGTGGCCACAGACCATGTCAGTGAGGGGCTGTGCTCTCAAGAGACTCAAGAATATCCCAGCACAGTTTTCTGCATAGATGCCCTTTTGTTGCCTTCTCTGGAACTGCAGCAGCAGTGTCTGTGTGCAGAGCTGGGGCAGATCAGGGCTGGCACAGCAGCTGTGCCCAGGAGCAGCAGCACTTGGTGCTGCCAGTGCTGCTCCCGTGGCCCTGCCCCGCTGCCCTGGTGGCCCTGGTGTTGCTGCCGGGCCTGAGTGCTCTCGGGGCCGGGCACAGTCCTGGGGGTGGCAGTGCCAGGGCTGCAGCAGGGACAGGCCATGGGCACTGCTGGGGCAGCGCTGACGCCTCAGGCCAGGGCCTGGGGGCTCCAGGCTCCTTGCCCAGGCTCTCTCAAGAACACGGCCAGGCCAATGCTCAGCACAGAAAACCCCCGTGAGCAGCCCCAGGCTGGCCGTGGGCAGGCTGGGGACAAACAGCATGGCTGGTGCTCTGCAAGGGCCCTGGGGGAGACGGGAAGGAGCAGCAGAGCAGGGGCTGATCCATCCCCAGTGCTGCACAGCCCAGGGCAGCATCCCAGAGCGTCCTCATGGAGCTGCCAACAACATCCCCCCTCTGCAGCCCTGGCCTCTCCCCCAGCTCACAGAGGTGCCGCATCCTTGCAGGCACAGACACGGCAGCACTGGCTCAGCAGCCCCTGTTTGCATTGCACACAGCAGGTGGGAGCACCCCCATGCTGGTGCTGTGGGGACATGAACCTGAGGCAGCACAAATGCCATCAGCCCCTGGGGCCAGGAAGGGCTGGGGGATGCCAGGGAAACCACTCAGCTTTTTCCTGGCCTCTGCAGTCAGCCAGAGAGTTTGTTCCCATCAGCTGGGAGTTTCCTGTCCCACTGCAGACGCTGCTGCTCAGAGCCACGGCTGCCTGGCAGCCACCCCCAGACTGCCCTGATCATTTCCTTGGCTTCCCCTTTGCTTTCTTTACTCTTCCTGATACAAATTTCTTCCTCTTGCCCACCCCTGTTCCCTCCCCTGCAAACAGCCCATCCCTGTTTGCCCTTTCCTCTCTGGCCCCACTCCCCATTGCGGTTCCTGACTTGGCACCATGGGAACGTCCCTTGGGGAGCAGGATCATCCCACAAGTGCTGCAGGAATTGTCTGCAGGCTCCTGCAGTGCCTGGTGCTGCTCCCTTGCCAGAGGCACCCCAGGCCAGGGGGGCACATCTGGGCTGCTGTGTCTGGCTGTGGGGCTCCCTGTTCTGGGCAGTGAGGAGGAGCTGCAGAGGCTCTGCAGGACTGACAGGATGGGCTTTGGGGCTGTGAGGAGAAGCTGAGGGACCTGGGCTGCTGGAGCTTCTGAAGAGGAGGCCCAGGGTTCCTCCTGCAACTGCTCCAAGGGTGGTTTCAGAGAATCCCAGAATCAGCAAGGTTGGAAAAGACCTTGGAGATCATCAAGTTCAACCTGTGCCCTGACACTGCCTTGTCTCCTTTGATGGTTTTCTTCTTCAGAATGAACAACCACAACTCACAGTTCCATGCGGCACCACAGTGTCACAATTGTTCCCTCAGTTCCCAGAGTCCTTGCAATGAAGCAATGGCCTCTTGATTCCATTGTCCCCAGGCTCTCCCAAGGGTCTCCTTGGTCCCTCAGTGTCACAATGGTCCCTTGGTTCCACAAGGCCCTGCAGGGTCACAGTGGCCTCTGTGGTCCCACCAGGACCCAGACTGTCACAATGCATTCCTTGCTTCCATTCAGCCCCACAGTGTCACAATGTCCCCATGGCTCTGTGGTGCCATGTCAGACACAGTGTCACCATGGTCCTCTTAGTGCCACCAGGCCCCGCAGTGTCACAGTGGCCCCTTGCTTCCCCAGGGCCCTGCAGTGTCACGATCATCAGAGAATCAACCAGGCTGGAAAAGACCTTGGAGAGCATCAAGTCCAGCCTGGGACCCAACACCATCTTATCAACCAGACCATGGCACTGATTGCCACATCCAGTCTTTCCTGAAACACTTCCAGGGACAGTGACTCACCCACCTCCCTGGGCAGCCCATTCCAATGCCTAATCCCCCTTTGTGTGAAGAATATTTCCTGATGTCCAGCCTGAACATCCCCTGGTGCAGCTGAAGGCTGTGTCCTCTAGTTCTGTCCCTGTTACCTGGGAAAATAGCCTGACCCCCACCTGGCTGCACCCTCCTGTCAGGAAATTGTAGAGAGTGATGAGGTCTCCCCTGAGCTTCCTCTTCTCATGGATAAACAATCCCAGCTCCCTCAGCCACTCTTGTGCTCCAGACCCCGCACCAGCCTTGTTGCCCTTCTCTGAATACGCTCCAACTCCTCCATGTCCTTCCTAAATTGGAGGGCCAGAACTAGACGCAGCACTCGAGGTGCTGACCAAGCACTGATGAGCACAGGGGAAGAATCACTGCCCTGGTCCTGCTGGCCACACCATTCCTGATTGATAGGAGTGCAAAGGGTTGCATGAGGGAAATGGTGGGGAGGGAGTTGGGCCAAATTGTTATTCATTGTCAGTGAAACATTCAAACTACATTAGAAGCTCCTGTGGGTCAATATTAATTGGACATTGTTGATACCAATATATAAACAGGAACAGAAAAAAGGACAAAAAATTCTCTCTGCATTATTTTCAGTATAGCATATTCACTTCTGAAATCTACCTTATTAAACACAGAAGAATTGAAGACTTAAATTATTCCCACAAGCTTCTCTGTTTTATGCATTTGTACAAATGTTTAGAGCTTTTGTTTTACTAAATTCCTGAACTAAAGAGCTCAAGAAAGAAGAGGCCTCTGGAATAGTAAAATTCATCAGCAACCTCCAAGTGGCTGAGGATGCATCCCCATCAGAGCAGCAATGAGCAGAAATGGGCACAGCTCTGTGGCTGCCCCAGCTCTGGGATGGCCCCTGGGCCGGGAGCAGGAGCAGCTCTGGAGGGCCCCAGGGCCGGGGCTCTTGTGCTGGCCTGGGCAGATGGGATGGCAGGAGGGGCTGCAGAGCTCTCAGCACCTCAGGCAGAGGGGAGCAGGGCAGCCAGGGAGCTCCTTTGGCCTTGGCCAAGCCCCTTCCCCCATGGTGGGGCTGAGTCCTGGCTGAGCTGCAGCTGCTGCTGTGCCCTTGGCAGGGGCTGAGGCCGTGGGGCAGTGCCCAGAGCAGCCTGGGCTGAGCAGAGCTGTGGGGCCAGAGCCGGCTGGGCTGTGCTGGGGAGAGGCCCTTGGTGCTGCCCAGAGCTCAGGGCAGCTGGCAGAGCTGGCAGGGAGCTGGGCTGGGCTGGGAGAGCCTGGCACAGGAACCATCAGTGTCCATCTCAGCCTGGCTGAGCAGGCAGGGGCAGGGAGATCATCCAAGGTCCACAAGTTCTCTGTGTGGGAGCTGAGCTTGTGACCCCCTGAGCCCCACCAAGTGCTGGGGCTGCACCTCCAGCTCCAGAGGAGATGTGACAGATGGGAGCAGAGACAAATAATTCCTGCTGGATTCTTTATTGTGTTTGTTTATACAGGTGGCCTGGATCCATATGTAGACGAGGTGTTTTGTGTCAGATAACACTGGGAGAGTGATAAGAGTAATATTTCTTTGCTGAAAATTATCTTTCACACATAATGCACAATGAGAAAAAAAAATACACATTTTACCAGAAGAGCATCTGAATTTTTAGAGGATGAGAGACTCATTGATGTTCCAGCTGCCAAACCTGTTCAAATATTTTCCTCAAGTCTTCCCTGAGATGAGCGGTGACCACCAGAGGCCAAGGCCAGCCAGAGCTGTCTGTCCTGGCGGCTTTTTCCTGGGAGAACCCTTGCATATAGGGAATTTTTCAGGGGGAGTATAAATTTTGGCTATGGACACCTGGAAAAAATTGATGGTTCTTTTCTATGGGAAGGAAAGCACAGATCCCCAGTTCTCCAGGGGATGATGAGAGGTGGCCCTCAATGTTCCAAGATCAGCCAGACCTGTCAGGTGGCACCTGTGTCATGGTTTGACACTGGCACAATGACAGCATCCCCATGAAAATGCAACCCCACAAATGATTGCTGTGAAATGCAATCAGGAGCAGGGCAGAGTAGGCCCAAGCTCAATAACAAAGGAGAAACTTTATTAAACTACTACTCCTATAAAATTAAAAAATCAAGAAAAATTAAATCCAAAATTAAAACCTTCCAAAACACTCCTTCTTGCTCCCCCCAGTTCCAACAAACCACAGTGAGACACAACTTGGACCCCAGTCAGGTTCCCACCCTTCAGAGGATCAATACTCAGTCCATCAAGGGAAGAGGAGTCTCTCCTGTGCCATAGACCCCCAAGAAACACAGCTGCCATCTTTTGTGTTTTCATGTCACACATGGCACCACCCGGAGAGAATCTGCCAGTGTGACACTCTCCTTTCCATGTCACAGTGCTCTCACCACCATGCATGGACAGACTGCTCCATGGACAGACTGCTCTTAGGATTTTTCTTTTCAAGGATGCTTTGCCAAGTGGAAAAAAAAAAAAAAAACAACAGTTCAGTTTTTCATTTTTGGGACCGCAGTCCCACCCCATTTCCCCCTGGGGCTGAAGGTCCAAGAACAGAGATCTTCTCTTCTTCTTCTCTGAAGACAGGGGGCATCACCACAACCCTCCTCAGCTCTTCTCTATTCACTCCACTCCTGTTTTTTCTCAGCTGCTGAAGCAGGTCTCTTGCCTCACCATGCATCCTCCTAAAATACAGTTTCTCTCTTGGAGGAGAAAATTGGTTCAGTCTATGGCTAACAAGAGAAAGTCCAGCCAAAAAACACTCCATCATCTCCTCCCACCTAGAATTTCTCCTTCTTACATCTCAGGCCCCAGACTGTCTCTTATCTTCTCTTTCAAATCGAGGAGGAATATATTTCCCAAAGCTTTCATCATCCAAGAAGGGGTTAAATGTCCAAATTCCCCGTCCAGCTGGCTGGGCTCTCTGCCCAGACCTCCAGCTCCCCCGCTGGGCACCTCACGCTCCCCTCCCTGCTCTTGCTGTCTCTTTCTCTCTCTCTCTCCGCAGAGACTCTGGAGGGGGAACGCAGACATCCCAGATTTCTCCACCCTTCCATCTGCAGGGGGCCAGCCCGGTTCCATCCCCTCCACCCTTCGGCCTTACCTCAGTCAGGCCATGGGGCTTCTCCTCCCCACCCAGCCAAGGGCCGGGCAGGGGAGAGGCTGCACTGTGCCCTGACCAGAACCAGAGAGAGCGAGTTCTCCTGGGAATTCTGCTTTTAACCCCTCTGTGTTCTCAGAGGCGTGTCCAGCCTCAATTGGTCACCCCAAGTGCAAATATCCAATCCAAATCACTGACTGGCTTGACCCTCTTCCTTCTGTGTTAAACCACGACACACTACCAGGGTCTGGAATTCCAGTTCCTGTCCAGGAAAAAATGTTCCTGCCTTTGAATTTCCTTCCTATTATTTCAACAAATTATAATAAAATTATACATCAATAAATTAGAATAAAAATTAAATAGGAAAAAAATTAAATATAAGTATTTCAGCTCTTAATACAATACTCCAACAATGATTTAACCCAAAACAACAATAACTATTAATGTAACATTACCAATAAATATAAATAAATAACTTATATACCAAGAAATACCTTTTGAAAGTTTCAACTCATTATCTAATAGACTTTAGATAAAAAATATCCAAAAAATATAAGATACAATCTAACACACCTTAGTAAAACAATTCAAATTACAAATTTACTAAACACAAAAAACCACACAACTATAATTTCTCGTACATTTTAAGAAAATAATTAAACTTTAATAACATCCTTAACTACTCTAAAAAATTTAAATTATTTTTAAAAATTAATTGCAGATGGGTGGTTTTATTTGGATATTATTTTTTTGATTGTTTGGGCTAGATGGTTTTAAAAAAGGGATTTTTATAGGAGTTTAATCAGCTCAGGTGTCACTCTGCAAACAGAACTGACTGAAAATGAATGGGACAGGAATCAGTAAGTCTGAACATTTTATTTGCTATCAAATACATCCCAGGAACCCAGCCCCACACAATCTCCATCCCACTGCTCCAAACTGAGATCCCACTTTTCCGAATCTCCTCCAACCCCATCTCACGCTGGCAGCTGTGGAATCAAGTGAGCTTTGTGTGGGATTGAGTTTTTTTGAGGTGGAAACAAGCAATTTGAGGTGGGACTGTGACTTTAAAGGTTAAAATTCAGTTGTTTTCAGTGGGATTGAGTGGTTTTGTGGTGACAGAACCATCCCTCTTGGCTTTTGAAATTCAAAGAGATGGAGAACACTGCCCAAAATCACCCCAGAACCCACAAATCCTCCAGAAGTTGAGTTCAGACTGTTCAGGGAGGGTGCAGCTGCCGGTGGCAGGATCAAATGAGATGGGTCTTGGTTCCAGAATCCATTTCTTACCCCCGAAAGACAGGGCAAAGGCAGGGCCCTGGGGTTTGTATAGGGTGTCCCAGGGGTGCAGTTAGGGTTTGGGTCTAGGGAGGAGTTATTGGCAACACAAGAAGGGTGAGATCAAACTCCTGCCTCTTAGCAACAGGGGCACTCCACACAGAATGCGTCCCCAAATCCTAAATTCCCCCTCAGACTCCTGTGAAATGGTGCGACTTCAGATATTTTTGATCAATTTCTTTAATTTAACCCTGCCTTGGCTGTGTTTAAAGAATAAAGAAGAATCAGAGGAAAATTAGGGCCAAACCAAAAGGAGAAGCAGCCAGGTTTGTTCCCAACATTGATCACAGGGAATGTGGGTCACCAGACCTGTGCCCAATGTGGGTCCTGCCGTGGGGGATGGAGCTGGAGCAGAGCACAAAGCTTTTCCTGCAGTTGGGGTACTCGCAGGGTTGCCCTTACCGATGCCTCCGTTGGTGTTTGGTCAAGTCAGAGCTCTGGGTGAAGGTCTTCCCACACTGCAGACACTCATATGGCCTCTCCCCTGTGTGGATGCGCCGGTGCCTGATGAGGGTGGAGTTGTGCTTGAAGCCCTTCCCGCAGTTGGGGCAGCGGCAGGGCCTCTCATCCGTGTGAATGCGCTGGTGTTTGAGGAGATCAGAGCTGGTGTGAAACCTCTTCTGACACTCAGGACACTTGTAGGGCCTCTCCCCAGTGTGGATGCGTTGGTGGATGATGAGTTCTGAGCTCCAACCGAATCCCTTCCCACACTCCCCACACTCATAGGCCCATTCCCCTGTGTGGATCATCTGGTGACGGATCAGGTTGTTGCTCTTCCTGAAGCTCTTCCCACACTCCAAGCACCTGTAGGGCTTCTCCCCATCATGAAGCTTCTCAGGGACCAGCAGCTCTGAGCTCTGGCTGAAGCTCTGCCCACCTTCCTGGCCCAGAGTGGGTCTTTCCTCTTCAGAACACTCTGGGCTGGGTTTGCAGCCCCTCCTCCTGTGGTGTTGCTGGGGATTTTCCCCCCTGTTGGATTCCTGTGCTGTGGAGGCACTCAAAACAGCCTCTTCCACCAGGTTCTGCCGTGGGGATTTGTCCTCTCTGGTCTCCATCCTCAGCTTCTTGTCTGGGCTAAGAAGGACAAGGAGAGGATGGGATTTGCCTCCGTGCCACAGGGAAGGACAAGGAGATCCCCCCAGTGCATCCCCGGCAGGAGGGGACCGGCAGCGGGGCTGTCCTGCAGCCGGGGGCCAGGCTGGGCTGGGATATGGACCAGGAGAGAGGGAGAAAGGGGCACTGATTCCTCCTCACCTGCCTTGGTGTCCCATGGCATCTTCCTCTTCCTTATAGCCTTTTCCATCTGGCAAAGGGCTGGGGATGGGAAAATCTGTTTTGGGAAGAAAACAAGGGATAAGCACAATGGGTTTGTACTGGTTTGAAGGCAAATCAGGGGGAGAGTCTAAGACAGAATGACAATTGAATAAGAAAATTAAGATCACGGCAATGATACAGAAACACTGGCTTAATCTGACAGAGTCAGGATATACTCTGACACCCCGTTGCTCAGGGTGGTGGTAGCAGTCTGATGAAATGGTGGCTGCAGTCCAGCTGGAGTGATGAACGTGATTCTGTCAAAGCAGTGATCCTGTAGAAGGGTCTGGTCTTCCTCTGAAGGTCCAGTGGTGCTTATGGAGCTCTTGTCCTCTGGGAATCCAGTAGGCAAGGTGGTCGTGGTGTTGCAAATGGTGAGATTATATCCAGGTAGGAATGCTTGGTTCCTCCCCCTGGGCGGAGCATCCCACAATGGGATGATGTAATTTTATCAGTGCTGCAGTGACACTCAATGGCCCATTAACAGAAGATGGCCCCTGCAGGGCGTTATCAGGGCTGAGCCATGGAAGAGATAAAGAACACTGCCCCACCTGTTGATAACAGTTTATGGAGATGGGGACTGAAAACACTTTTGGTTACATCTGACACTGTAACCTGAAACAGTGAGGCAATCCCTGCTCGGGGTGGGGGGTGAACACCACCCCCCTTACCCAAACTGGCTCAGGTGTAAAACCCCCACCCTGGGGAGGCCACGCACACAGGGGACAATGTCACACTTGCCCTGCTTCAGGGGAGGTCTCTGTCCCTGTCACTCCCTTGCTCTCTCCACTTTTCTCTTCCTTTCCATCTCTCTCTACCTCACATTTACTGGTCAATAAAATCCACTTTGGATTTGGTGTTGTTAGCACCTTAATTAGGGCAGGGGCATCTCTCTAACAATTTTATTAACCAAACTGCAATATTATTTTGCACAGTGAGTTCAGGGCACTGTTGGCTGACCCCAAGTGTCTTTGACAACAGCCTGGTTCCCTCCTCTGCGGAGGTTCTGCTTCTTTCCGAAGGAACTCTTGGAAACCTGGATGCAGCTTCCTCTGAGTGACTTTTGGGAGAACTTATGAGGAAAGTGGAAGTTGTGGGTGGCCAGGGTAAAGAAAATATTTTTTTTTTCCTGCTTTGAAAAGTCTGTTAAAATCACTGGAGGAAAGGGAACAAATGATACCAGCGAGACTGACAAGGATCATTCACCCCAAGTTGAGAAACACAAGGCTACTAAAGTCCTACAAGAAGCCCAGCTCAAGGTATTCCCAAATAACTCCTGAATTCACAAGCTTGGGGGGAGAATCATTATTTTCTTCATCCCTGTCACCTTTGTGACAGCCACACAGACCGTTCCCCTCCTTTTAATAATCTGTATTGGGTCAAATTTCAATATTTTGTTTTTTGGAACCTGCCAGCATCTGAGCTGGAGCTGTGTTGGAACTGATGAAATTTGGAATTGCCAGAGAATTGCTTCTGTTGTTGGTTTATTAATGTTTGGGATTTGTTTGTGTTTCCATCTGAAGTGACTTGTGGGAAGAGCAAATCATCCTCAAGGCATTTTATAGAGGGTTAAATTTGATTTCTGCCGAGTTTGTTTTGTCCAGTGCTCAGGGGATGCTCAAGGGGTCTTGGGTTTTGGTTTGGCCCTAATTTTCTTCTGATTTGTCTTTATCACTTAAAAACACCTGAAAAATTACTAAAAAGAGTATTGACCAGAGATGTCATAAGTCCCACCATTTTAGAGGTATTTGAGGTGGAATTTATTGTTTGGGAACATATTCTGGAGGATCTGTTGGTTCTTGGGGGATATCTGGTAGTATTTTCCATATCTTTGCACTCCAAAAGCCAAGGTGGATTTGTCTCTCACCTCAAAATGACTCAATCCCACTCGAAACCCCAAAATCTTACCCCAAAATAGGTGAATCCCACCTCAAAATGGCTGGTTCCCACCTCAGTCCCATGCCAAAATTACTCAATTCCTCAGCCTCCAGGGTGAGATGGGGTTGGAAGGAGATCGGGAGAAGTGAGATCCAAATTTGAGGGTGTGGGGTCAGGATTGTGCGGGGCTGGGTGGATGTGATTTATTTTGATAATAAATAAAACTATCAGAATTATTGATTTCTGTCCCATTCATTTTCTGTCAGTTCTGGTTTGCTTTTCAGAGTGCCCGCCTTCTCAGCTGATTTTGTTTGTGACCTCCTGTCCCTGACTGAAAAGCAAGATGTGTTGTATTTGCCATCTGTATGGCAGTTGTCCTGTGTTAAGTGGGCAGTTTTTCCTTATCTCTTCCACAATCAATCCTCCCTTGGGGGAGACATCTGCTGATAATGGGCTATTGAATGTCACTGCATGACTGGTAAGAACTGTAACATCCCATTGTGAGATGCTCTGCCCGGAGGGAGGAGCCAAGCATTCCTACCTGCATCTAGTCTTGACATTCTGGCCCACCAACACAGCTTTTTCTGGGCTGGATTTTCCCAGAGAAACAGCTGCCCCTTCCTTTTCAGAAGAAGATTCCCATTCCTACAGGATCACTTCTCCAACAGAACCACACCTGACACTCCTGGAGGACCGCACCCACAGTTCCAATTAGACTGTGGCCAACACCCAGTCCAACAGGGTGTCAGGTTGTATTCTGACTTTGTCAGTGTTGTTTTAGTTAACTGAAATGTTTATCTTTTTATTTTCTTCCAAATAAAAACCTATTATTCCTTCTCCCATATTTTTACCCAACAGCCCACCTTAATTTCCAATTTATAGAAATTCAAAAAGAATCTACATTTTTCCATTTCAGGGGAAGTCCCTGCCTTCCTTAGCAGACACCTGTAATTCCAAACCAAAACACCTCCTTTCTCTCCTGCCTTCCTTTTCCTGCTCTGTTTCTCTCTCAGTGTCTCCTTTGACCCAGGGCAGTTCCCACCAAAGACCCTGCCCTGATTTCATTCCCAATCCATGAGCTAGAACAACCATGGGTGAAGTTAGGATGGCTGGCAGTGAAATGTCACTGTAGGATCTTGCTCCACTTGGCTTTTGGCTTTTCCATAAGAGCTTTTCCTTCATGGGCAGGAACATTTTTCCTGGCTGGGAACTGGAATTCCAGCCCCTGGGAGCATGTGCCATGGATCCCAGAGGGGCATTCCCAAGGCTCCCAGGGTGCTGCTCTTGCCGTGCCTCCCAAGGAGCTGTGTAGGGCAGGGGACAAGGTGCAGCAGCTGTGTTGGTGCTGCAGTGCCAAAACGGCCCCTGGTTCCAGGAGTTTTCAAAACTGCAACAGCAGTTCCTGGGTTCCATGATGCCCTGCTGTGTCCCCATGGATATTTGGTGCCATGAAGTTCTTCAGTGTCACAATGTCCCACCTCGCACCATGAGCTTCCACAGTGTCCAAATGGCCTCCTTGGATGGGCAGTGTCACCATGGACCATTGGCTCCATGCAGCCCCGCTGGGTCACCATGGACTCCTTGGTTCCATGAGGTTCTGGGGGTGTCTCCATGGTCTCCTTGGATCCACAGTGTCACAATGGACCACTGGATCCATGTGGCCCTGCTGTGTCATCATGGCCCCTTGGTTCCATGGGATCCCAGGGTCACAATTGACTCCTTGCTTCCATGTCACACCCTCAGTGCCAAAATGGCCCCTTCGTTCCATGGGGGACACAAAAGATTTATAGAAACATTGAGGAAATCCTGCTTAACACACCTGGGAACATCTGTTTGCATTCCAAAGAGAGGTTAAAGGTGAGGATGGCCCCAGCAGCTTCCATCTGCTTCCATCACCGGGACAGAGAATCCATCTGGGAGACTCAGAGAATTCTGCTTCCAGAGATCATTTCTGGTCACACTGTGCCTTGTAGAAAGGTGACACCACTCCAGGCAGCCTGTACTGAGCAGGTGGTTCCTGAGTGGGGTTTGTTGTTCAGGAAACCTGCTGAGGCTTTTCCATTCTTTCTTTCCCAAGAGGAAAACTTCTCCTGGGCCTGTGTGCAGGGAGAGCCCTGAGGAGAGCAGGTGGGACACGGTGCAAATGGGCTGGGACATGGAGCTGCAGAGCTCAGGGACAAGGTTCTGCTGCAGGGCACAGGAATGTCAGTGCCAGGTGGGTAATGTCAGACATGGTGAGGCTGGGGGTGAGGAGCAGCTTGTCCAAACAGGGTCAGCCCTCAGGGGGCTCATTCTTGTACATGCCCAGACCTCCTAAGGAGATCTTCAGTGTCAAGATCACCTGTGGAATGCTTTTATCCGCTCTCCTCCAAACTGGGAAATAAAAAAACCCACTCATTTGATTGAAGAATAAAAGGTCATGACGTGCACTTGGAAATCTTCCTCCTTAACAGAACTCCAGACTGACTCCAATCAGCTGCACAAGCCCTGGAGACTTGCAGACAATTGAATGAAGACAAAGCACCCCTGAGGGCTTTCTGTATTTTGATGATCCCCACCGTGGATTTGTGGCTGAGTCCAGAACCCTCAGGCACTGAGAGAAGGCTGCAGAAGCTGCTCAAGGAGTCAGAAGCAAAACTCCAAGTCCCTTTAAGCATCACTGGGCTCCACTGAGGGCAGGGACTGCCAAAGGCTCCCAGGTTGTGGGAACTCAAAATGTCTCTCAGACATTTTTAGAGGTTCCAGGCCTTGGTCAGAGGCAGTCTAGACCCCAGCAGGCAGCTGGAAACAGCTGTGATTTTGAGTTTGAACCATGGAATGAATTACCAACTTTGGAGGTGGAACAAGCAGTCACAAAGGGTTAGATAGTATAGTATAAGTAGTTACAAAGTAGAGGGGAAATTTTTTTAGTATTGTACAGGAGGGTTTTAACACTTGTACAGGGGGGTTTTTACTTTGTACATGGGGGTCAGAAGTTCTAAGATGGAGGAAAGTGGGCTGATCCTGTTCTTCCTCCTTCTTCTTCCTTGCCTCCATGTTCTTGGTGATGTTGGCACTCACAGATTGGTTTAGAGTAGAAAAGCACTTGGTAATATAGGTAGTAGGTATTGGGGAATAATTGTAAACATGTTATACATAATATATCTTATAAAAGACAGCAGCAGCCCTGGGCGGGGAGAGAGAAGAAGAAGACAGCAGACAGTCAGGGTGTCAGGAGTGTGTGCTTCTCTGCCTGGGCCGCTGACCAAAGGGCTGCAGCCCGAGAACCTAATCTGTTAGATAACTAGCAATAAATCGTCTTGAGACCGAACAAGAAGAGGCTGCGGAGTTTTTCTTTGGGAACACGGGTTGGAGGAGAAGCTTTACCACCACACGAGACCCCAAACCAAACCCGGGGTTCTCACATCTGGCATCCCTGAGTGTGGGCAACATCAAGAAGACCGAAAAGAAACATCAAACAACCTCCAACCTGCATCAGCGGAGAAAAAAAAAAAAAAAAAAAAGAAGAGCAGAGCACACATACTCGCCGTAAATTCCAAGAAGAGAGGGAGTGGACAGCTCGAGATAAGAACCTGACCTTCACCGAAACAACTAATCTCGGGGACTTTCCAGGGAGGAGATGACCCAGAAGCGTGCCTGGGATCTCTCACCTGTGACCTGCTGGACGGTGATCAGTGCCATCTCCAGACAGACCTCGGGCTGACTCAGCTTTTGGTGAGAACGGTCAAAATTAAGAACATGGGGAGGGAATTCTCCCAAGAGGAAAAAGAAATTGTATCTGCCTTCCAGGGCATCTTCTCTGCCCATCTGGTGGAGATTGCTCAAAAGGAGCTGAAAGATTTATTATTGTGGGTGAGGTGTAACTTCCCACACTCAGATCCAGATTTATTGTTTGAGCCAAATTTTTGGCAGGAAATTAATAAGCAATTATATTATCAGGCTATAAGAAATAATAAGCTTGCCGCAAAACTTTTATCTTCAGCAAGAACAGTTTTAGAGTCACTCTCACAATGCGGCAGCTCAAGCCAGGCAGCTACGGCTCCTGGTGACAAACAGGAGGGGGGACAGTCCAGCCAGCAGCTTGGGACAGATCCTCTCACCACAGACACAGGACAGGCAGGATTGCTTCCTGTGGAAAATCAGGGAGATGATACCCCATCACGTCCCGTGTCCCCGGGCTCTCACTGTTCCTCAGTTTCCCAAGAGTCCCTAAGCTCCTCCGATGCAGAAATTCCCCAGACGGAGGCAAGTGAGCCAGGCACAGCCGCGACCCTCAGTGGGAGGAAGGCATTGCCCAAGTCCAAACCCACGGTGGGGCGGCAGCGGCGGCAGCTCCGGTGGGGGAGGGTGCGAACGTGAGTGCAGAGCAGGGGGAGGAGGGAGAGGAAAGTGCCTCCACATCTGCACAGGCTGGGAGTTCAAAACAGCCCTCACAGAAAGCGAGGCCGGGGAGAGCGGTGGGGGCGGGACGGATCGGGGCGAAAGCGGGGGGTGCGAGTGCGGCGGTGGTACGCTCGGAGTGCCCGGGGACGCGTTCAATGTCGAGAATCCATGAAGCCACAGAAGCGGCCACCCAAGAGGCGCAGGAAGATATCTCCCTGACCACGGCAGCCAGGGCTGCTGAGGAAGCGGCAGAGGGACAGCGGGAGGCGTTCCTCGCTGCAGCTCAGGCGGCGGGCACGTGTGTGAAGGTTGAGCAAAACCCGACAGCCACGGGTGGAGGGGATTTCTCACATTTTGAACGCGTGGGACGGGCACACAGGGGGCGGAGCCGGCACGCGCGGGCTGTGAGTGCTGGCACAGAGCCAGGAGATGGGCAAAGTGAGACGGAGACATCAGGGCCGGAATGGGAACAGGAGGGTGGATACATCAGTCTAGGGGGGGACGGCAGTGGCTCTGATTCGGAGGTGGTGCGGGGTGGAGCGAGGCCAAAGCATAGCCAGGGTCGGAGCAGGAGCGATCACTCCCCTGAGATGACGCAGGCAGGGATGGGGCGTGGCCAGGATGTAAACATTTCTCAGGGCACCGCTCCATCACAGTTCCCATGGCAACAGACAGCCCAAGCCCACGGCCAATCCCTGTCTGCTTCAGACATGGCCAAATTAGAACAGTTATTGCAACGAGAGTCAGTTTCACCGACTGCAGGGATTGCAAACGTGAATCAGTTATTAGGAGAAATGCTCAAAGGTTTATCGGGAATTAGTGCGGGATTTGCAAATGTAAATCAATTGTCAGAAGAAATGCTCAAATGTTTATCGAAGTGCAGATTGAAGAGCAGAGTGCGGTTCCCACCTCAGCTGGTCAGGCGGCAGCGCCATCTAGCGGCGGAACCACAACATTGCAACAGGCGGCACAGAACTTGTCCGGTCGAGGCACTGCGCCACCCAGTGGTGGGACTGTGACATTGCAGGACTTTTTTCCAGTCTCTTATAAGAAAAACTCCAGGGTGAAAAAGGTCACATCTGCACGGCAGCAGGAACCTCCACTGACACCGGAACAGTGCGGGACTCAGGACACTTCTGCTGAGGTGCAGCAACGGGAAGAAACGATACGCATCACTGCTTCAGAGGGTGTCCCAGCTTGGACAATTCCAAAATCAAGGTCTGCCAAACTTTCGGGGCAGGGAGAGTCAATTTTAATATCAAAGGTGGTTGTTGAATTTCTTTTACGATATTTAAGCACAGCCTTGGAGTCACAGCCAGAACTGTTGGTTCATCTTCCAAAAATTTTCCAAATAACGCAAGGCAGTCGTGTGTTCTCCTCCACAGCAGATGCTTCACTTTTCTCCAGAGACTTCCAGCCTTCATCTTCGCAGATGCTACAGACACCGTTAGTATCGGTGAGTGCTGCTGCACCAGAGCTGCAGCCACAACAGATGACTCCACTCTACAGGCAAGTACCCACTGAATTTACAGCTTTGCAGAGCGCAAAAGTGGACTGGCAGGACATTCGAGCAGAGTTGGAGAAAGAGAAAGGTTTATTGCAGGGCTCGGGAAATATAATGATGCCGGTGAGCTATGACGCTCAGGGCCAAGACCCGAGATGGGAACGTCTGGACCGTGGAGCAATCAAAGATTTAGCTAAGGCCATTCGGGACAATGGGTTGTCATCACCATATTTCAAGCAGATGTTAAAAAGCATTTTTGGCATGTATGATTTAACACCATATGATCCTAAATATCTTGCAACATCAGTTCTTACAGACACCCAAGCTCTTGTGTGGCAGAAGGTGTGGAGGAGATCCCTGGAGGAGCTGAGAGCCAGATACCAGGGCGGGCCGAATGCGAACCTCACCATGGTGCAGCTTGCTGGTGATCCTCCTGAGGACGATCCAACTCAACAGGCGGTGAGGCTCCTGTGTCACATGCTCAGCGACATCAAAGAGGCAGCACGGAGGGCAATTCTTCAGATTGCTCCAGCGGGGGTCCAGGACAACATCTGCACCGAGATCAAACAGGGTCCTTTGGAGCCGTTTTCTTCATTTGTGGATCGTCTTTCTCAGGTGGTGGAGCGGCAGGTGACCGAGGAGGGAGCAAAACCACACCTGGTCAAAAGCCTCGTGTTCTCCAATGCCAATCCAGAGTGCAGATGGATCATCAGAATGATGCGCACCAGGCCACCTTGGCAGACATGATCAAGGCTTGCAGCAAGGTGGGGACACCACAACATGTTGCTTCCATCATGGAGGAACACTTGGGGGATCAAATTGAAAAACGTGTTAGGGAAGCTCTTGCAAATTATACAAAGGGCAACTCCAATGCAGAGAGACAGTGCTTTGGGTGTGGGGCACAAGGACATATTAAAAGGAACTTCCCACAACTTGCAAAGCCCAACAAACCACCAGACCTTTGCCCTCGATGCAGGAGAGGGAAACATCTCACAAGTGAGTGTCACTCACAGACAGATATGGATGGGAAACTTCTTCCTATTCCGGGAAACGGGAAAAAGCGCGAATCAACGCTAGCGCTCTCAGACACAAATCCTGGCAGTGACACAGAACCAGCAGGAACAATCCTCGGGGAGCAACAAACAGAACCCCTCAGCAGAGCAATCTCCAAAATCCCCAGCGACCCAGACTTGGTACCACCCAGATTCCAATGCTCCTTGGCAACCTCCAAGTTGACGTGTCTTTTGGACAATAGCCATGCAGTGATACCTACAGGTGTCACAGGGACTTCTTGGAAAAGGCAGGACTTTTTAATAATGGCCAGGGACAGGAGCAGTATCCTTGGACTTGTTGTTTATCCATCTTTGATTTCAGCAAACCGTAATGAGGAGTTGATGGTCACGGCAAAAGCCTTGCGACCACCTCTGACAATTCCACAAAACACACCGATTGCTCGAGCCATGGCTTTGCCATCTCACCCAGAAAGGCAAGCCATGCCGGTGTTCAACAAACGGGACTCTTTTCCTGGTGATCAAGCAGAGGTGCATGCATCTTGGGTGAAACATTTGAGCCGGGATCGACCCATCGTTACTTGTCAGTTGACTTGTAACGAGAAGACAATTGCTATTACAGGGATGCTTGACACAGGAGCGGATGTTACAGTTATTTCATACATTTTTTGGCCTTGGGAATGGGACTTGGTTGCACCTTTGGGTTCTCTCACAGGCATAGGGGGGTGTTCCCTGTGCATGCAGAGTGAGAACGCAATTGTTGTCACAGGCCCAGGAAAAAAGACAGCAGTTATCCGTCCTTTCATCGTGCAAAAGCCCATCACAGTATGGGGAAGGGACCTTTTGGCACAATGGGGACTGGAATTAGAATTGGATTTTTAACAGGGGTCACTGTGGCACTTTGAAACTGACCTGGAAAACAAATGATCCTGTTTGGGTGGATCAGTGGCGCCTGGAGTGGAAAAAATTGAGTGCATTGAAAAAGTTGGTCCAGGAACAGCTGCAGAAGGGACACATCAAACCAACAGACAGCCCATGGAATTCCCCAGTGTTTGTCATTCACAAGAAAACTTCAGGGTCTTGGAGACTGCTTCATGATCTCAGGAAAATCAACGAGGTCATCAGGACATGGGGCCACTGCAGCTTGGGCTTCCATCTCTCTCGATGATCCCGAGGGACTGGTCGCTTGTGATCATTGATCTCAAGGACTGTTTTTTCAGCATTCCACTTCATCCAGATGATGCTTCACGCTTTGCATTTTCTGTCCCAAGCATCAACAGAGAAGAACCTTTGCAGAGATACCACTGGACGGTTCTTCCTCAGGGACTCAAAAATTCTCCAAGCATTTGCCAATGGTACGTGGCCCAAGCTTTGCATCCAGCACGAGAAAAAGATCCAAAACCAAAAATTATCCATTATATGGATGATTTTCTCATTGCAGCACCAACAAAACAGGAGGAGCAAGAGGTTCATGACTGTGTGATTGTGCAGGTGCAAAAATCAGGACTGGAAATTAGTACACCAAAAATACAGGAAATTGCACCTTGGAAATACCTGGGATGGAAGATCACAAAACAAACAATAAGGCCACAGAAACTGAAAGTCAACACAAAGGTCACCAATCTCCAGGACTTGCAACAGCTTTTGGGGGAGATAACTGGATGAGACCGATCCTGGGAATCACCAATGATGACATCTCGTCGTTGCTCGACCTTTTGAGAGGGGACAATAACATCAAATCTCCCAGAACTCTGACGCCTGAAGCAAAAAGAGACCTTGAAAAGATCACAGACATGATTCAGCAGAGACAAGCACATCACTTTGTAGAATCATTGCCTTTTCATTTAGCAGTGTTGGGGGAAACAGCACAGTTATATGGGTTGATTTTTCAATGGGATTTGTCTCAAATGGACCCTCTTTTGTTGATAGAATGGGTTTTCTTAGCTTACAGGCCCTCAAAAACAATTCTCACAGATCTAGAAATGGTAGCACAGATTATTATTAAGGCGAGAACCAGGTTGCTGACAATGTCAGGCAGAGATTTCTCAGTTATTCATGTTCCTTTGAAAAAAGTGTATTTTGAATGGGCGATGCAGAAATCACAGGATTTTGCAATTGCTTTGTTAGGTTATCCGGGAATTTGTACAGTTCATTTTCCAGCTCACAGGATGCTGAATGCGAAAGTAAGTTTCAGGGAAAAGCCAAAAATAAGCCAGGAACCAGTGGATGGGGTGACAGTATTCACTGATGGTTCGGGAAAAACTCACAAATCAGTAGTTACATGGCAAAATTCAAAAACAGGGGAGTGGAAATCAGACATAAAAATGGTACAGGGTTCACCACAAATTGTGGAATTGGCAGCAGTGGCCAGGGTTTTTCAATTGTTTCAGGAACCTCTCAATCTGGTCACAGATTCAGCATATGTTGCAAATGTGGTCAAACGGTTAGAGGAATCACTTTTGAAACACACTGACAATGAAATTTTATATTCATATTTGTCATGCATGAGGACAATTCTGGAAAATATAGAACATGAATATTTTGTTACACATATCAGGGCACACTCATCACTCCCAGGGTTCTTAGCAGAGGGAAATGCTCAAGCAGACAGACTCACAATGACCATATCTCAGACATTGCCGCATATTTTTGAGCAGGCAAAATTGAGCCATGCATTTTTCCATCAGAATGCACAGGCATTGATGGAATCCTTTTGCCTCTCCAAAAGTCAGGCGAGGGAGATCATCAATGCTTGTCCAGACTGTCAGCTTGTGCAGCCTCCTGCGTCTACAGGAGCTGTCAATCCAAGGGGATTGCAGAGTCTTCAGCTCTGGCAAGCTGATGTCACAAAATACCCATCTTTTGGGAGGCTCAAAAATATCCATGTCTCAGCTGACACATTTTCAGGGGCGATTTTTGCATCATTACATACAGGGGAGACCGCAGAACATGCCTGCAGACACTTTTTACAAGCATTTGCATCACTCGGGATGCCACAAGAAATAAAAACAGATAATGGTCCAACTTATACAGGCAAGGTGCTTGACAAATTTCTGAAAAAATGGGGAGTGAAGCACATTTTTGGTATTCCTTATTCTCCCTCAGGTCAAGCAATCTTTGAAAGAACACATCACACCCTGAAATCCCTTTTGGATAAACAGAAAAGGGGAGAGGCAGGCTCAACACCTTATATGCAGCTGAACAAAGCTCTGTATGTATTGAATTTTTTAAATGGTTCTTTCTCAGAGCCCACACCACCAATTGTCAGGCATTTTACAAACAGTGCACAAGCAAAGTAAAGGGAAAATCCTTTGGTTTTGATCAGAAATCCAGAATCAGGACAAATTGAAGGTCCATTTACATTAATAACTTGGGGCAAGGGTTTCGCTTGTGTTTCCACAGAGCGAGGACCGAAGTGGGTGTCGGCGAGGCACGTGAAACCTTTTCGGGTGCAGACGCAGGTGGACGCAGACCCGAGGAGCAAAGAAGAGAGCACGCAGACGGAGGCAGACAAGGACGCTGCAGACGTCTCGTCAGACAACGATTGATTATTCAGAGACTTGGGGTTTTTTCAGGGAAATTAAGTGTCATTTGAACATTGCTGCATTGAGGGGTTTTTCACAGAGGTTGGGGACATGGACATGGAGTTTAGACAGGCAGTGTTCATGTGTCTCATTTTCTTGTCTGCTGCTTTGGACAATGAGACAGACTTTCCCATGAAACAACCGAGGGAAAATGTGTGGGAAACTTTGGCAAAGGCAGCGGGTCTGGACAGTATTTGTCTGACTCATTCAAAGCCAGGGAAACCATTTTCAACATGTTTGGTAGGTGTGCCAGTGAAGGAGTGGCCAATTCCAAAAAATATCCCTCCAAAGGTTTTGAAAACCTTTTTGGATCCTGTGGAAGGGTGGCATGTTTGGACACAATACCTTCCTGTGGCTCACCTGGAACCCCCAGAGTTAGACATTTTTGGGTCAACAAAAATGAAATACTGTATCAAATTTAATCCAGTGGGAGTGGCAAAGACAGATAATCACACAATAGATGTCACTTCGAATCAGTCTTTTTATAAAAATGCATCATCCTGGTGCAATTACACCAAGGTGACAAGCAAAGCATCCTTTCAACACCCAGTCACTTTACCAAAGGGAGTGTTTTTGATTTGCGGGGACAGAGTTTGGCCTGCTATCCCTGCAAAAATCAAGGGCGGTCCATGCAGCATTGGGGAGCTCTCATTGATAACACCTGATTTGAAAACTTTAAAGGAGCAGACACACAGGGGAAAAAAGATCCCTTGATCAATATAGTCCGAATTGTGATGATGATGTTTATACCTGGGACAAGGCTCAGAGAATTGCAGTTGCAATTTTCTCGCCCCAAACATCATCGGGGGTGGCCTTGACACAATTGGACCACATAGCTTGCTGGTTGAGTAAACACAGTTGTGCCATTTCGTCTGCAGTGAGTGACATGTTAACAAACATCAGCAGTGCAAGACAGGCAGTGCTTCAAAACCGGGCAGCAATTGATTATTTGCTGCTGTCACATAGGCACGGATGTGAAGAATTTGAGGGGATGTGCTGCATGAATTTGTCCGATCATTCAAAATCCATTCATGAAAATATAAAACAAATAGAAAGTAGTATCACCAAGTTGAAAAAAGTAACAGGGTCCTGGTGGGATGATTTCTTTAACCTTTTTGATCTCTCACCACTGTGGAAAGAAATTTTGAAAATAATATCTTACATTCTTATAGGGCTTGTAGTTCTTCTGCTTGTTATGCCATGCATTTTCATGTGCATTCGAAGGGCCTTGAACAAAGTGGCAAAGCAGGTGTTTTTGGTTCAAACAGGGAGGGGAGATGTGGGAACTCAAAATGTCTCTCAGACATTTTTGGAGGTTCCAGGCCGTGGTCAGACGCAGTCTGGACCCCGGCAGGCAGCTGGATTTAGCTGTGATTTCGAGTTTGAACCATGGAATGAATTACCAACTTTGAAGGTGGAACAAGCAGTCACAAAATGCTAGATAGTATAGTAAATGCAGTCACAAAGAAGAGGGAAAAAAATTTGGTAGTGTACAGGGGGGTTTTAGTGCATGTAGAGGGGGGTTTTTACTTTGTACATGGGGGTCAGAAGTTCTAAGATGGAGGAAAGTGGGCTGTTCCTGTCCTTCCTCTTTCTTCTTCCTTACCTCCACGTTCTTGGTGATGTTGGCACTCACAAATTGGTTTAGAATAGAAAAACACTTGGTAAAGTAGGTAATAGGTATTGGAGAATAATTGTAAACATGTTATATGTAATATATCTTATAAAAGATAGCAGCAGCCCTGGGCGGGGAGAGAGGAGAAGAAGACACCAGACAGTCAGGGTGTCAGGAGTGTGAGCCTCTCTGCCTGGGCTGCTGACCAAAGGGCCGCAGCCCGAGAACCTAATCTGTTAGATAACTAGCAATAAATCGTCTTGAGACCGAACAAGAAGAGGCTGCGGAGTTTTTCTTTGGGAACACGGGTTGGAGGAGAAGCTTTACCACCACATGAGACCCCAAACCAAACCCGGGGTTCTCACACATGGGTCCCACTGAGGGACACGACTGAGAAAGTGTCCCCAGGTTCCAGGAACAGCAGAACACTGGAGGCACTGGTGACAGCTGGGGACAATCAAGGGAAAGGTGTCTCTGCTGCTGAACAAACCTGGATGTGTTTCAGGAATGCAAAGGGCCCAGGCCTGAGCCCCAGCCCCTGGCAAGGCAGATCCTGTCCCTCCCTCATTGCTCAGGGCTCTTCCCGGGATGGGCACTGGCATGTGGGGATGTGCAGTGCCAAGGGCAGGACCATGGGGCGGCCCCTGCCAGGCTGCTGAGCAGGGACAAGGAGGCACTGAGGCCCCAGGGCTGCAAGGGTCACTTGTCCCCTCGTGGCCTCAGGCCCAGGGCCAGCAGCCATGGCCAAAGGGCTGCACAGGTTGGCTCTGTCAGGGCCTTGCAGCTGCTGCACATCCCTGTGCCCTCTGCAGCCCAGGCTGTCCCACGGTGTCCCTGCCCTGCGCCTCTGTCCCTGCAGGCTGTCGTCACCCCCGGCTGCCCCACCTCGCTGGCCCTTCCTTTGCTGGCAGCTCTGCCTCCTGCTGCCCCTGCCTGGCCACACAAAGCCTTGGGCTGCTCCAGGCTCCTGCTGGGGACGTGTTGCACCACAGCCCTGCCCTGGGAGGGAAATTCTTCTCCTGTGTCCAGTCTGGACTTCCCCAGCTGCATTTAGGGCATAATTTCTCTCCCTGCCTGATTCCCACTATGAAGAAAAGTTCCACCATTTCCACATCCACCCTTGAAGCCCTGCCAGGCCACTCCTGATCTGTCCTCAGTCTCTTCACAGCTGAGCCCAGGCACATCAGTCTCCATACGTGGGTTATGTTCTTGAGGCCTGCAAAACCCAGCTCAGGAGATCTCTGGGCCCTGTCCAAGGTGTTTGCAAAGGAAAACATTCTGCTCATATCACCAGAGGCCAAGGTCAGGCAGAACTGTCTGTCCTGGCAGCTTTTGTCTGGGAGCAATCCTAGGATAGATGGAATTTTGGCGGCCAAATTCCAGTTCCTGCCATGGCCCCTGGACAAGAGGGTCAGTTCTTTTCTGCAGGAAGGAAGGCACAGAGCCCCAGTGCTTCTGAGGCAACTCAGATGTCACCACCAGAGGCCAAGGCCAGACAGAGCTGGCAGGTTTTTTTCTGGCAGATACCCTTGCATACAGGAAATTTTTTAGGGGAAGTACCAATTTTGAAGGGTTGGAATGGTCTCCATGGTTCCACAAGGCCCCACAGAGTCATGGTGGTCTCTGGGTTCCATGGAGCCCCGTGGTGTCACCATGTCCCCAAAGTGTCACAATGGACTCCATGGTTCCACCAGGTCCTCACCGTGCCACCATGGTCTCCACAGGAAGGGAACAACCCAGCCCCAGCGCTGAAGGGGCAGATGAGCCACAGCCACCAGAGGCCAAGTGTAGCCAGATCAGATAGTGCTGGCAGATTTTGTCCTTGGATATAGGGAATTTTAGAGGTGTAATGCCAGTTTCAGACCTGGCTGCCTGGAGGAGAAGGACAGTTCTTTTCCATAGGAAGACAAGCACAGAACACTGGTGTTTCAGGGGCAGATGAAAGGTGACCATCAGAGGCCAAGGGCAGCCAGACCTCTCTGTTCTGGTATTTTTTTTGTCTGAAAGCAACTCTTGCATATAGGGAATTTGGGAGGTGGAACCCCAATTTCGGCCATTTCTGCATTGTTAAGAAGGACGGTTCTTTTCCATAGGAAGGAAAGCCCAGAGCCCCCGTGTTGCAGGGGCAGAAGCAGAGAGAGAAGGCTCCTGGGAGGCCGGGCCATCCAGACCTGTTTGTCCTGGCAGCTTTTGTCACTGAGAAATCCTTGGACCTAGGGAATTCTGGAGGAGGATTCCAAACTTTGGCCATGGGCATCTGGTCAAGATGGATGGTTTTTCCCATAGGAAAGAGAAGCGTGGAGCCCAGGTGTTTTGGAAGAAGATGAGAGGTGGTCACCACAGGCCAAGAGAGCCAGACCTGTCTCACCTGGCACCTTTCATCTGGGGGAAATCCTTGGATGTTCAGAATTTTGAAGGTGGAATCTCAGTTCTGGCCATGGTCACCTGGGCAGGAAGAAGAGTTCTTTTCATCAGAAAGGAAAGCACAAAGCCCCAGTGTTTCAATGGCAGATAAGAATCAGCTCTTTGGAGACCAAGGCCAGCCAGACTTGTCTCTCCTGGAAGGTTTCACCTGGGAGAAATCCCTGGATATAGGGAATCCTGGAGGCGGATTCCCAACTTTGGCCATGGGTGCCTGGATGTGAAAGGTGCTTTTTTCCCATAAGAAAGAAAAGCACAGGGTCCCAGTGTTTCACAGGCAGATGAGAGGTGGCCCCTGGGTGCCCAAGCCAGCCAGGTCTGTCTGTCCTGGCAGGTTTCATCTGGGAACAATCTTTGCATAGAAGCAAACTAAGAAGAGGAATCCAGATTTTGGCCATGGGCACCTGGAAGAGAAGGACAGTTCTTTCCACAGGAAGGAGAGCACCGAGCCCCAGTGCTCCAGGGGCAGATGAGCAGCAGCCCTGGACATGCCAAGGTCAGCTGGACCTGTCAGGTGGCCCCCAGGTGGCCCAGCCAGCCAGGCCTTGATGCCTTGAGAGGCCACCTAGAGCAGAGGCTGGACAGTGTTACAGGAGTAAAGTGGGGATTTATTAAAAAGGCCTTCAAAGGATTCACCTGGGCAGTACAAGGGCCTGGCTGAGGGTACACCCAGGATGGACGCCAGGTCACACGTTTTCACAATTTTGTAAGATTTGGTTCATTTCCATATTGGGGTTCATTGTCCAATTACACCTTCAGATTATGCAGCCCCACCCTCCCAGTCTGCTCTCCTCAATTCGCTGCTGTTTTCACTTTTTGGGCCTGAAGCTGCAGCGGTGTCTATGGTTCTCGGGCAGGAAAAGGATTGTTTTGTCTGACTACACTGTAAGAGAACTTGCTGACACTCTACATGAAGTTCAGAGTTACAGACTGATACAGCACAGAATTGGGAAAATATGGAAGCTAAAACTTAAGGCATCAGCCTGTCCCATGTTCCCTTGGTTCCATGGGGACCCACAGTGTTACAATGGCTCCTCGTGACACTCTGGGCTCCACAGTGTCACCCTGGGCCCTTGGATCCATGAGAGCTTCCCAGTGGCCCCCTCTGAATCCATGAGGTCCCCACAGTGTCACAATTGACCCATGGCTCCTTGAGGTTCCCTGGTGTCACCAGGGTGTCCTTGGACCTGCCTTGTCACAACTGAGCCACGGTCCCATGAGGTTCCCCAGTGTCACCGTGGTCGCTGTCAGAGGCTGGATGAGATCAATGTCCCCAGACACCTTGGGCTGAGCTGTCAATCAGTCACACAGATGGGACAGCGCTCACCCAGCTCTGAACACCTGAGATATCAGAAGTCCCAGCTGGGGGGAGGCCCACGAAGGCCCAGGGGCTTAAAACCAAGGAGCACAAGGTCAGCCCCTGGTATGGACTCTGCCTTCTCCTGGGGTTTGTGTCTTGCCCACACTGGAGCCCCGGGAGCTCGGAGCCACATGTGTGTCTTTCTGTGGAGCTTCTGTCTTTCTGTCTCTCTCTCTCTTTCCTCTTCTTCTAATGCTCTTTATATGGAACAGTTTTGGGTACCTGAACAACTTCAGTGTTTAGGGCTTTCCAGGCTAAATGGGCTGAGTGAATGAAGTTACTGCTATGACAAGTGATTTAAGTTGGATTGGATTTGTATTAAACGCTTTTCCAAAGTTTCTTGTTCTTTTGCACTTTGCCAGTAAAATTTTGGGGGTCCCGAATGGGCGCTGAGGGCACTTGGGGGTCCCGGAGGGTCAGGGGGACACTGATGGGACAGATGGGGGCGGTACCGGGGTTCTGTGGAGCGCGGGGCATGACGGGCGTTGTAGTCCCGGCTTTAATGGGGCTCTATGGGGCCGCAGAGCATGACGGGAGTTGTAGGCAAAAGAAAAGATGACGGGGCCCCCAGGCCCCGCCCACAACGCCATGATCCCTGGCGCTGATTGGTTGAAGCCGTGATCGGCGGGAGCCTCGGCCAATGGGAGCCAGTGCGGGCGGGAACAGCCCATTCAACCCCTCCAGTCCCTCTCAGCACAGCCCAGTTCATCCCCAGCACAGCCCAGTACAGCCCCAGTGCCCCTCCAGTCCCTCCCAGTACAGCCCAGTTCATCCCCAGTACAGCCCAGTACAGCCCCAGTGCCCCTCCAGTCCCTCCCAGTACAGTCCAGTCCCTCCCAATACACCTGAGTTCATTCCCAGGCCCTCCCAGTTCTCCCCAGTGCCATCCATATCCCGCTCCAGTGTCCCCCAGCCTTCCCCACAGCGTTCCTGCCCATTGCGGGGCAGCGGCGCAGACGGAATGTCCTGCGGCCCAAACCTCCTGCTCCTGCCACACAGCGCCAGCCTTCTCCCCTCCTCCTCCTCTCCCAGCACGGCACAAATTCCAGCTCGGAGGAGGCTTCCCCAGAGAGGGCTCCGGCTCCTGTCTCAGCCCGAGTGTCCCTGCAGAGGAACAGAGCATCTTTCAGGCACTTCCACAAGCTCAGGGTTCCCATTTCATGGCGAATCTGGGATGCCGGGGGAGAACGCCGGGGCATGGCCGGCCCGGGGCGCTCGGGCGGCGCTCGGGGCCGCTCCTGGCCCGGGCCGAGCGCTGACAGCCGCGTCCCGCCCGCAGGGAAGGCGCAGGAGGCCCGGCAGGAGCGGCCCCGGCGGGTTCGCTGCTGGGCAGCGGCGGCTGCGGCGGCGGCTGCGCGGCCACGCGGCTCTCGGACGGCGCCCGGGGAGCGGCGGGGCCGGCGGCGGGCACGGAGGAGGGGAAGGAGGAGGAGGAGGAGAGAAGGAGAAGGAGGAGAAGGATGGGGCTGTGCGGGGCAGGCGGCGAGCTCAGCCCGCTGCTGCCCTCGGCTCGCAGTTGGCCATCAAAAGGGTGCCAGGGAACCGCGTCCGGCACCGGGGCGAGCTGGTGATGAGCGGGGCCAGCGGCAGAAGCCGGGCCGTGCCGGGCGGGGCTGAGCCGGGGCCCGGCAGGGTGGGAGCTGCCAGGACGCCTGGAGGGAGAGCGGGCGTGGGGCCAGCGCAGGGCGCAGAGCATCCCGGGCTGGCTGAGGGGTTCCCGACCCCCGGCACGGCATCAGCCCCACTGACGGCATCGTGCTCCTCCCGCAGCCCCACGGCACCAGCGCAGCCCTGGAGATCGCGCTGCTGGACAAGATCTCCTCTGGCTGTGCTGGTGTCATTCAGCTCCAGGAGTGGCTTCAGCTCCCCGACAGCTTTGTGCTGGTGCTGGAGCATCCGGAGCGGTGCCAGGACCTGTCGGGTTTCCTGGCGGAGCGGGGGTTCCTGCCGGAGGAGGAGGCACGGGGGCTGCTCCTCCAGGTGCTGGAGGCTGCAGCATCCCCCTGATGAACTGTGTCTGTGTTCCACAGGAACCCTGTCCTACAGCCCACCAGAGGGGATCCACCAGCAACGCTACCACGGTGAGGCAGCGACGATCTGATCCCTGGGCCTCCTGCTGCACCACCTGGTCACGGGGAAGCTCCCATTCAGGAGGGGCCAGGAGATATCTGGGGTCAGATCTTGTTCCCACCATGGCTCTCTCAAGGTGGATCCTCATCTCTGGCCTCGGGAGCAATACCAGTGCTGGGAGACAGCAGCAGCTCATGGGCATTCTGGTCTGGCAGCTGCTGAGGAGGTGGCACATGTCCTGCTCTCCTGCTCTCCTCCAAACAGAAAATCCATGGGGAAGTTTAGGCCCACCTCTAAGCACACCCAGCATGGCCTGGGCACGGGAAAAGGGGGCAACTTCTCCAAATGACTGGTGATTTCTGGTTTCTCTCCCCAGAGTGCCAGGATGTCATTAAGAGGTGTTTGTCCATGCAGCCCTTGGACAGGCCATCCTTAGAAGAGATTTTCCGTGATCCATGTTCCTCTGCCCTAGAAGATGGGAGAGATCCACATGCACAGTTGGATCCAGGGGCCTGGCAGGTAACAGCTCCACACATCTCTTGGCACTAAGTAGCAAAGCCAACCAGACAGGTTTTGTCCTGCCTGTAGCTCTGAGCAGGGGTCAGCAGGAGGGAACACAGCTCATGGGCTGGAGCTGAGCTGGAGACCTGGTGTGGCAAGCACTGGTGGCCAACATCCCCCTGGTTTTGCCTGCCATGGCTCATGGATGGCTGGGGCCCTGGGCAGAGCCCTGACAGCCTGGTCTGGCCCAGGGAAGAAGGAGCCCCTGGAGAAGCTGTCCCAGGTGGGGCTGCTGCTGGGGACAGTGAGGACACAGGGGAATGCTCCCAGATTTAGGCATTGCACAGCCTGGCCGGGAACCAAAGGTTCCCCCTTTGCTGGGGCGGATGCAGCTGATCCTTCAGTCGGCTGCCAGGCTGCTTTTGGCAGGGCTGGGGGCATGGGATGGGGTGGGTACGAAACGGGAGTGGGCTCCTGGCCCTGCCAACAGCCCCCAGCACCCACCGTGCCCCGGACTGGGGCTGGGCTGGGGCAGCCAGCCCGACACAAACAAACCCCCATGGTGGGAGCAGAGGTGGGACTCCAGACCCTGTGCAGGGGCTGCTTTGCTTTGCAGGCAAGGAAGGGCTTGGGCTGCTCCACTGCCCTTGTTTGCTTTGGGATCACCATGGGGGCCGTGCAAGGGAAGGGAGAAAGCCTGGGATTCCCTCCCCCATGGTGGGTTTTTCCCTGGCACGCAGGGGTTGGGCCTTCCTTAGGCCCCTGACAGAGATAAGATTTTTGACCTTTTTTCTTGTTCCCCTTTTTCTCTGTAACCTATTTTCCATAATTTGATGTTTGTCTTTCTAGAGGAAGCATTTCAGGTGGAGTCCAGTCTGGATCAGGACGTGCTTGGGAGCAGCTGCAGCGTGGATGGGCTGTGCCCTTGGAGAAGGCTGAGGGCATCGTTTGGGAGCAGCTTTTCTTCCAGCGGGGGATGGCGTGAGGTGGGTCCTGTCTGCTGGGGATGGTGGGATCAGAGCTCTGGGGAGATGGCAGCGAGCACAGGAGCGTCCTGCTCTGGGCAGCTGCTGAGGGCTGGAGGTGCCGTGGCCGGCTGCAGGCTGGGCACATGTCCTGCCCTCCTGCTCTGCTCCCAAAGGCAGCAGTGATGGGCAGCTCTGGGCACAGCTCTGGCACGGCCAGCATGGCCTGGGCACCGCGGGTGGCTGGGACAAGGGGACAGGAGCCTTCAGCTGATGGGGCTTTCTCGTTTCTCTCCTTGCAGCCGGGCTCTGTGGGTGCAGAGGCTGCTCTGGGCTCTGCCAGGGCCCTGCTGGAGCTCAGCACCGGGCTGCAATCAGCCAAAGGAGAAATGGGGTGCCCTGCAGCACAGACTGGCTTGAGCATTTCAGCAACACAGCTCAAGTTTGCAGAGTGTACACCTCCAAGAGAAAACATGCCACCACCCAAAAAATAAGCTTGTTCAATAACTTCTGAAATTGAATCAATCTGGGATGACCCCAAATGACTTTTTGCAGCTTGCTCAAGCAGTAGCTCAGCCCTTCTCTGAACTGTTCTCTCTTCTCCCTGCCTTTTACATCCCAACTGCTTCCTCTTTTCCCCCAGTGAGTTCCCAGCCTATTCCAGTCTCCATCACACTGTTCCCTTCCTTGGTGCCCCTCGCCATGAGGAAGGCCAAGCCCCAGGCTAAGGGACTCATCCTGTCACTGGCTGAGGAGCAGCAATGTCTCAGAGGTCTGGTGGGATTTTAGTGTCATTCAGAGCTGCTCTCCAGCCCCCAGCTCTCCTCACTGCTGAGTTCCCGCTCCTTTTTCCTCGTCCTTGCAGCAGGATGAGCTCTGTGAATCCCCTGGAGCCTCCCCACTCTTTCCAGCCCACGCACCCACCTCAGCTAGGCTGAAGCTGCAGCTTCTCTGTCTCCTCTGGCACACCAGTGCAGTCTCCTGTGCGGGGAGCCCCAGCCCCAGAGCACAGCACTCAGCAGTGCAGTCGGGGCTGGAGCAGCTGCCCTGCAGCCCTGCCTTGGCTCTTTGTGGCAGGGAATGCTCCCTGTTTGCAGCTGTCCCTGCAGGATGGCCCCAGGGCAGAGCCCAGCCGGGCTCCCACTGCAGCCCCTGAAGCTTGGGGCAGACAGTGGTCCCAGAGCTGAGGTTCACGGGGAGCTCCCGGAGCTGTGCCTCGCACTCTGTTGCTGTGTGTCACCATGCAGGCTGGCTTGTACGGGGTGAATGTACCAGCCCTGGTTTGACTGACAGGGGCCGGGCCCATCACATCTCTCCCAAGGCTGCAGGCATTGCCCAGGCCAGAATCTGAAGGGGCACAGAGATCAGAGCAGTGACATAATCCAGACCGGGTTTTCAAAGGCCCTTTAGAAGGAAGGGCTTGAGAATAAACGTGCTCTGTTTGCCACACAAACATCAGGATGAGTGGTCTCTTTGGCTCCAACCCACTTTCCTCCCTGAGCCAACGTTACCTTCTCCCTCACACGTCCCCCTCGTGCCTTCCCACTGCCTTGTCCTGTCAGGGCTTCCGCAGCCCCTCATCCCTTCATGGCCCCGTCCCCTCAGGGTCTCCCCAGCCCGGCCAACCTGCCCGGCAGCAGCGCCGCAGCCCCACAGGAGCTCCAGAGGAGCCCCACCAAGAGGCACCTGGGAGCCCTCAGCAATCCAGCCAGCAACACACGGGCAGGAGGACACGGATGGTGGTTCCTGCCTGGGACAGGGCTTGTGGCCATCTCCAGGCACCGCTCTCACAGTGATCCCCACAGCTCCAGCCCCCGCCCATCTGCTCTGTGGGCAGCACAAGGGCTTCATCAGAGCCACCAAAGGCCAAGGGGCTTCTGGCCATTTTCCCTGCAACCCTGCAAGCCTGGGCAGCTTGCTGAGCCCAGGAACCCTTTTCTCCCTCTTCCCCTTGTCCCTGCAGAGCCTGGGCAGCCAAAGAAAGATCCTGGGAGTCTGTCTATAGCAACACATCCTATATTAACATGCTAAAAAAAAACAAAAAGAAAGAAAAGAACAATCTTAACGAAACAAAACATTCCTGCTGGCTCAGGTGGCCCCAGCAGACAGAGCCTCTGGAATCAGCTCTCTGCAGAGCTCCAGCAGCGCAGCCAGCCGAGCCCCGACAGACGAGGCCGTCTCCTCCATGCCCTGCAGAGCCGATCACGCAGGCTGTCAAAGATGGAATATGGAGCTCTCTCTGCTTCCTGGACGATGTACGGTGTTTGAACTGCCAGGCTTGCGACGGCGTCACTGATGTCATTGGTCAGGCCTTCAAGGGCTGAAAGAGAGAGGAACAGAGCCATGGTCAGTTCCCAATTCTGAGGGGACCCGAGGGGACTCTGTGCCAGGGCCATCCCAGCTGGCTCTGGCCATGGCCAGCAGGGAGCAGGGACCAGCTGGATCAGCCCGAAGCTGCTGGCCACGAGTCCCCCAGGTGCCCTGAAAGCTCTGTGTGCTCTGCCCACGCCGGCCCTGGTCCGCACAGGGAGCAGAGCCCTCCGCAGCCGGGGCAGGGCTCGCAGCTCCCCCGGCAGCCCCCGCTGGCAGCCCGCTGCCCTTGGTCACCCTCAGAGAGGAGCTGGAGCTCTTCCTTCCTCCCCCTCAGGTGCCGCCCGGCCATCCCTGGGAACACAGAGCCTGTCAGGCCCAGGGCACAGCTCCCTGCCAGCGGCGCCGCCAGCCCTGTGCCCACACGCCCTCCTGGCCCGGCTCGTGGCTCACCCATGAACCTGACGGCCGCCTCTCGCAGGGGCTCCTGTGGGCTCTGCAGGTAGGGCAGGGCCTGGCGCAGGTGCTCGGCCACGCTGCTGCTGTCCTCTGCCAGCTGGAGAGAGCGGCAGGAGGGAAGGGTTGGCCCTGCAGCCCCCCGGGCCGGGGCTCCATGGGCACCCGGCTGGGGCCGCAGGAGCCTGGAGCAGAGCCCGCGCGGCCTCGGGCTGCAGCAGCGGGCAGGGGCACAGCTGCCAGCCCGCACACCGAGCACCGCGCTCAGGGGCTGCTCCAGGCTGGGGCTGCGGCTTCCCGGCCCTCCTTACCAGGCACTCGGGGAACTGCCACAGCTTCTGGTTCTGCACCAGCTGTCCAAGATCCCGCCTCTTGAGGAACTCGGTCGCACAAAGCAGTGTTTCCTGAGAAGCCTGGAGAGCAGCAGAGACGCGGAGATGGCCCCACAGCCCAGGGCGCAGGACCCCGTCCCTGTGCCAAGGCCAGCAGGAGCTGCAGCCTGCGAGGCGCCAGGGCAGGGCCAGCCCAGCCCCTGCCAGGGGCCAGCGGCAGCTGCCGAGTCCTCACCTCTGCCACTCGCTGGTTCTCATCGTGGCAGTGGAAGAAGAGTGGTACCAGGCTCTGGCGCACGTGTGCCTTGAGGACCTTTTTTTCCTCTTCCGGAAAAAAATCCAGCATCTCTCGGAAGATAAACAGGGAGCACAACTGCACCTGGCTGTCCTCCTGTATGAAAGGAAGGAAGAAAGACCTCAGCGTCAGCTGCTTCAGGCCCACCTGGGCACAGCCTGTGAGTGCACAGGGCACAAAGTGTGTGGGCAGCACCCACTGGCCGTGGCTGGAGGGGCAGAGCCTTACGTTGTCAAAAAGTGGCAGGAGCGCCTCAGCCAGCTGCAGGGCGAGGGTGCTGGTTACTGGGGCACCATTGCAGAAAAATAACGCTCTCAGGAGAACCGTGGTCATCCTGAGCATGGTGCTGTCATCTTCCTGCAGGAGCTCCACGAGCCTTTCATGCAGGCTCCACATCCTTATGGCCATCTACTTGTGGAACACAAGTGTGTGAAACACCATCCTGCTGCCACAGGGCCCAGGGGCCAAAGGCCTGTGCCAAAGCCCTGGGGCAGCTGCAGCAGGAGGCAGGAGAGCTGGCAGCAGCTGCCCCAGTGCCCCAAGGCCAGCCAAGCCCCAGGGACTGCCTTCCCCAGCCCCACGCTGGGAGCACGGCTTCAGCCCCTGCGCTCTTCTCACCGAGACACTGGTGGTGCCGAGCGCCAGGAGGCCTCGGAGTGCCAAGCGACGCCTCCCCCTGCACTCGCTCTGCAGGTGCTTGGACAAGAACTGCAGGACGCTGTCACGGCACTCACTCAAGTTCAGGTGCTCCAGGATCTGAAAGGCACAGGCTGGTGACGGGGGAGCGGCCGGCGGGAGCCCAGAACCGCCCAGGGCCGGGCCCAGGCAGCAGCACAGGGCGCGGGCTCCGTCCCAGGCACTGCGGCCAAGAGAGGGCAGAGAGCCGGGAGGCAGCTCAGCGAGGCAGCGCCGGCCTTCAGGCTCACCTCCACAAGGAACGCCAGGGCGGCCAAATCCCGGCACGGCGTGTCCTTGCTGAGCAGCCCGAGCAGGTGGAATGCAATCACGGAACACGCAGCTTCGGATGCCCGGTGCATT
This sequence comes from Lonchura striata, assembly GCF_050655825.1. Lineage (NCBI taxonomy): Eukaryota > Metazoa > Chordata > Aves > Passeriformes > Estrildidae > Lonchura > Lonchura striata. The sequence goes on from NC_140738.1 coordinate 8,907,713, forward strand.
TCTCTGACAGGAGGAAACACGACTCAAAGCCCTGAGCCAACGGGGGCAAACCTCTCCCAGGACTGCCTCACAGAGGTCTGGCCTTTCTCCACCACCCTGCAAGGGGCAGCTGAGCCCTCTGGGAGGTTGCTGCTCTTGGGCACGCTCCTCTCCCAGCCTTTTGCAGCCTCCTTGGCCGTCCCTTGGTGACAAGGCCTTCTGGCCCACGGCCACGGGGACTGTGTGGGGCACCTCGGGCACAGGGCACACATGCCGGGGACAGCTGGGGAGCAGGGGGTCTCACCTGGCCAGCACGCCCACAGCACAGTGGTGGGTGTCAGCACAGAGCAGGGTGTCCCAGCCACGCTTGTCTTCCATGGCCACCACCACATCCTCATAGTGCAGTCGGCAGAGCAGGGCCTTGAGGGTCTGCTCTGCAAAGCTGTGCACAGAGCAAAGCCCAGGTCACGCTGGGAGCACTGGCCCTGCCCTGGGCACATGGCAGGGACAGGAGGACTGGCATGGAGCACCTGCTGGGGCTGGTGGCAAGGCCGTGTTGCTGCTGGCATCCCTTCCAGAACGTATCGACCTCCTCTGGCACATCCAGAGTGCTGAAGAGCACTTGGAAGAGCAGATGCACAAAGAGGCCGGGGAAATTCACGGTGACTACATGTGGCACACAGGGCAGCTGGAGGATCTTCCACATCACCACGGTTGCCTGCAAAGGACAGAGCAGCCTGAGACAGCGCTCAGTGCCGAGGTGTCCGTGTGGCAGGGCCCGAGCACGGGAGGGAGAGGCCCGGAGAGACGCAGGGGGAGCACCGGGCCTGGTGGCCCTGGAGCTGCCCCGAGGCCAGGTTTCAGCCCAGCGCCTGAGGCAGGGAGACGCCGTGGGGGAGGGAGGATGGAGAGCTGCTGGAGAGGTGGCCTTGGGGCCAGCAAAGGCAGAAACTCACAGCCAGGGCAAGGACAGCCGCGTGGTCCCCATCGGAGGTGCACGTGCTGTGCTCTGGCCAGCTCCCCAGCACATCGAGGAGCACGAGCATGGCCGGCTCTGCAGTCCTCAGCGAGCACATGATGCTCTTCCACATGGCCAGAGCAGCTCTGTGGGGTCAGAGCTCTGTCTCAGAGGAGTCTGGGACACAGCAGCGTGGCCTGGGCGGCAGCGGGGAGCTGAGCTGCTCTGCCAGCCCTGCCTCTGCCCACTGCCCCTCACTGGCAGCACGCAGGCAGCCCAGCCCTGTGGGGACTGGCCCCTGAGGGGCAGGGGGGAAGCATGGCAGCACGCTGGGGGGCTGGCAGGGGCCAGGGCTGGCAAAGGGAGCAGCCAGAGGGCCCTGGAATTCTCTGTGTCAGACACCTGGGACAGGCTGCACAGGGGGAAGGGCTGCTGAGCCCCAAGCCCTCTGGGCAGGTGGGCCCCGTACCTGTCACACAATGGGGCCACACGCAGGAGAGCCATCACCACGTCAGAGGGCTGTGCCTCTGTCAGATCCAGAAGGGGCCTGTACAGATTGTACTCAGGAAACTCATTGGCCACGAGCCACTGGTGGATGTACCTCACCATGGCGGGCACCTGGAGAAGGAAGGGGAGACTTGGAAAGCTACTGGAGGAAGGAATGTGCCCAGCTGCCCCAGAGAAGTGCTTCCCTTGCCACCACACTGCCATGGCCTCAAAGGTTCCCAGGGAGCAGCAGGTGTGGCTTGGGAGGCCAAGCAATTGCTGGGAGAAGAATAGCCAGGCCACAGGCTGCTTACTTGCTTTGGGCTGGAAGGACCCTCCTCTACAAGCATATCCAGCAGGGCAGCGCTGGTCTTGGTTTTGAAGATGGGAGAGTACACTCTGAGCACGGTGCCCATGGCGCTGCTCTCTTCCTCCTGAATCCTCTTCATGAATTTGCAAACCATCTACAGCAGAAGGGCAAGAAGCCCGGGATGCTGCATGGAGTGCTCCGAGCACAGTGCTGGGCTGAGCAGTGCCAGCAGGCCCAGCCCAGGTGGGGATGGCTGCAGGTACCTGCGCTGTTCTGCGGAAGCGGCCACGGGTGCGTTCCTGCTCTCGTGTGCGCTGCACGGCTGCACCTGGCAAAGAGCGAGCGCAGCCCGAGCTGAGGGGCTGCGGGAGAGGCCGGAGAACACAGCCCAGCCCTGCGCTGCCCAGGCAGGGACAGCCCCGTGACGGCCCAGGGCACGGAGCACGGCTGTGGGGTGTCTGCCCGGCCCCTATTCCATCCTGTCCATGGGCATGGCCCCAGGGGATGGCATGGCATGGCATGGCATGGCATGGCATGGCATGGCATGGCATGGCATGGCATGGCATGGCATGGCATGGGGCCAAGCTGGCTGCAGGCACCAGCCCTGCGGCCCAGCTCTGCCACTCACCCTTCTGCCGTGGCTGGAACTGCTCCAGCTCTTCAGGCTGCTCTGCTGGGGCAGCTCCAGGGCCTTCTTTCTCCTCCTTCCCCCAGGCCAGCTTGGGCACGCTCACAGGTCTGTGCTCTACGACACTGCCTGGATTCATGGCTGCTTGCAGAAGGTGAAAAGGAAAAGGTCTGAGTCAGCAAGTGCTGCAGTCGTGCCTTGAGGGCACCTGCAAGAGTGAAGTCTTGGCAAGGCTACTGGACAGCAAGTCCTGCACTCTGGACCTGGGGGCTCCAGCCACAAGGACAGGAGACTCCTGTCAAGGGCAGTGAAAAGCAAATGCCACGGTCTGCCCTCGAGGGCAGCTGCAGAAGAGATGCCTCGGGAAGGCCAGGGGTCACCAAATGCTCTGGTCTGGCCACGAGCTCACCTGCAGGAGTAATACCTCTGGAAAGCTCTGGGTCAGCAAGGAACGAGTGGCTGTGCGAGGGCTCCTCACAGCACCGCTCTCTCGCGTCCTCTCTCGTTGAGTGCACCGAGCACTGTGGAGTGTAACTGTAACTTGTAACTGCCAACACCTCTGCCAGAGCGTGTCACCAAGGGCCCTTGGAATCCCTGCCCCGTTCCATTCCACGGTGACCATGCTGCACCGTGTCACCAAGGGCCCTTGGAATCCCTGCCCCGTTCCATTCCACGGTGACCATGCTGCACCCTGTCACCAAGGGCCCTTGGATCCCCTGTCCCGTTCCATTCCACGGTGACCATGCTGCACCGTGTCACCAAGGGCCCTTGCACGCACTGCCACCTGCCCTGGGGCCACCCCCAGCCCCCCAGAGTGGCCCAGGGTGGAAGGAATGCCTTGCCCCAGGTGTGTCAGACAGCCCAACAGGATCTTTAGGAAGGGCTCAGCCCATCAGCAAACGCTGCCCTGCTCTGCGGGCTCAGAGCAGCAGGAGCCCCCGCAGCTGCCGACGCAGCCGCGGCGGGAAGGGCACGGGGCCTCCACAGAAGCTGGCACGGCCTCCTCGGGACACGTCCCACATGGTGACCATCCTGAGCACGGCCGTGGGACACAGACCGGGAACGTGTGGGCCAGGGCAGGAATGCTGCTCTGAGCCCTGGGGCCCGGGCAGCGCTGACAGCAGCAGGTGAGGCACAGTCCCCGCCCAAGCAGAGTTCCCCTGAGCCCTGGCAGCACCGGTGCCCGTCTCCTGCCCCAGAAACCTGTGCCCCAAAAGGGCTTCTCTGCCAGAGGGCAGCCAAAGCTGGTGTGCACTGGGGGCTGTGCTCTGTCCTACAGGGGCTATTGGTAGCAGCACCTGGAGCATCTGGGGGCAACATTTGCTGCGTGTCAGATGTTGTTGCTCCTTCCTGGGATGATTTTTTCATGGAGGGGATTAGCAGCAGCACAGAAACACCAACAGCTACTGAACTTCACAGGACAAAGAGACTCCACCAAAACACTGTCGTGTTTCCTTGTGCTTTTGTGTCATTCTTGCACTCTGAAAGAAAAAGATTTGGCCCAAGCCCTGCTGTTCAAATCTCCAGCTGCTGTGTGTCTTCCTGTGGCAGCTCACTGCAAACACAACTGGCTGCCTGCTCAGCTGGGCAATGGACGGCCACAAACAGGGAGGGCCCTGGTGAACATCTCTTTGGTCTCGTGGAGCAGCGAGGGCACAGGAGACAAAGACTGCTCCTCCCGAGTTCATGGGGCAACAGAGAGATTTTATTTCCCAAGCCCCCCTTACACAGGGCATTTGAAAGACCAGGCCTGGAAGCTCTCATTGGTTTGAGCTCCATGCCCCTTCAGGTTCTGGCCCGTGAGGTGCCTGCAGTTTTGGGAGATATTTGATTGGTCAAGACCCCTGTCAATCATGGTAACACGTCACCCTTCTTTTCTTTATCAAATTCTGTGTATTGTTCTCTGTCACCCATCTGCAAGGGCCCTTTGCCAACATGGGGACAGAGGACAGCGTGCATCTAATTTGCACTGGAGCTGCAGCATTCCCCTCCAGGAACTGTTAGGGGAGAACTCAAGCCACAGGCATAATGCTTCTTGGTTACAAATTGAACTTATCTCTAAAAGCAGAAAGCTATTTAACCCTGAGCCCATTTAACCCTTAGAGAAAAACCCAATTTTAAAAAACAACCTTTAAGCACTTGATCCCCTGGGGAAAAACTGAACTCCCAGAAAACAATCTGTAAACAGAAAAACTGTTTGTAAACATGAGAAATAATTTGTAAACAAGTAAAGTCCTTATATGAACTGTCCATGAGGCAGGTGATCATTTGTAATGTTGTCTGTGGTTTCCAGTGTCCATATTTTAGGCAGCTGTATTGTACTGTTGTAGGATTTATTGTAAAACATGAGAACAGACTCAGAGGGGAGGAAGGTGTACCCTCAATCCAACCCCTTTCCCCTTTTTTCTTTGTCTAAGAAATAATAATAGGATGAGAACATGGATTTTGAATACTATTAACTTATGCAAAATTTCATCCACGTTTACTGATAATATTTTTCTTTACCAGCCAGGTTCACAGCGAAGAACTTGATTGGGAGATGTTTTGATCAGGGCAAAGAACTTGGTTGGGAGACATTTTCTGTATTTCTATTTTTTCTAGTGCAAACCATATACTTTTTTCCCTTTCTTCAAAGTTAGAAATTTTGTTGTTGACTTTAATAGCTGACTTTTAAAATGATGACAAGTGGCAGAATTTCAGTGAAAAAACTTTGCAACTGCAATTTGCTTATGATAAATCGATGTTCTATGTGTACCTCAGTGGATATTCTTTGAATCATACCAGTTTATCTTGAAACAATGCAAGAATAATTACTAGAATATTAAGAAAAGACATGTTAATACACATACTAGGACATCTTTAAGACAATGATTTACTGAAATATGAGTATCAATTTAATATCGATATCCAACTGAGATGGACAAAAACTCTCTAAGGGTTTAAAGTTAGAAAGTGTATGTTTATTGAGACAGCCAGGCAGTACATGGGATAATTCCCTAATGCACACTGCAAAAATCACAGGTATTACAAAGCTTTTTTATTTGCAGAAGTCTTGAATACACAAATATGAATGCATATTCATATCCCTGTCACTTCCTCTGCTCCGCTTCATGTGCTAATTGGCAAAAAGGCAATTAAGCATGTGTAGTTCTGTTCCCTGAAATGAGTTGGGGGTCCATTTTGGGGAGGGGTCTCCAAAATGAAGAAGCAAAATAAGTCTTCCTCGTTCTGACCTTTCTGCCTTTCCCATGCATACGTGACAAATGAATCTTTGCCGTTTTCCTGTGCTTAATGGATCCCTAAAGTATGGGAAGTCTGCAACTGTTTTTGTGCCCCTGAAATCTATCACCAGGAACGGGGCTGGGATGTGCCCTGGTGCCTGGGACATCATCAGGAGCGGGGCTGGGATGTGCTCTGGTGCCTGGGACATCACCAGGAGCGGGGCTGGGATGTGCTCTGGTGCCTGGGACATCAACAGGAGCGGGGCTGGGATGTGCTCTGGTGCCTGGGACATCACCAGGAGTGGGGCTGGGATGTGCCCTGGTGCCTGGGACATCACCAGGAGCGGGGCTGGCTCTGATGCTCTCCGGTGCCTGGGACATGACAAGGGGCGGTGCTGGCTGGGGTTTGTTTGGTGCCTGTGCAATCCCAAGGGCAGTGTCACAGCAGGGCAGCTCTCAGTGTCCCCAGCAGGTCACAGTGTCCAGGGCAGCCCGTGCCAGCGGTCACTGCGCACATGGGGCAGGCTGGGCTGGACAGGGGACGGGGCAGAAACGCTGCCCTGGGACTGGGGTCTCCCCCTGCCTCTGGGGCCCAGCCCCTGCTGGTAGCGCCTTGGGCAGGGCACGGGGCTGCTGCTGGGCCAGGGGGACAGGCCGTGCCCCCTGTCCCCTGCTGCTGGGCCAGGGGGACAGGCCGTGCCCCCTGTCCCCTGCTGTTGGGCCAGGGGGACAGGCTGTGCCCCCTGCCAGCTGCCCAGGCCCCTCTGATGCCTGTCCCTCGTCCCTGTGGCTTCTGTCCCCACCACTCCCCACCACCTTCACTCCCTCTGTCAAAGCCCCACTCAACCCCTTCACAGTGACCTCTGGAAAGAAAGAATGAATGAAGGAAAGGAAGTGTTGGCTGTTCACCCTGGCTGGATGTCAGGCACCCACCAAAGCTGCTCTCTCACTCCCCTCCAGAGATGGACACGAGGGAGAAAACAGAATGAAGGCTTCATGGGTTGAGCTAAGGACTGCGACAGATCACTCAGCAAATGCCATCATGGGCAAACCATTTTCAAAATTGGAGATATTAATGGAATTTTTGCTATCTGGATCAGGGCAGGATAGTGAGAAGTAAAACAAAGCTTTAAAAACACCTTCTGCCCTTTCCTCCCTCCTTCCCATCTCTACCTCCCCCCGCAGTGGGTGCAGGGAGACAGGGAATGGGGGCTCTGGTCAGTTCATCCCCTGTTGTTTCTCCTGCTGCTCGGGGGGAGGAGTCATTCCCCTGCTGTGCCAGGGGTCCCTTCTGGAGACACTTCTCCATGAACTTCTCCACGGTGAGTTCATCCCACGGACAGCAGTTCTCCACAAGCTGCTGCAGCGTGGCTCGCTCCTCCATGGGCTCACAAGTCCTGGCAGGGCCCTGCTCCAGCGTGGGCTCCTCTCCAGGGGTTTGCAGGTCCCTGCCAGGTCCCTGCTCCAGCACAGGTTTCTCATGGGGTCGCAGCCTCCGCTCAGGCATCCCCCTGCTCCAGCACGGGCTCCTCCAGGCGCTGCAGGTGCATCTCTGCCCTCCGTGCCCTCCATAGGCTGCAGGGCCAAGCTGCCTCCCCAGGGACTGACCAGGGAATCTCAGGGCAATCAGCTCCAGCAGCTGGAGCAGCTCCTGCCCCTCCTGCCCTGCCCTGCCCTGGGGGTGTGCAGAGCTGTTCCCCTCACAGGTCCTCACCCTGTTCCTCCCTGCTCACAGCCACAATTCCAGGATCACCCATTTCCTTAAATCTCTTATTCCAAAGGTGTTACCACCGTTTCTAACTGGGCCAGCCTTGTCCAGCAGCCAGTCTGTCCTGGAGCCAGCTGGAATTGACTCTGTGGGACATGGAGGAACAGCTGCTCTCACAGAAGCTGCTCCTAGATCCCCTGCCTTACCAAAACCTGGCCATGCAAACCTGGTATAAGTATGGTAGGGTTTTTATTACCACTATTAATTCTTATTATTTCTATTCTCTCAATTTTTTGCTATTAATGGTACAGTTGTTATTATTATTACTAGTATTTTTAGTCTTTTGGACTCTATATTAATAGTGGCTAGATTAGAACTGGAAACAAAGGTACTTCATTGCAAGTAGCGGTTAGAGTTTTGTCAGCCTCTTTCCCTGCCCTGTTCTCTGTCATTGCTGTGTGTGAAGCTGCTGCTGCCAGGCCTCCCTATTTCCCTGGTTTGAGAAATTTCATGGCATTGCTCACATGTCAGAGAGGGCTTATTCCATTCAAACACATGCTCTTAGCTCTTCGAGTCCCATTGTTGGAAGCTTGTTTTCTAACATTGTTGACTTTCTCAGCTTCTGTTAATATTTGTGATTTTGTAACAAAATGTTCTTGGATGTGATTGTGCAAGATTCTCTAATCAGCTTCCAGTTTGCTCTTGGGTTTCTTACCGGTGTGTCCGAGCTGAAGGCAGCATTTTGGGTGGGAGGCTTCAGTGGGAGCTGGGATTGCCTCGGCAGCAGCTGGTTTTGCAATGTGAGCAGCGCTGACAGAGATTCCGTGCGCTGAATATTCCGCCTGGTTGGAGCCGCAGTGCCCGGCTGGAGGGAGCCGCGCCGGGCGCTGCGGGTTGTGCCGGGCCGGGCAGCGGCCGCAGCCCCGGCAGGGCCCGGCCGTGGACACGGAGCCTTTGCTGGGCAGGGCTCGGCCCTGCGGCGCCGGGCGGGCGGTGCCGCTCCCGCCGGGAGCCTGCGGGAGCCGGGACAGCGAGAGAGCCCGGGCCGAGCATCAGCCCCGGGGCACGGCCCGGGAGGGGGCACAGCCCGGGGGTCCCGCAGAGCCTCCCTGCTCCAGAGCCGCGCCTGCCGCAGCGGGGCAGCTGCGGCACCTGCGGGGCACGGAGGAGCCGCAGGCGGCGTTCCGAGCGCTCCTTCGGGGCAGGATTTTGTCCCGCTGCGGGGAATTCCCGCGGGCCGGGCGGGCCGGGGCCGCTGCCGAGCGCCGCCGCCTTTCCCGGGAGCCGCCGGGCAGAGCTCTCTGCTCGGGGCTGGGAAAAACACCTTCACTGCCCTGGGAACATTTAAAATGTTTAATACAGGACAAGAGGAGACAAGGGCCATAGAGCAAAGGTTGTTAGGGCCGGGTGCATCTCGGCACTGAGCCAAGAGCACACGGTTATCTCCGGAGATACCCCTTGAATACCTTTTCCCTTACACCAGCCGGTTGCATATTCATAGTCCCTTATGCATAGTAAACTTTTTCCCAAGCTAGTTTACATATTCCAAGAACTGTTCAGCATGGCTCCTCCTCGGTTCCACCTTTTTAGGGCATGTGTATTCCTTGGTTGTGGTTTTGGTCCTTTTTTATCTCATCTTCAGTTTTGGCCCCGGCCCACACTGCCTTCAGACGGTGAGTGCTGATGGTTGGCAGATCTGTACAGGTGTCCTCATCCTGTGCTCACTGGATGTTATCCCATCCAAGCAGGAATTTTAACACAAGCATGCTTCTCTCAGCTATGGCACTACTGTGTCTGAGCTTAATGAATGAACAGCAGAAATAAAAACTATATAACAAAGTTATTGTAACACCACACATATAATTTCCAATGGAATATTGGCAAAAAGCCAATATTATAATATGTATCTATGACAGGGCCAAGGGCCGGGTGCCCGCTCGGTGGCCCCGGGACAGCAGAATTTTGGGGTCCCGGTGCTGGCTGCCGGCAGAGCCCCGGCGCTGGGCCGGGGATGCGTGGGACCCTCCCGCGGTGGGGTTGGGCTGCCCGGGGCAGGCGCTGCATCGTCAGCCCGGAGCCACCGGGGATCGCCCGGTACCGGCGGGGCGGGGCTGGGAGCGGAGAAGGGCGGCACCGGAGCTGGGGAACCCTCTGCAGCCTGCGGGGTCGGACAGACCGATAAGGGGGTCCCCGGGAGCCTGGAACGTTGTGAAAAACGCCAATCACTTGGTTTTTAAAATTTTAAACGTTTAATAATAATAAAATGGTTATAAAAATAGTAACACAATTAGAGTAATCAAATTTAGAGTTAGGACAATTACAAGACAATAAAAAGCAAAAAATTATAGATGTCCAGATGCTCTCGGACACTTAAGCCAGGACAAGCATGCCTTGTGAACAAAGGAATAACCTTAAAAGCAATAGCCTATTGCATATTCATGTATCTCATACATGATGCAGAAATTCCTTGCAAATTAGGAACTTTTCTGGATTTTGTCAACTTCTTTCCCTTAATCCTGGTGCTTCCATAAAGATGGAGACAAGATGGAAGAATGTTTGTCTTTTCTGATAAGGAGGTTGTAACTCTTTATGTGCCCCAAGTCACCGCCATCCCTGTGTGAAGAGTTTATTGATTATCTCATCTCTTGCTTGAGCAAGTAAAAAAATCCTACATAGCAGAGTTTCTATTTTAATATTATGTTGTTACCTAAAACTCTATTTAACACACTACTTAAGAGAATGAATACAGCATAACTTTCTAACATTACACATATAATATTCATTGTAACATTTGAGAAAAGCCAATCATAAAATAAGCATTCTACACAGAAAGTGTTGAAATGGTAAAACCAGTCAAAACCCCTTAGGAATTGGAAGGAAAACGAGAGGCAGTGGCAGCTAACACCTCAGAAACCCGTGGCTTTTGCTCCTCTCTTTGACCTGAGAGCTTCCTGGGCAGGGGCGACTCTTCCAATTGCATCAGCGTGGCCATGGCTGGGAAGGGCAGCGAGCAGATGGGTTGAGCTTCTCCTGCCAGCCCCTGAAGTGCCAGCTGTCATTTGTGTGCGCTGAGGATTCCCTTCAGGCTCGGAGCTGGCGCAGCTGCTCCTGGGCGCTGCTCGCTCGCGGGCGCAGCGGTGCTGCAGCCGCTGTCCCGCACACAGGGAGGGCTCTGGAGCCTCCCAGGGCACCAAGGAGCGGAGCAAGGGAACGTGCCGGGATCTGCTGCAGGACCGTGGGGCTGTGGGGGATCCTTCGGTCTCTTGGATGGGGCAGGGAGGGGGCAAATGGAATCAAGGTGAGACAGGGATCAGGCAGCTCCACGCCAGGCAGCGTTTTCTCCTCTGAGAGCTCCTCTGAGCTGAGCGAGCTGGTGAATCCTGCGGAGCAAATGAGACCCGGGAGCAAGGGAAAGGCTGGCTGGGAAGGAGTCAGATAAACCCAGTGGGTATTTCCCTTTCCAAGGGGCTCCTGGGGAGACAGAGGAGACAAGAAGGAGTCCCCATCTCATGACATTCCCTTTTTTCCTTCAGTAGCTCTATTGCAGTCACTGCATACAAGAGTTTAGTTGATCCCTTTGATGCCAGGGAGCACCCAGAACTTGAACCTCGCTGGATCCAGCCCTGTCTGCCTATCACCGAGCAGACGGAAAAGATAAAGAACCTGGGTGGGGGTTGAGCCAAAATGGCATTTTGCCACTTCTGATCTGCTCCCAGCTTTTGCAGCAGGGCACCAACCCCATCGCTGCAAACCACTCCCTTTTGCAAGGCACACGTGGACCTCGCTGGTAGCTCAGGGCTCCTGAAGGAGCTGCTGCAGTTGGCAACTGGAGCTGTTGAACTTTTCACATTGCTTAACCCCGCCATCCAAATGCCATCAACTGTCTGAGGAAGGACATAAAAATATTACCCTGGAGGGGCCAAAAACTTGGAAAAGGATGAAAGAAATGTTCTGATGATGACAATGACAATGACAAAAAAACACAATTTATTTTTGACAGCAAATGAGTACCCACAGCCCTCCAGCCCTCCCAGACTGGCAGCCGAGTGGGGCCGTTTCCATGGCATGAGGAGCTGGCAGTCTGCAGAGAGAAACCAGAGAGCCACGGTCAGTCACAGAAGGCTCCTGTGCCCCTGTCCCACCACGGCCTGTGCCTGGGCCAGGCTCCTGTGTGCTCAGAGCCCAAACCTCCTGACCCATTCTCCGTTTTTAGAGAAGGGCAGTGTGGTAAGCCACATTCCATCTCCTCTGCTGAAGCACAGCCCAGCAGCCTCCTCAGCAGCTGCAAGGGCGGGATGCCCGTGTGCCTGGTTTCCTGGCTCCCCGGCAGACCAGGGGTTAAACATTGGGTGTCTCCTGGATTGTTCCCGGAAAGGGCCCATCTCTGCACGCAGCTACCTTTTTTCATTTGTAAATTAGGTCTTTCTTTCTCTTCCAGCTGTGGTTTCTCCAGCCCCGGCTGCAGCCACTGGTCATATAAAACTTTAAGAATCTTTTTCTACAAGCACAACTGACTTGATGTATATTTTACAAAATCACGAATTGTGCCATAACATATATTACAATGGGGCTGCGGAGATCCCCCTGCAGGTCCCTGGGGATGCAGAGATCCCCCGCAGGTCCATGGGGATGCAGAGATCCCCTGCAGCCCCTGGAGGAGCCGGGCTGGAGCTCGGCGATGCCTGAGAGGAGCTGTGAGCCCGCGGGCAGAGGGGCCCCGCTGGAGCAGCCTGTCCTGGCAGGACTGAGCCCGTGGCACAGTGACCCACGCTGCAGCACTCGGAGGGGGCTGTGCCCAGGGGATGGACTCCGCTCCGAGAAGTTCCTGGAGAAGTCTCGGCCGGGAGAGAGCGCAGGGTGCAGCAGGGAACGACTCCTGTCCCTGAGCAGAGGGAGAAGCCCCGGGGGATGAGCTGAGCATGGCCCCATTCCCTGTCTCCTGCCCTGCCGGGGGAGGAGGTGCAGCTGGGAGCAGGGAGGCGTGGGGAAAGCTGCATTTAAGGCTCTGCACTGACTTCTCCTGCTCCTGCTCCGAGTCTTTGGAGTTTTCTGCCAGAAATCTCTCCCCTGCCCCACCCACCCACAGGGCTTCGGGCAGGTTTCCCTTTTCGGGGGAAATCAAAGCGAAGCTCTGATGCGCTAACGAGGGGCAGGAGAAGTGAGGCTCCTGGGCTTCCCGCAGAGGCGGAGGCACGGGAGGCGCAGGGCCGGGAAAGCCGTGGCGGGAGGCGCGGAGAAGTTTGTTTGTGTGGGCAGCTCAATCCCGGCTCGGGCCGGGCCCGTGCCGGGGCTGTTCCTCATCTCCGGCTTTCCCCTCACGCAGCCCGGGGGCGCCGAGAGCGCGGGGCGAGGCGGGGCCGTGCGCAGAGCCCGCCCCGAGCTCGCTGCCATTGGCCGCCGGTGCCGTCAGTCGCGGTTGCGGCGCGCTGATTGGTGGGAGCGGGGCGCGGCGCGGCCCCGGCGGCGGGCTGAGGGCGGCCGTGGCCGCGCAGCGCCGCCATTGGCCGAGCGGCTGCGCGGGCCCGGCAGCGGCGGCAGCGGCCGGAGCGCGGTGAGGCGGCGGCGGCGGAGCTCGGAGGCGGCCCCGGCGCAGGTGGGAGCCGCGCTGGGCTCTGCGGGGGCTCGGGGCCGGCTGCGGGCGGAGGGGGCGGCAGGGGGCTCCGGCGGCTCGCCGGTGCCGTGTCCGGCCCGTGCCGGCCCCGGGCTGAGGGCGCTGCGGGAGCGGCTGCCCGCGGTCTCCTTCCCGCCGGGGCCGGGCAGGAGCCGCTGCCGGAGCAGCGCTGGCTCGGCCCGGCTGCTGTGGGTAGGACAGAGGGGCTGCCCCGCGGCCGGGAGCGGGCGGGGAAATTCCCGTCGCCGGAGGTTCGTGTGCCCGGCGGAGAGCGAGGAGTCCTGTCAAAGTGACTTTATTGCCGAGCAGGGGCAGAGGCCGTGGGGCATTTGCCGTGCGCTCTCTGCCGTGGCTGTAGCCCGCAGCCTCCTTTTTATCCTCATTTTCCCGGCCGCATCTCCCTCTGCCTTTGCCCACCGGCTGAGTTCCTTGGAAGGTTCCGACTTCCCGATGCGCCTGGAGCCTGTCCTCGTTAATGTGCACCCTCCTTTTGTAGAACAGCCGATATTCATGGCTCTGTTAAGTCTTTGTTCTTCTCGGCGAATTTCGGGAATGTAGCGGGACTTTGAGCAGCTGTCTGGGTCAATTTGTAACATTTATTGGAACTGATGGTTTCTCCCGTTACTTCCTTCTCTACAACTCCCTGCCCCGATCTCCAGGCAGATTCACTCCTTGACTCTGTTTTGTCCTTCCCGGGTCCTCTTTGGTTTTGGGATTATTCTCGGTGCCCTCATTCCCTGTCCTTTTGTAGCCGTTTGTGGATCAGGAGGCCTGGCTGCCACCTGCATGCCCTGGCTCAGCTGCTGGATGAGCTGCACTACCAAGGTGTGGAGCGTGGTAAAAAGATGAGAGTTGCTGCAGCACAGAAGAGGAGAAGCAGCATTCCTTTAACCCCTGGTCTGCTGGGGAGCCACGAAAGGCTGTCCAATTCCCCTGCTTTCCATGTTTGGACCGATACATAAACTTCTCTCCTTATTTGTTTTCTTAGCTTTTTTACCACTTCTCCTTTGTGATCTCTTTACCAGCAGCAGTTTGAGCCACTTAGTTTTCCACAAACTCCTGTTTTTTCTGCTCACAAATAATCTGATCCCATCCCCTGGTGAAATGTTTTGTTCCTCATTTCAGTGGCTTGGTCGGCAGGAAGGTCAGGAGCTGGAGCTGTCTGGTTGGTTCTTATTCCGAGGACAGCTTGTAATCAAATGATGCCATTGAAATGATAAATGGTTTATCTGTCTCCTGATAGGAATTGGTTTGGGTTCTCAGGGGCTGGTCCATGGTGTTGTAGGATTTGTTCTGGTGGCCATTAATCTTTTCCGCATTTTTGGGTGCTCCCTTCAGCTGGGACTCCATCAATTGATCTCTTTTTTCTAATTACATCATCAAATACTTGAATTCCAACTGATTTCCCTGAACTTGTTCTAGCAGAAACCCCAGTGCTGTGATACACCCTGTACAGCACAGACAGTGACAGCAGATGTTGGAGTGGGCAGAGGGATGATCCCCCCCTTATTTTAGTGAGGTTTTCACAACATTCTCCATTTGCTGTTTCCCTTTGCAGCTTCAGCCATTTCTGTTTCAGAGTCAGAGATCCTCACCATGGGCTCTGCCTTCAGCTGTGCAGATTCCATCTGTGCAAGCAGGCAGAGCTTGGGGTGAGGGGCAGAGGGAATCAGCCAATTCCTGCCCCAGGCAAGAAGAGCCAGCTACATTGTCCTCACTTTGCCCTGTCAGTGTTAATTTGCATTTCTAAAGCTCCTGTCCAGGCTACCTGTTTAAACATTAAGGGCTCACCATTAAATCTCTTCTAGTGATGCAGCCTAAAGGTGAACTTTGAAAAACCCAGATCAACATTTTTCTATCTTTTACAGCTACGCAAAAACATAGAGAAAAAATCCCAAGGTAATTCAGTTTTGTCTACTTCCCCTCGGAAGGAAAACTCATATTCACATCCTTTACCCAAACCTAACCAGCTATATAGAAGTATGCGTAATAAAAAAATACTCTAATGCTCTAAACTTTGCACTGAAACTTCAGAAAAAATAAAAACTTCACTAATCTTTTTAGTGTTAGAGTCAAGGCATTCCTTGATTCTGGCCAGGATGTGCAACAGAAATCATTCCATTCCCACATAGCCTTGGTGTGCCGAGAAAATAGTTCCATTACATGCGGGTTTTACTCGATTTTTCCCAAACTTGTGTAGTCTGAAGCAATCTAAATCCACTGGTTTAATATTCTGTAGTTTCAAGTTGTGCAGTTTTTAGTATTTGGTTTCCTATTGGGCCTGGATTTCTTTGCTTGTGCTGTTAATGAGGTGGGAAATGCTGGATTTCCTTCTCAGCCTTTTGCAGACCAGGTGTCTGCAGCCCTGCCGGGGGCAGTGTCTGGGGTAGGTGTTGGTTGCTGTTTGCTGCTGGGGTTGATGTTTTGCTGCTGGTCGTTGTCTTTGTGGGTATCTTTTGGGCCATTCCCAGTGTGTTGAGATGTGAAACTCATCTCCACTGAGTGGTGTAACATCCCTTAACAAAACCTTTAACATTTTTTTCCCCAAGGCCAAGGCAAAGCAAGCCTGAGTAGAGAAATCAAAGGTTAACAATGTTCAAGTCTATGAGCTGGTCTATTTTCCATGGATGCACTGGCAAGCAGGGCAGTGTGTGAGTGTGAGTGAGAGCCAGAGTGGAATTGTCCCGGTGTCTCCCCAGCAGCTGTGGCAGTGCAGGCCCAGCGAGCACTGAAGCTGCAGCAGTGGCAGCAAGGGCTGGCCCCGGTGGCTGGAGCTGCCCAGGGAGGGTGGCCAGGCCGAGGATTTCAGCAGAGGAGGTGTGGGCAGGCCCAGGGCCTTGCCCCGCTGTGGAGCCCTGGCTGCTGCTGCGCTGCCTTCAGTGCAGGCTCAGGGGGGCCTCCCATCCTCCTGCTGCAGGCGGGAAGTGCAAATCTCCGGGGCTGCAGAGACCTGGAGCCCAGGCTGAGGGGTCCCCCCGTGTTCAGCTGTGCTGGCGGCTGTTTCTGGCCTCGGGGCCCCTTGGCATGGGCCACGCCACTTGGCCACCAGTGGTGCTGCTTTGCACTCCTTAGGCAGAGCCCATGTCCTGCTTGGATGTTGGCAGCAGCAAAGTGCCAAGGCAGGCTGTGTGCCAGCCCAGCTTCCTGGGGGAGAGATTGCACCAGAGACAGGATTCTGGCCACAGACTGCTTTAAATGTGCATCCCTTATCTCCACCCTGCACTAGGTGGAGAATTCCCAGGGTAAGGAATTCGCAAGATCAATTGCAAGGGAGAGAATTGAATATCTGCCCTGGCTCTGGCTCTTCTTCTTACCCAAGCCAATGGCAAAAGCCGTACCCATGGCATCTTGGTCTCTATCACCAGCTTCCAAAGGTGTTTCTTTCTTTCCCCTTTCATTCTTTGTACCCTGCCTGAGCTCTGGGGGTGACAGGGGTTATATAGGTCCCATTGTATTCCTAAAGCTGCCATAACCCCCTGGAGGATTTTTTCCTGTAAAATGAGTTCTGCTGTCTGAGTTTGTTGCTTCTACAATCCCTTTTATTGGAATGATTTCTTTTAGAGATACCTTAATAAGTGATCCAGTGGTTGCTGAGCAGTCAGAATTGCTTTTGCCCCCCTGTTAGGTGAGATGGTGTCACCAGAAGATATTGAAGCCTTCCTGCTCAGGGCATTTCAGTGCCAGGCTCTTACAAGCACACACAGCTGTGCCGGTTGAGCTGACCATGGGGGTAACCTGCGCTTTGTCTGATTCCCTTTCCTCAATAACAGCGTGTCGTGGAACTCTTTTCCCTTCTGCTGCCCTTGAAGAGCCATCCACAAAGACATTTTCTCCATTTTCAGATCAAGACTGAGCGTTCTCCAGGGCTCCAGTGTGGTGGGTCCCCAGTGGGATGGGAGCTCAGAGAGCCCTACCAATCCATGTCCATGCAGGGGTGGACTTGCTCCTGCTGAGGGTGCTGCTGTCTGTGCTTGCAGTGTCCTTGTGGGCTGCAGCTGGAGCCCTGACTCCTTCCCAGGGGCTGTTTGGGTGGGCTCTGCCCTGGCCAGGAGGGCAATGCCTCTGCCAGGTGCTTGTGGCCGACCCCGTCATGCCCTGGGTGCTAGGGCCCCCTTGGGCCCTGGGGTTGATCCCTCAGGGCTGTGGGAACTCTGCCGTGGCCTTTGCCTTCAGCTTGGCCTTTTGCTCATCCCTTCTTGCCTTCAGCTGCTGTGCCCTTGTGCCCAAGTGCTGCAGGGCTTCTTCTGCCACTCCTGCAGCCCGGGTCACTGCCTGTGGGTGCTCATCCTCTGAGAGCTGCTGAGCTTTCTGCAAAACCTTTCCTTTCTGCAGGGACCCAAAGCAAATCCTGAACAGCAAATCCTGATCCTTCATGTGCACTCTGCATTTCCCAGCTGTTCCTTTGTGTTCCCCGTTGTGCTCAGGGTCCCTGCCCAGCCCGTGTGGCAGAGCCGGTGCCTGTCCTGCCGCAGTGTCCAAAGGCGGCCCCCCCGGCGGGCAGGGCCGGCAGCTCCCCGGGGCCGGGCAGCGGCCGGGGCGTCCCGCAGCCTCCTGGGGGCCGGGGGCCACTGCCGGCCCTGCCCGAGGCTGGTGGGGTCAGGCAGCGCCCGGCGCTGAGCCCCGGCTGCCCCACAGCCCCGGCCCGGCCCCGCAGCTCCCCACAGGCCCCAGCCCGTGCTCCCGGTGCCGCACCTCTGCGCCCGGTGCTGCCGCTGCCACCGCAGAGAAACCCCTGGCATCCTGACCTCCTGCTTTTCCTGTCTGGGAAACTGGGGATGCGAAGGATCTGGATCAGCTGGCAAATGTGAGGATAAGACCCTGTTGAAAAACATCTCAGTCCTCTGTATTTTTCTCTTTCTTCTCTTTTCCATCATCCATTTTCTTACCACATAGATTCCTCCTGCTGCTTCTTACCTGAACCATATTGCTGCACAGTCCTCTTCACCTGATCCCTTCCCAGCACACCAACCCCATCCATCCCCTGTTGTCCAAATCCCTTCTCCCCTTCCCTTATTGCCCCCCTGGGTGTCCATGTCCTTAATTACCTCTGGGGAAATATGCAAACTACCTCAGCATTCTCCCAAGGGACCCTTCAGAGACATTTTGGGATCATCATCCCTTTGGCCAGGCCCCCTCCCTGGCTTTCCCTTTTCTCCCCTCCATGGGTGCCCTGCCATGTTCACTCCCCGAGGATCCCAGGGCACTCACTGATGAGATTTTCAGTGCTCTCTCCCTGCTGACTCTTCACAGACCCCCTGATGTGTCACTCATCTATCTCCTGGTCACTCCCGGGTCCCCAATCAATCCCCGGTGCTGCCGCCAGCCAAGGGAGCCGATCACCCAAAGTGGGTGAGGCACCTTCAGCTGCACTCCCTGCCCGCCGCCCCGGATGGTGGAAGGAATTCGGGATGAGCCCCAGGGTGTGTGGGTAAACTTACATCACCAGAGAATTCTGTCCACAGAGCAGACAGAGGTGTCCTGTAGAAGTAATTTCATTCCAAAAAATGGGAAAGGCCATTGGACATTCCCCATGGGATCTCTCCAACTGTTGGAGGACATAGCCTCCTTTTCATCCTAATTCTCCTGGCCACATCTCCCTCTGCTTTCCCCACTGGCTGAAGTTCTTGAGAGCTAAAGACTTCCCAGTCCACCTAATACATACCCACCTTGATATGCTCCCTGCTGTTATATAGCAAACGATATTCATGGCTCTGTTAAGTCTTTGTTGTTCCTCTGGAAGTTCATGAATTGAGCAGAACCTTGGCTGAGCAGCAGTCTGTGTCATCAATTAATATAATTTTCTGAAACCAATGGCTTCTCCTGTCACTTCCTTCTGTGCAGGTCCCTGGCCCTATCTCTGAGCAGATTCAGAGCATCTGTTTGTAAAGACACGTTCCTGTGGTTCCTTCCATGGGGTCCCCCGTTTGTGGGACATCCCCCCTGGAGCAGGGTGTCCCCTCTGTGCTGCAGCCCCAGGGCTCGGGCAGAGCTCAGCCAATCAGAGCCCGCGGCGCTGATGACTCACCAGTTGCCAGGCAGACTCGCAGCTCCCCGCGTTCCCCACCTGGACCCACCTGCGCCCCCCCTCGGCCCCATGGCCCCGCGAGGGGAATTTGGGGAGGTGGGAGTGGGGCAGCGCCAAGGCCGGGCCCCCCCGCGCTGTCCTGGCGGGAGCGGCTGCAGTGGGGACCGAGTGCGGGCGGGAGCGGCCGAGAGCCCAGCGCTGCCCCAGCCCGACCTGCCCCAGCTCCATCCCTGCCCCTGCGCTGGGATGCTGTGGGGCTGGGGGGAAGAGGGAGCCGGCAGTGGGTGCAGGGCCTGGGGGCAGGAGGAGAAGGGAAGGAGAAGCAGGCTTGAGGAACAAAATGGTCAAAGGATGCAGGTGGCAGGAGAGGGTGGGATTGTGCAGGAGAAGGAAGAATAGCAAGAGGAAGAGGAGTGTGAGGAAGAGTAGAGACACAGGAGGAGGAGGCGGAGCAGAAAGAGGAAGCAGCAGAAGGTTCCACCCCTCCCTGTGTCTGCAGCCTCCCCCCAGCCCCAGGAGTGCTGCTCCCCCCACATGCAGCAGGTGACTGTGGAGGGGAATCCACGATTTCCACAGGGTGAATCTTGGTGTTTCTGAGCTTTATTGGGCTAAATGTTGGTTCTTTGGTTTTATGTGGCAGCTGAATCTTTATTTTTGGGATAGGTTTTTGCTGACTTGTGATGTTTGGGGAGTTTTTGTTTTGTGTCTTGAAATTTGTGAGATTTGATTTTTGGGCTGAATCTTGGTGTTTTGGAGGTTCTTACAGATACGAGATTCCCAATGATTTCCTGAGATGAACTTGGGCAAGGCGGAACCTCCAGTCCAAGGAGCTCTTGTCTTGTTTTTTTCCCTCAAACCAGGATTTTTAATTCCGTGGGCGTGGCTGGATGGAGGAGGAGGAAAAGCCCCGGAGATGCTGCAGGAGGAGGAGCTGCAAACCCAGCCCAGGGAAGTGCAGGGAGGAAAGAGCCCCCCTGAGCCAGGAAGGCGGGCGGAGATCCAGCCAGAGCTCGGAGCTGGTGGAGAAGCCTCATGGCAGGGAGAAGCCCCACAAGTGCTTGGAATGTGGGAAGGGTTTTAGCCAGAGATCCAGCCTGATCGAACACCAGAGGATCCACACTGGGGAGAGGCCCTACGAGTGTGGGGAGTGTGGGAAGAGGTTTCGGACCAGTTCCCATCTCCTCAGACATGAGCGGAGTCACACAGAGGAGAGGCCCTACCGCTGCCCCGACTGCGGGGAGGGCTTCAAAAACAACTCCCACCTCACTTTGCACCAGCGCATCCACACCGGGGAGAGGCCCTACGAGTGTGGGAAGTGTGGGAAGGGCTTCAGAGACATGTCTGGCCTGATGATGCACCAGGTGCTCCACACTGGGGAACGGCCCTATGAGTGCTTGGAATGTGGGAAGAGCTTTGGGTGGAGCTCTGCCCTGAGAAGACACCAGGGCATCCACACTGGGGAGAGGCCCTACGAGTGTGGGGAGTGTGGGAAGAGGTTTCGGACCAGCTCCCATCTCCTCAGACATGAGCGGATTCACACAGAGGAGAGGCCCTTCCGCTGCCCCGACTGCGGGAAGGGCTTCAAGCACAACTTCAGCCTCACCGTGCACCAGCGCATCCACACTGGGGAGAGGCCCTACGAGTGTGGGGAGTGTGGGAAGGGCTTCGTACAGAGCTCAGCCTTGACCCAACACCAACGGAGGCACCACTAAGGGAAGCCCTGTGAGTGCCCTGAGTGAGGGAAGAGCTTGGAGTGAGGGAAGAGAGCGAGGGAAGAGCTTGGAGTGAGGGAAGAGCTTGGTGTGCTGCTGCAGCTCCATCCCCCATGGGAGGATCCGGGCTGGATGATCCCCAGTGACCCCCATTGGGCAGAGCCCCGGTGCCCCCGTATGGGGAATAAAACAGAGAGTAAAGCAATGGAGCTGATAAAGGGGCCCGATATCTGAGGCCTGACTGAGCAGAAACTGTGGGAGACACAGACACAGTTTCAGTCTCCCTGGGCAAGAAGTGACCAGAAAAAATGGTGTGAGTCTTTCTCATAAGATAAATGCTCCCAGGTTACTGGATGTCACGAAGAATGTGTAACCAATGGGAAATTGTTACCAAAAACAGAGCCCTCTATAAGCACCATACAAGTAAATCCCTGTATAAACACCTGGTACACTCAATAAAATTGGCTTTGCTCTAAACTCGGATGTCCCCGTCTCTCCATGGTGGGTAACCCTGTTGTGGGTGATCCCCGTTGGCTGGGGGAAGGCGCTGGAGGGATTTCTTTCCCTTCTCCTGGTGCTGCCGTGGTTTGGTTGGTAATAAATTCCCTCCCTGAGCCCAGGCTGGGTCTGTTGTCCCCGTGCCGGTGCTCGGGGCGGGATCTCTCCCGTTCCTTCTCTGCACTGCCGGGCCTCTCCTCAGCCAATGAGAGAACGCGGTGGAGAAGAGTCAGCCAATCAGCGAGAGCGGGGCTGATGACTCACCAGTTGCCGGGCAGACCCGCAGCAGGCAGTGTTCCCCACCTGGACCCGCCCTCCCTGCCCAGTGCCGGCCCCGCCGTGGGGTCCCCCCAAGTCCCTCCCCAGTGCCCCCATGAACTGGGCTGGGTTTAACTGGGAAGCTTTACTGGGAACACTGGGAGCAGGGGGGCAGGGGCAGAGTGACAGCAGGGCTGGGGGACACTCGACCCCCCCAAAATCAGCGTGGGGATAGAGCGGGGGGTCCCGGCAAGGCCCGAGGCCACGGGGAGCGGCTGCGGCCGCCAGTGTCTCAGGAGCTCTGTGGGCAGAGAAAAGGGGGTGACACCGGGCTGGGGGCCCCGGGGGAGCATTCACACTCCAGGGGAAGGGGGACACGACCCCCGGGACCCCCATTTCTTGTGCAGGTAGAACTCCATCCCCAGTGCCAGAAAGACGAAGCCCAACTTGGAGTCTCCAGTTCCTGTCAGCATCTTGCTGCGGCAGCATCCAGCAGCATCTCTGCGGTTTCCACAGGGGTCAGTGTTATGATTGAGCACAAGAGGCCATCTGATCCGATTAACAGAATTTATTTAATTCATTTAAGAGAGTATATGAGAGCAAAGCAAAAAGCAGCGCTGCGGCGACAGAGGGGAGCAACCGCTCCGCCAAACTGCCACGCCGTGATCCCCCTAGCTCACTGTTTTTATCCCCTTCTTTAGTTCACTCGTTTCTTCTGCGCAGTCGCATTCTGTTGCTAGGTGGTCGTTTTCTGCCTCCTGGTGGTCGTGGGATGAAGGCTGGTTGTCTTCCTCACAGGTGTCCTTTGATCTGGGGATTCTCACAGTCTCAAGTATACGTGTTATCTTAGAAATGCATGTTATCAGTTAAGCACTGCAAAGCCTATTGCCTACTACCGCTGTAAAAGGTTAGGAATGCGTGTTATCAGCAATTCACAGCCTGTTGCCTATTACCGCTGTAAAAACAAACTTCTTTGAAACAAATTACTATCTGCAGCTGCATCGAACAAAAAGGTCACCCTTCTCTTACAATTTCTCCCTTTTTTTTTTTATCCTTCTTTTTGTTCGTTGAACCGTATTAATTCTTTTCTGCTAAGCTCTAGATAGTTTTCGGTCTCTATCTGAGTGAGTGATTCATATTTTGATCTTACTATCATTAAATGAGCGGCCTCTAACCTACTCTTTACTATTGCAATAAGCTTATTAAAGATGCAGGGTCCGAAAGTTAGCACTAAGATGAGCAGAATTGCCGGTCCTGCAATGGTAGACAAAAGAGTTGTTAACCAAGGGGAATGAGTAAACCATGATTCATACCAGTTTTGTTGAGCTTCTTGCTCTTTTTTTCTTTGCTCTATTTGTTTGCGTAATTCTGCCATAGTATCAACCACAATTCCTGTGTGGTCTGCATAAGTGCAACATTCTTCTCGTAAGGCAACACAGAGCCCCCCTTGTTGTAAAAATAATAAATCAAGTCCCCGTCTATTTTGTAACACAACCTCAGAGAGGGATCTGACTGATTTTACTAACCCATCTATGGCCTTTTCGATTCTGCTCAAGTCTTCATCTACGGATACTCGTAAATTTTTCATACCTTGTTGTTGATTTACTAGGGAGGCTACCCCCGTTCCCACTCCAACTCCACTTACACTAAGCAAGATTGCTACTGTTAATGCTGTGAGTGGTTCTCTTTTGACTAGATGGTGTTCGGGAGTTGTTTGATGCTCTAGTACATACTCCTTTGGGTGATATGATATGCGAGGGACAATTAACACCTGTACACAATAATCTGAACTTTCATTGAAAAGCCTTATGGATAAGCAAGGGGTGGTTCCGAGTTTATTACATACCCATTTGGTGTTGGGCGCTGGCAGGAGCCATTCTGCTAGTTTGTCTTTTCTCTTGATGCTAATTGTCGTCTCACATAAGTGTTGCATTATTGCGGGTACCTTTCCCACACATTTCCCTTTCCCTCTTACTTGTGCTAGGGTTATTCCTGGGGTGCTATCTTTTCCCTGTTTCCACAGACATTCTCTTGGGTTTGTCCCATTAATTCTTCTGGTTTTGGCAGAGGATCCTATCGCCTCATAAAAGGGTGGATTCATCATGTAACAGAGCCAGCAACCTTCTGTCAGATTCGGGTATGTATAGTTTAAAACGCCAAATGTGGCTTGCATTATTTTCCACAAGGTGGCATGCTCGGGTTTAGGAACACCTGGCTCATCTATGTTAATATGGCTGGTAATAACCTCTGTCTCTGTGTAGTTAATTGTCTTAGTTTTAATGTCACTTATTACTTTGTTGGGTCCAATTGGTGCAGGGTCATAGGGAATAGGTTCTTTCTTAATAATTATTAGGTTTCCCAAATCGTGTCCCTCTATCCAATGCCTAATTCCCCATATCTTTCCCAACAGCCACCCCGGGTCATTTGGATGAGTAACATTGAGGTATATGAAAGTACAGTTCCCTAGTAAATCTTTCCCTGTCCATGGCCATTCTTGTGGCTTTACACATCCAGCTGGTCCATATCCCACCCTTAGGTATTTATCTGACCCTCCTCCCGGGGCCCATGCTGATGCTATTGTCTCACAACCTCAATAACCACAGTAGTAATGCCCGGGGAGGTTACAATATGACCTCCCTAAATTTGAAGCAGGGCACATATAGAAGCTTGTCAAATTTAACAGCCGCCCACAGCTTGGATTTTTGGTCATGTTACATACTCCAGCTTTAAAGCTTGGTGCCCCGGGGGTTATCACAGTCTGCAGGTTGTAATGAGTATCATGATTTTCCCACCTACTTAATGTCCATTTAAAGGGTTCATGGGTTTCAGTAGCAACACTTTGGAGAGGAAAGCATATCATCACAAATGTAAGAATCTTTAGGGCTGAGTAGTACACACTGCAGGGGATGCTGCTTATCATGCCCAATTTCACATTCCTACTTTTTCTCATTCCATTGTCACCATTCCCGTGCCTATGGTGGTCAGTGTTTTTTCTTACGATTTGGGAGGGTCCCCCATCCCCACTAGCTATCTCTCTGTCTCTCCTGTCAACTTGGTTGCTACAAGCTACAGGGTAGGCCATCTTCTTGACAGCAGAGATATTCTTCAGGGGCGGGATTATTTCCACTCTCTCACTTTGACCTCCGGGAGTTTCAATTTTTCTCATTTAATTGTGGGGTGTCGCACCTCAGTCCCTTGACCAGCCTGCGACACTTGACCTGGACTATGTCCGTAAGAAATGGACTTGAAAGCTCATTGGAGTGGTAGCAATGGAATTCAGGATTTATTCTTTTCACAAAAATTTCCCACCACTCGGGAGATTCTTTAGTCAATTCCCGAGTGGCGACCTTATAATTCAATATTTCAGAGGTCAACTTGCGTTGTTCTAGCCAGCAGCGCTGACACACACTTTTTGGAGCCCTCCCCTTTCTACAGTGAGCCCACTACAGCCCTTTACAAATTTTACAAGAAAAGCAAGCAAAAGGGAAACAATCACAATCTAACCAGCTACATTTTATTTTAATATCTTCATGCTCGGCATGACCCTCCCCTTCCCAAGGTCTCTGCTCCCTTTCGAGTCGGATGGGCTGATAATAGGGCTGCTGAGCTAAGTCTTCTAAATGCTTACAGTATCCTGGGGGTTTTGTTTCTCCTGTCAGTTGTGTTTGCAATCCCCAGTCATTCCCGACCCAAATGTCCCCGGAACTGGCAGTGTCCATTAAGATTACTTGAGGGTTCTCTTTACTGTTAGCTTCAAATCTCCCGGCTTCCCATCAATCTTCCAGCTCGTCTCTCTGGAAGTTGCATGAAATCGAGTCGGGTCCACTGGCCCCTTTATTCTGCTAGCATGGGTCCATCCCTTTTCTGCCGTACGAACTGCGGAATCAGTGGTGATTATAACCAGATACGGTCCGTCCCACCTTGGGGTGATTGAATCTTCCTTCCAGCTTCGGATGAGAACCCAGTCGCCGGGTTGTACCTGGTGTAATACAAGATCTAGTGGTGGTCTTTGGGCCCACATCCCCTTTTCCCATAACTGTTTCTTGTATTTCATTAAAACAGTTAAATATTTGTTAATACTTTGGTCAGTGATATTAGGATTAGATTGAACTTTCTCTAGGGAGTAGGGCATCCCATATAACATTTCAAATGGGGAAAGCCCTATGTCTGATCGTGGTTGAGTCCGAATATTTAATAATGCTAGTGGCAGATATTTTATCCAAGATAACTTAGTTTCTAGTACTAATTTAGTGAGTTGTTTCTTAATTTCTCTATTCATTCTTTCCACCCTCCCGGAACTCTGGGGGTGCCAGGGAGTATGTTGTTCCCATTTTATGCCCAGGGCTTCTGCTAGCAGCTGTGTTATTTTTGAAGTGAAGTGGGGGCCTTTATCGGAGTCTATTGTTTCTGGGAGTCCATACCTGGGTATTATTTCTTCTAGCAGGGCCTTTGTCACCGTTCGGGCTGTCTCCCTAGTGGTGGGGATTGCTTCCACATAATGTGTTAGATGATCTATTATAACTAAAAGATATTTTATCCTCCCCACTTTGGGAAGCTCTGTAAAGTCTGCCTGTAAATTTGTAAAAGGCCTCTTTGCCACGGGTCTCCCTCCTAAGGGTGGCTTCCTTAAATTCTTCCTATTTACACGTAAACAGGTTGGGCAACCCTTAGTAATATTTTTTGTTAGATCATGGAGACCCACAGTCATATAATGGGTGGCAAAGTGGTCTACCAGCCCTTGAGCGCCCCAGTGTGTTTTCTGGTGTAATTTATTAAGCATTTGCTGGGCTACGGCCCTAGGCAGAACCTCCCTCCCATCTGTTAACAGCCACTTCCCCGATTCTTCTTTTATCCCCAATTTTGCAAGTTTCTCCCGCTCTTCTATAGTAAATATAAATTTATCCTGGGTGGTTAACCCAGGATTCTCTGGGGTATCTGTAGGATCCCTCCTGGCTCTCTCGCTCAAGGTCAGTGCCTCGATAATTGCAGCCTTCTTCGCTTCATGGTCTGCCGCGTTGTTACCCCTACTCCGGTTATCCATTCCCCGCTGACGCCCTTTTAAATGAACTACAGCTATCTTTGCAGGGCCTCTCAAGGCCTTCAGGAGGGCTACTATTAATCTCTGATGCACCAGGTTCTTTCCTTGTGAATTCACAAGGCCCCTTTCCTCCCATAATTTTCCAAATGTATGTACTACCCCATACCCATATTTAGAGTCTGTATAAATGGTTCCCTCTTTTCCCTTTAATAATTCTAAGGCTCTTAGGATGGCGTATATTTCACAGGCTTGGGCTGACCATGTTTTGTCCAGGGCTCCGGACTCAATTACTTCTAGGTCAGGTCCCCCTACTATGGCATACCCTGATTTTCTTTGGCCTTCTACTATTCTGGATGATCCATCTACAAACAGCTTTTCTCCAGTCTCTAACTCCTCTTCTTCCAAGTCAGGTCTAATTTTAGTTTGCTCCTCTATAGTGATCACACAGTCGTGAGTCAGTGGGTCAGTCTCTGGCTCTCTGAAGAGGAAGGAGGCTGGATTTTGTAATGAGGTGGTTTCTAAAGTGAAATTAGGGGTTTCTAATAGAATCCCCTCATACTTTAGGAGCCTGGCATCAGATATTTATTTGTCTGCTTTTTGCTGCATCACACTCCGTATGTTATGTGGAGTTAACACCTTCAGAGTGGCATTAAAGGTGATTTTCCTTGTTTCTTCTACTAACTCTGCACAGCCTGCAATTATTTGTAAACAGCCCGGCCATGCCCTACTTACAGGGTCTAGAATTTTAGATAGATATGCAATAGGTTTCTTTTTCCCCGCCCAGTCCCCGCTCCAGTACTCCATAAGTTACTCCATCTGTAATATTGACAAATAAAAAGAAGGGCCTCTTTAAATCTGGGAGACTTAGGACTGGAGCATGGACCAGAGTTTCTTTTAATTCTTGGAATTTAGATTTTTCCTCTTCTGTCCACTTAAGGTGCCCATCTTGGGTAAGTTTTTGATACAGAAATCTTGCTTTCCCACTATAGTTTTCGATCTACTGCCTACAATACCCTCTAAGTCCTAATATCTGACGAATTTGTCGTTTATTTTGCGGTAAAGGCAGGGATAGGATTGCTTCTACTCTATCTGGATCAATTTTCTTTTCTCCCTTTTTCAAATAATGTCCCAGGTATCTAACTTCCTTTTCTACAAATTGTAGTTTTGCTTTAGAAACTTTTAATCCTTTTAGTCCCAGGAAATTTAATAGTTTGATACTTTCTTTCTGGACTTTGTTTTCTTCTTTACCTGCTATTAACAAATCATCCACATACTGAACTAGCTTTACCTCTGGGTCTGTTTTATAATCTTGCAAAATTTGTTCTAGGGCTTGCCCGAATAAATTGGGAGATTCCGTAAATCCTTGAGGTAATACAGCCCACCTGAGTTGCTGTCGCCTCCCCGTGTCAGGGTCCTCCCATTCAAAGGCAAAATAATCTCGACTGGATTCGTCCAGAGGGCAGGCCCAAAAGGCATCTTTCAGGTCTATTACACTATACCACTCGTTTTCAGGTCCTAATTTACTCAAAAGGGTATAGGGGTTTGCCACTACTGGGAACCGAGCCACGGTTCGCTTATTAATTTCCCTAAGGTCATGCACCAGCCGATAGGATCCGTCTGCCTTTTTAACTGGGAGTATGGGGGTGTTAAAAGGCGACATACATGGTTCCAATAATCCTTTATTTAGTAATCTTTCAATTTCGGGTTTCAATCCTTTCCTTCCCTCTAGTGAAATAGGGTACTGTTTTATTCTCACCGGGACCTCAGGGTTTCTGATCTTTACCGTGAATGGAGTCATATTCAATTTGCCCACGGTTCCCGGATTGTACCATACTTCAGGATTTATTTTCTCTTCATCTTCTAATCAAAGAGGGCAAAGCCTGATTTTCAATTCCTTTTCTACCACTTCGATTTGAATTCCCAGTTCAACAATTAGATCTCTCCCCAATAGGTTGTAATCTGTTTCAGGGACTAATAAGAAGTCACCCACCCCCATTTTAGTTTCTGATTCTACCATTACCTCTTTAATAATTTGTATTTCAAATGGTTCCCCTTTTGCCCCTACTACCATAGCTGTCTGTTTTGACAGGGTACAGCCTTGGAATTGAATGGTAGATCTTTCCGCCCCTGTATCGACTAAGAATTCTATTTCCTGGCTTTGGGGACCCACCTTTAATTTTATCAAGGGCTCTTTTTGATGTCTCCGGGTCCCCATAAAGTAGAGCCCCTGACCCCCCTAGTCGGCCTTGAATTCTTTCTCATCTCTAAGCTGCACTCTGCACTCTCTCTTGAAGTGTCCCTTTTTGCCACAATAATAACAAGTCTTTTCTTCCGTTCCCCCCCCCTTTTCTTTGTTACCTGCTTTGTCTCGAGTAAACTTCTTCTGTCCTGTCTCTATGCTCCTACTTTCCCTTACCGCAGCAACCATCATTTTAACTTGCCTCTTCTGACTCTCTTCCTCTCTCTGGACGTACACTTTCTGTGCCTCCCACAGCAGCTCTGCCAAATCCCTATCCTGCCAATCCTCCATCTTTTGTATCTTCTTTCTAATATCGTCCCAAGACTTGGATACAAAATGCACT
Source organism: Lonchura striata (assembly GCF_050655825.1). Classification (NCBI taxonomy): domain Eukaryota; kingdom Metazoa; phylum Chordata; class Aves; order Passeriformes; family Estrildidae; genus Lonchura; species Lonchura striata. The sequence continues at coordinate 8,936,727 of NC_140738.1, forward strand.
TTTAATATTGCCTGCCCCATTGGATCATTCGATCTTAATCCTGAATATAATTGGAAGTTCTTTCGCAGCCTCTCCAGCCACTCAGTGGGTGTTTCATCTTTCCTCTGTCTGTCATTGAATGCCTTATTGATATTTTGACCCCTGGGGACCGATTCCCGAATACCATCAATTAATATGGTTCGGAAGTCCCGCATATTGGCCCTATGATCCTGGTCTTGGTCATTCCAATTAGGATTTTGAAGAGGCCACTTAGTGTCAGCTGGGTGTTGAGCATGTGCCGGCTGGGCATCCCAGACCCGCATCCCAGCTGCCCTAATCATGTTCTTTTCTTCAACCGTAAATAGGATATTCAGTATGGACTGCAGTTCTTCCCAAGTGTATATATTGGGGCCCAAAAATTGATCCACTCTTTCTGCCACACCTAAAGGATCGTCTAATAGGCTTCCCATCTCCTTCTTGAAATCTCTCACATCTCCCGAACTCAAGGGAACAGAAATGAATCCTATTCCTGGTTGTGGCCCCCCCATGGGCATTTCCCTCAGGGGAAACAGTTTGCCTTTTGCCCTGCTCCGGGTGACTGGGCCAGGCTGTTCAGAATCTGAGTCAGACTCATCATCCGATGAGGGGAGGGGGGGTGCTCGTGGTACAGGAGGAACATAAGGAGGTGGGGCTACTATCAGTTCCTCTGGTCGTCCCTTTCTTTTCCCCTTAGGTTTTTCGGAAAGTTTGAATACAAGCACCTCTGGTCGACTCACCCAGATCTTAGCATAGTCACTCTCCTCTGGGCTAGGGGGTTGTTTAGTGCTCACCCAGATGTTTAGAGCTTGTCTAACCCATTCCTCTGAGGACCCGAATATGGGCCAGAATGCATTTTTGGAAACTTCCTTCCCTCCCCACACTTCTATACAGTAATGTATCATTTTTGCTTTATCCTTTCCCCTCGTTCCTGGGAAGTGTTCCCAATTGGTCAACATGAATCCCGGGGGACTGTCCTTAGGAATCGAAGGGAGTTTTACCCCAACTGGGGAGGGGGATTTACTCTTCCCCTGCCCCATTCCTCCGGAGTGCCTTCTAACACACACAAATAATCAAATAATCACAATCACTTCCCCTGGTTCGTGGCCCAGGCCCTCGCGGGCTTTGGGAACCGCACTACTGAGGGTCCGTGTTCACTTGGGGCGTCCGGCTGCCGGCTCCCCTCTCATGCAACTCACACACTCGCCACACTCCGGGATCCCGACCCCGCCAGAACGGAACCCTTATACTTACGCTTCCTGCGTCGTCGTTCGGACTTTGTGCACAAAATTTAAGGGGTATCCTGGGCCCGCTTCCCTTTCTTTGCTTTCCTCTCAAGGCTTTTGGGTTCGTCGGTCGGGATGAGGACAAGACCCCCAGTCTGAGTCCGCTCAAAAGAGCGGAGTGGTGGCGCCTCTCCCAGAGAGGGGTCCTCCAAATCCACGATCCGAGTCACGGCACCAAATTGTTATGAGTGAGCACAAGAGGCCATCTGATCCGATTAACAGAATTTATTTAATTCATTTAAGAGAGTATATGAGAGCAAAGCAAAAAGCAGCGCTGCGGCGACAGAGGGGAGCAACCGCTCCGCCAAACTGCCACGCCGTGATCCCCCTAGCTCACTGTTTTTATCCCCTTCTTTAGTTCACTCATTTCTTCTGCGCAATCGCATTCTGTTGCTAGGTGGTCGTTTTCTGCCTCCTGGTGGTCGTGGGATGAAGGCTGGTTGTCTTCCTCACAGGTGTCCTTTGATCTGGGGATTCTCACAGTCTCAAGTATACGTGTTATCTTAGAAATGCATGTTATCAGTTAAGCACTGCAAAGCCTATTGCCTACTACCACTGTAAAAGGTTAGGAATGCGTGTTATCAGCAATTCACAGCCTGTTGCCTATTACTGCTGTAAAAACAAACTTCTTTGAAACAAATTACTATCTGCAGCTGCATCGAACAAAAAGGTCACCCTTCTCTTACACAGGTGCTGGAGGCTGCAGCATCCCCCTGATGAACTGTGTCTGTGTTCCACAGGAACCCTGTCCTACAGCCCACCAGACGGGATCCACCATCAATGCTACCACGGCGAGGCAGCGACGATCTGGTCCCTGGGCCTCCTGCTGCACCCTGGTCATGGGGAAGCACCCGTTCAGGAGGGGCCAGGAGATATCTGGGGGCAGATCTTGTTCCCACCATGGCTCTCTCAAGGTGGATCCTCATCTCTGGCCTCGGGAGCAATACCAGTGCTGGGAGACAGCAGCAGCTCATGGGCATTCTGCTCTGGCAGCTGCTAAGGAGGTGGCACATGTCCTGCTCTCCTGCTCTCCTCCAAACAGAAAATCCATGGGAAAGTTTAGGCCCACCTCTAAGCACACCCAGCATGGCCTGGGCACGGGAAAAGGGGGCAACTTCTCCAAATGACTGGTGATTTCTGCTTTCTCTCCCCAGAGTGCCAGGATGTCATTAAGAGGTGTTTGTCCATGCAGCCCTTGGACAGGCCATCCTTAGAAGAGCTTTTCCGTGATCCATGTTCCTCTGCCCTAGAAGATGGGAGAGATCCACATGCACAGTTGGATCCAGGGGCCTGGCAGGTAACAGCTCCACACATCTCTTGGCACTCAGTGGTAAAGACAACCAGCCAGGTTTTGTCCTGCCTGTAGCTCTGAGCAGGGGTCAGCAGAAGTGAAGACGCAGCTCATGGGCTGGAGCTGAGCTGGAGACCTGGTGTGGCAAGCACTGGTGGCCAACATTCCCCTGGTTTTGCCTGCCATGGTTCATGGATGGCTGGGGCCCTGGGCAGAGCCCTGACAGCCTGGTCTGGCCCAGGGAAGAAGGAGCTCCTGGAGAAGCTGTCCCAGGTGGGGCTGCTGCTGCTGGGGACAGTGAGGACATCAAGGATGACAACCTCTTGCTCCACCTGACCACCGGCAGGCTGAAGATGGTGGACTTTGATTCTGACACCTCCTCCAAAGCCAGGTTCCACAGGGAATTTGCAGATGAGTCCACACACTGGGGGATGCTCCCAGATTTGGGCATTGCACAGCCTGGCTGGGAACCAAAGGTTCCCCCTTTGCTGGGGCGGATGCAGCTGATCCTTCAGTCGGCTGCCAGGCTGCTTTTGGAAGGGCTGGGGACATGGGCTGGGGTGGATATGAAATGGGAGTGGGCTCCTGGCCCTGCCAACAGCCCCCAGCACCCACCGTGCCTCGGGCTGGGGCTGGGCTGGGGCAGCCAGCCTGACACAAACAAACCCCCATGGTGGGAGCAGAGGTGGGACTCCAGACCCTGTGCAGGGGCTGCTTTGCTTTGCAGGCAAGGAAGGGCTTGGGCTGCTCCACTGCCCTTGTTTGCTTTGGGATCACCATGGGGGCCGTGCAGGGGAAGGGAGAAAGCCTGGGATTCCCTCACCCATGGTGGGTTTTTCCCTGGCACGCAGGGGTTGGGCCTTCCTTAGGGCCCTGACAGAGATAAGATTTTTGACCTTTTTTCTTGTTCCCCTTTTTGTCTGTAACCTATTTTCCATAATTTGATGTTTGTCTTTCTAGAGGAAGTGTTTCAGGTGGAGTCCAGTCTGGATCAGGACGTGCTTGGGAGCAGCTGCAGCGTGGATGGGCCGTGCCCTTGGAGAAGGCTGAGGGCATCGTTTGGGACCAGCTTTTCTTCCAGCGGGGGATGGTGTGAGGTGGGTCCTGTCTGCTGGGGATGGTGGGATCAGAGCTCTGGGGAGATGGCAGCGAGCACAGGAGCGTCCTGCTCTGGGCAGCTGCTGAGGGCTGGAGGTGCCGTGGCTGGCTGCATGCTGGGCACATGTCCTGCCCTCCTGCTCTGCTCCCAAAGGCAGCAGTGATGGGCAGCTCTGGGCACAGCTCTGGCATGGCCAGCATGGCCTGGGCACCGCGGGTGGCTGGGACAAGGGGACAGGAGCCTTCAGCTGACGGGGCTTTCTGGTTTCTCTCCTTGCAGCCGGGCTCTGTGGGTGCTGAGGCTGCTCTGGGCTCTGCCAGGGCCCTGCTGGAGCTCAGCACCGGGCCGCAATCAGCCAAAGGAGAAATGGGGTGACCTGCAGCACAGACTGGCTTGAGCATTTTAGCAATACAGCTCAAGAAAACATGCAGCCACCCAAAAAATAAACTTGTTCAATAACTTCTGAAATGAAATCAATCTGGGATGACCCCAAATGACTTTTTGCAGCTTGCTCAAGCAGTAGCTCAGCCCTTCTCTGAACTGTTCTCTCCCCCACCTGCCTTTAACTTCCCAGTTGCTCCTTCTTTTTCCCCAGTGAGTTCCCAGCCCATTCCAGTCTCCATCACACTGTTCCCTTTCTTGGTGCCCCTCACCATGAGGAAGGCTGAGCCCCAGGCTTAGGAACTCATCCTGTCACTGGCTGAGGAGCAGCAATGTCTCAAGAGGTCTGGTGGGATTTTAGTGTCATTCAGAGCTGCTCTCCAGCCCCCAGCTCTCCTCACTGCTGAGTTCCCGCTCCCTTTTCCTCATCCTTGCAGCAGGATGAGCTCTGTGAATCCCCTTGAGCCTCCCCACTCTTCCCAACCCATGCACCCACCTCAGCTAGGTTGAAGCAGCAGCTTCTCTGTCCCCTCGGGCACACCAGTGCAGTCCCCTGTGCAGCTGTCCACAGCTGTCATCTTCCTTCAGGAGCTCCACGAGCCTTTCATGCAGGCTCCACATCCTTATGGCCATCTATTTGTGGAACACAAGTGTGTGAAACACCATCCTGCTGCCACAGGGCCCAGGGGCCAAAGGCCTGTGCCAATGCCCTGGGGCAGCTGCAGCAGGAGGCAGGAGAGCTGGCAGCAGCTGCCCCAGTGCCCCAAGGCCAGCCAAGCCCCAGGGACTGCCTTCCCCAGCCCCACGCTGGCAGCACGGCTTCAGCCCCTGCGCTCTTCTCACCGAGACACTGGTGGTGCCGAGCGCCACGAGGCCTCGGAGTGCCAAGCGACGCCTCCCCCTGCACTCGCCCTGCAGGTGCTTTGACAAGAACTGCAGGACGCTGTCACGGCACTCACTCACATTCAGGTGCTCCAGGATCTGAAAGGCACAGGCCGGTGACGGGGAAGCGGCCGGTGGGAGCCCAGAACCGCCCAGGGCCTGGCCCAGGCAGCAGCACAGGGCGCGGGCTCTGTCCCAGGCACTGCGGCCAAGAGAGGGCAGAGAGCCGGGAGGCAGCTCAGCGAGGCAGCGCCGGCCTTCAGGCTCACCTCCACAAGGAACGCCAGGGTGGCCAAATCCCGGCACGGCGTGTCCTTGCTGAGCAGCCCGAGCAGGTGGAATGCAATCCCGGAACACGCGGCTTCGGATGCGCGGTGCATTTCTCTGACAGGAGGAAACACGAGTCAAAGCCCTCAGCCAGCGGGGGCAAACCTCTCCCAGGACTGCCTCACAGAGGTCTGGCCTTTCTCCACCACCCTGCAAGGGGCAGCTGAGCCCTCTGGGAGGTTGCTGCTCTTGGGCACGCTCCTCTCCCAGCCTTTTGCAGCCTCCTTGGCCGTCCCTTGGTGACAAGGCCTTCTGGCCCACGGCCACGGGGACTGTGTGGGGCACCTCGGGCACAGGGCACACATGCCGGGGACAGCTGGGGAGCAGGGGGTCTCACCTGGCCAGCACGCCCACAGCACAGTGGTGGGTGTCAGCACAGAGCAGTGTGTCCCAGCCACGCTTGTCTTCCATGGCCACCACCACATCCTCATAGTGAAGTTGGCAGAGCAGGGCCTTGAGGGTCTGCTCTGCAAAGCTGTGCACAGAGCAAAGCTGAGGTTACACTGGGAGCACTGGCCCCTGCCCTGGGCACATGGCAGGGACAGGAGGACTGGCATGGAGCACCTGCTGGGGCTGGTGGCAAGGCCGTGTTGCTGCTGGCATCCCTTCCAGAAGGTATCGACCTCCTCTGGCACATCCAGAGTGCTGAAGAGCACTTGGAAGAGCAGATGCACAAAGAGGCCGGGGAAATGCACGGTGACTACATGTGGCACACAGGGCAGCTGGAGGATCTTCCACATCACCACGGTTGCCTGCAAAGGACAGAGCAGCCTGAGACAGCGCTCAGTGCCGAGGTGTCCGTGTGGCAGGGCCCGAGCACAGGAGGGAGATGCCCGGAGAGACACAGGGGGAGCACCGGGCCTGGTGGCCCTGGAGCTGCCCCGAGGCCAGGTTTCAGCCCAGCGCCTGAGGCAGGGAGACGCCGTGGGGGAGGGAGGATGGAGAGCTGCTGGAAAGGTGGCCTTGGGGCCAGCAAAGGCAGAAACTCACAGCCAGGGCAAGGACAGCCGTGTGGTCCCCATCGGAGGTGCACGTGCTGTGCTCTGGCCAGCTCCCCAGCACATCGAGGAGCACGAGCATGGCCGGCTCTGCAGTCCTCAGCGAGCACATGATGCTCTTCCACATGGCCAGAGCAGCTCTGTGGGGTCAGAGCTCTGTCTCAGAGGAGTCTGGGACACAGCAGCGTGGCCTGGGCGGCAGCGGGGAGCTGAGCTGCTCTGCCAGCCCTGCCTCTGCCCACTGCCCCTCACTGGCAGCACGCAGGCAGCCCAGCCCTGTGGGCACTGGCCCCTGAGGGGCAGGGGGGAAGCATGGCAGCACGCTGGGGGGCTGGCAGGGGCCAGGGCTGGCAAAGGGAGCAGCCAGAGGGCCCTGGAATTCTCTGTGTCAGACACCTGGGACAGGCTGCACAGGGGGAAGGGCTGCTGAGCCCTGAGCCCTCTGGGCAGGTGGGCCCCGTACCTGTCACACAATGGGGCCACACGCAGGAGAGCCATCACCACGTCAGAGGGCTGTGCCTCTGTCAGATCCAGAAGGGGCCTGTACAGATTGTATTCAGGAAACTCATTGGCCATGAGCCACTGGTGGATGTACCTCACCATGGCGGGCACCTGAAGAAGGAAGGGGAGACTTGGAAAGCTGCCGGAGGAAGGAATGTGCCCAGCTGCCCCAGAGAAGTGCTTCCCTTGCCTCCACACTGCCATGGCCTCAAAGGCTCCCAGGGAGCAGCAGGTGTGGCTTGGGAGGCCAAGCAATTGCTGGGAGAAGAATAGCCAGGCCACAGGCTGCTTACTTGCTTTGGGCTGGAAGGACCCTCCTCCACAAGCATATCCAGCAGGGCAGCGCTGGTCTTGGTTTTGAAGATGGGAGAGTACGCTCTGAGCACGGTGCCCATGGCGCTGCTCTCTTCCTCCCGAATCCTCTTCATGAATTTGCAAACCATCTGCAGCAGAAGGGCAAGAAGCCCGGGATGCTGCATGGAGTGCTCCGAGCACAGTGCTGGGCTGAGCAGTGCCAGCAGGCCCAGCCCAGGTGGGGATGGCTGCAGGTACCTGCGCTGTTCTGCGGAAGCGGCCCCGGGTGCGTTCCTGCTCTCGTGTGCGCTGCACGGCTGCACCTGGCAAAGAGCGAGCGCAGCCCGAGCTGAGGGGCTGCGGGAGAGGCTGGAGAACACAGCCCAGCCCTGCGCTGCCCAGGCAGGGACAGCCCCGCGACGGCCCAGGGCACGGAGCGCGGCTGTGGGGTGTCTGCCCGGCCCCTATTCCAACCTGTCCATGGGCATGGCCCCAGGAGATGGGATGGCATGGCATGGCATGGCATGGCATGGCATGGCATGGCATGGCATGGCATGGCATGGCATGGCATGGCATGGCATGGCATGGCATGGCATGGGGCCAAGCTGGCTGCAGGCACCAGCCCTGTGGCCCAGCTCTGCCACTCACCCTTCTGCCGTGGCTGGAACTGCTCCACCTCTTTAGGCTGCTCTGCTGGGGCAGATCCAGGGCCTTCTTTCTCCTCCTTCCCCCAGGCCAGCTTGGGCACGCTCGCAGGTCTGTGCTCTACGACACTGCCTGGATTCATGGCTGCTTGCAGAAGGTGAAAAGGAAAAGGTCCAAGTCAGCAAGTGCTGCAGTCATGCCTTGAGGGCACCTGCAAGAGTGAAGTCTTGGCAAGGCTACAGGACGGCAAGTCCTGCACTCTGGTCCTGGGGGCTCCAGCCACAAGGACAGGAGACTCCTGTCAAGGGCAGTGAAAAGCAAATGCCACGGTCTGCCCTCGAGGGCAGCTGCAGAAGAGATGCCTCGGGAAGGCCAGGGGTCACCAAGTGCTCTGGTCTGGCCACGAGCTCACCTGCAGGAATAATACCTTGGGAAAGCTCTGGGTCAGCAAGGAACAAGTAGCTGTGCGAGGGCTCCTCACAGCACCGCTCTCTCGCGTCCTCTCTCGTCGTGTGCACTGAGCACTGTGGAGTGTAACTGTAACTTGTAACTGCCAACACCTCTGCCAGAGCGTGTCACCAAGGGCCCTTGGAATCCCTGCCCCGTTCCATTCCACGGTGACCATGCTGCACCGTGTCACCAAGGGCCCTTGGAATCCCTGTCCCGTTCCATTCCACGGTGACCATGCTGCACCCTGTCACCAAGGGCCCTTGGAATCCCTGTCCCGTTCCATTCCACGGTGACCATGCTGCACCGTGTCACCAAGGGCCCTTGGAATCCCTGTCCCGTTCCATTCCATGGTGACCATGCTGCACCATGTCACCAAGGGCCCTTGCACGCACTGCCACCTGCCCTGGGGCCACCCCCAGCCCCCCAGAGTGGCCCAGGTTGGAAGGAATGCCTTGCCCCAGGTGTGTCAGACAGCCCAACAGGATCTTTAGGAAGGGCTCAGCCCATCAGCAAACGCTGCCCTGCTCTGCGGGCTCAGAGCAGCAGGAGTCCCCGCAGCTGCCGACGCAGCCGCGGCGGGAAGGGCACGGGGCCTCCACAGAAGCTGGCACGGCCTCCTCGGGACACGTCCCACATGGTGGCCGTCCTAAGCACGGCCGTGGGACACAGACCAGGAACGTGTGGGCCAGGGCAGGAATGCTGCTCTGAGCCCTGGGGCCCGGGCAGCGCTGACAGCAGCAGGTGAGGCACAGTCCCTGCCCAAGCAGAGTTCCCCCGAGCCCTGGCAGCACCGGTGCCCGTCTCCTGCCCAGAAACCTGTGCCCCAAAAGGGCTTCTCTGCCCGAGGGCAGCCAAAGCTGGTGTGCACTGGGGGCTGTGCTCCGTCCTACAGGGGCTGTTGGGAGCAGCACCTGGAGCAACTGGTGGCAACACTTGGTGAGTGTCAGATGTTGTTGCTCCTTCCTGGGATGATTTTTTCATGGAAGGGATTAGCAGCAGCACAGAAACACCAACAGCTACTGAACTTCACAGGACAAAGAGACTCCACCAAAACACTGTCATGTTTCCTTGTGCTTTTGTGTCTTTCTTGCACTCTGAAAGAAGAAGAATTGGCCCAAGCCCTGCTATTCAAATCTCCAGCTGCTGTGTGTCTGCCTCTGGCAGCTCCCTGCAAACACAACTGGCTGCCTGCTCAGCTGGGCAATGGACGGCCACAAACAGGGAGGGCCCTGGTGAACATCTCTTTGGTCTCGTGGGGCAGCGAGGGCACAGGAGACAAAGACTGCTCCTCCCAAGTTCATGGGCAACAGAGAGATTTTATTTCCCAAGCCCCCCCTTACACAGGGCATTTGAAAGACCAGGCCTGGAAGCTCTCATTGGTTTGAGCTCCATGCCCCTTCCGGTTCTGGCCCGTGAGGTGCCTGCAGTTTTGGGAGATATTTGATTGGTCAAGACCCCTGTCAATCATGGGAACACCTCACCCTTCTTTTCTTTATCAAATTCTGTGTATTGTTCTCTGTCACCCATCTGCAAGGGCCCTTTGCCAACATGGTGACAGAGGACAGCGTGCATCTAATTTGCACTGGAGCTGCAGCATTTCCCTCCAGGAACTGTTAGGGGAGAACTCAGGCCACAGGCATAATGCTTCTTGGTTACAAATTGAACTTATCTCTAAAAGCAGAAAGCTATTTAACCCTGAGCCCATTTAACCCTTAGAGAAAAACCCAATTTTAAAAAAAACCTTTAAGCACTTGATCCCTTGGGGAAAAACTGAACTCCCAGAAAACAATCTGTAAACAGAAAAACTGTTTGTAAACATGAGAAATAATTTGTAAACAAATCAAGTCCTTATATGAACTGTCCATGAGGCAGGTGATCATTTGTAATGCTGTCTGTGGTTTCCAGTGTCCATATTTTAGGCAGCTGTATTGTACTGTTGTAGGATTTATTGTAAAACATGAGAACAGACTCAGAGGGGAGGAGGGTGTACCCTCAATCCAACCCCTTTCCCCTTTTTCGTTGTCTAAGTAATAATAATAGGATTAGAACATGGATTTTGAATACTATTAACTTATGCAAAATTTCATCCACGTTTACTGATAATATTTTTCTTTACCAGCCAGGTTCAGGGTGAAGAACTTGATTGGGAGATGTTTTGATCAGGGCAAGGAACTTGGTTAGGAGACATTTTCTGTATTTCTATTTTTTCTAGTGCAAACCATATACTTTTTTCCCTTTGTTCAAAGTTAGAAATTTTGTTGTTGACTTTAATAGCTGACTTTTAAAATGATGACAAGTGGCAGAATTTCAGTGAAAAAACTTTGCAACTGCAATTTGCTTATGATAAATCGATGTTCTATGTGTACCTCAGTGGATATTCTTTGAATCATACCAGTTTATCTTGAAACAATGCAAGAATAATTACTAGAATATTAAGAAAAGACATGTTAATACACATACTAGGACATCTTTAAGACAATGATTTACTGAAATATGAGTATCAATTTAATATCGATATCCAACTGAGATGGACAAAAACTCTCTAAGGGTTTAAAGTTAGAAAGTGTATGTTTATTGAGACAGCCGGGCAGTACATGGGATAATTCCCTAATGCACACTGCAAAAATCACAGGTATTACAAAGCTTTTTTATTTGCCGAAGTCTTGAATACACAAATATGAATGCATATTCATATCCCTGTCACTTCCTCTGCTCCGCTTCATGTGCTAATTGGCAAAAAGGCAATTAAGCATGTGTAGTTCTGTTCCCTGAAATGAGTTGGGGGTCCATTTTGGGGAGGGGTCTCCAAAATGAAGAAGCAAAATAAGTCTTCCTCGTTCTGACCTTTCTGCCTTTCCCATGCATACGTGACAAATGAATCTTTGCCGTTTTCCTGTGTTTAATGGATCCCTAAAGTATGGGAAGTCTGCAACTGTTTTTGTGCCCCTGAAATCTATCACCAGGAACGGGGCTGGGATGTGCCCTGGTGCCTGGGACATCATCAGGAGCGGGGCTGGGATGTGCTCTGGTGCCTGGACATCACCAGGAGCAGGGCTGGGATGTGCTCTGGTGCCTGGGACATCACCAGGAGCGGGGCTGGGATGTGCTCTGGTGCTTGGGACATCACCAGGAGTGGGGCTGGGATGTGCCCTGGTGCCTGGGACATCACCAGGAGCGGGGCTGGCTCTGATGCTCTCCGGTGCCTGGGACATGACAAGGGGCGGTGCTGGCTGGGGTTTGTTTGGTGCCTGTGCAATCCCAAGGGCAGTGTCACAGCGGGGCAGCTCTCAGTGTCCCCAGCAGGTCACAGTGTCCAGGGCAGCCCGTGCCAGCGGTCACTGCGCACACGGGGCAGGCTGGGCTGGACAGGGGACGGGTCAGAAACGCTGCCCTGGGACTGGGGTCTCCCCCTGCCTCTGGGGCCCAGCCCCTGCTGGGAGCGCCTTGGGCAGGGCACGGGGCTGCTGCTGGGCCAGGGGGACAGGCCGTGCCCCCTGTCCCCTGCTGCTGGGCCAGGGGGACAGGCCGTGCCCCCTGTCCCCTGCTGCTGGGCCAGGGAACAGGCCGTGCCCCCTGCCAGCTGCCCAGGCCCCTCTGATGCCTGTCCCTCGTCCCTGTGGCTTCTGTCCCCACCACTCCCCACCACCTTCACTCCCTCTGTCAAAGCCCCACTCAACCCCTTCACAGTGACCTCTGGAAAGAAAGAATGAATGAAGGAAAGGAAGTGTTGTCTGTTCACCCTGGCTGGATGTCAGGCACCCACCAAAGCTGCTCTCTCACTCCCCTCCAGAGATGGACAGGAGGGAGAAAACAGAATGAAGGCTTCATGGGTTGAGCTAAGGACTGCGACAGATCACTCAGCAAATGCCATCATGGGCAAACTATTTTCAAAATTGGAGATATTAATGGAATTTTTGCTATCTGGATCAGGGCAGGATAGTGAGAAGTAAAACAAAGCTTTAAAAACACCTTCTGCCCTTTCCTCCCTCCTTCCCATCTCTACCTCCCCCCGCAGTGGGTGCAGGGAGACAGGGAATGGGGGCTCTGGTCAGTTCATCCCCTGTTGTTTCTCCTGCTGCTCGGGGGGAGGAGTCATTCCCCTGCTGTGCCAGGGGTCCCTTCTGGAGACACTTCTCCATGAACTTCTCCACGGTGAGTTCATCCCACGGACAGCAGTTCTCCACAAGCTGCTGCAGCGTGGCTCGCTCCTCCATGGGCTCACAAGTCCTGGCAGGGCCCTGCTCCAGCGTGGGCTCCTCTCCAGGGGTTTGCAGGTCCCTGCCAGGTCCCTGCTCCAGCACAGGTTTCTCATGGGGTCGCAGCCTCCGCTCAGGCATCCCCCTGCTCCAGCACGGGCTCCTCCAGGCGCTGCAGGTGCATCTCTGCCCTCCGTGCCCTCCATAGGCTGCAGGGCCAAGCTGCCTCCCCAGGGACTGACCAGGGAATCTCAGGGCAATCAGCTCCAGCAGCTGGAGCAGCTCCTGCCCCTCCTGCCCTGCCCTGCCCTGGGGGTGTGCAGAGCTGTTCCCCTCACAGGTCCTCACCCTGTTCCTCCCTGCTCACAGCCACAATTCCAGGATCACCCATTTCCTTAAATCTCTTATTCCAAAGGTGTTACCACCGTTTCTAACTGGGCCAGCCTTGTCCAGCAGCCAGTCTGTCCTGGAGCCAGCTGGAATTGACTCTGTGGGACATGGAGGAACAGCTGCTCTCACAGAAGCTGCTCCTAGATCCCCTGCCTTACCAAAACCTGGCCATGCAAACCTGGTATAAGTATGGTAGGGTTTTTATTACCACTATTAATTCTTATTATTTCTATTCTCTCAATTTTTTGCTATTAATGGTACAGTTGTTATTATTATTACTAGTATTTTTAGTCTTTTGGACTCTATATTAATAGTGGCTAGATTAGAACTGGAAACAAAGGTACTTCATTGCAAGTAGCGGTTAGAGTTTTGTCAGCCTCTTTCCCTGCCCTGTTCTCTGTCATTGCTGTGTGTGAAGCTGCTGCTGCCAGGCCTCCCTATTTCCCTGGTTTGAGAAATTCCATGGCATTGCTCACATGTCAGAGAGGGCTTATTCCATTCAAACACATGCTCTTAGCTCTTCGAGTCCCATTGTTGGAAGCTTGTTTTCTAACATTGTTGACTTTCTCAGCTTCTGTTAATATTTGTGATTTTATAACAAAATGTTCTTGGATGTGATTGTGCAAGATTCTCTAATCAGCTTCCAGTTTGCTCTTGGGTTTCTTACCGGCGTGTCCGAGCTGAAGGCAGCATTTTGGGTGGGAGGCTTCAGTGGGAGCTGGGATTGCCTCGGCAGCAGCTGGTTTTGCAATGTGAGCAGCGCTGACAGAGATTCCGTGCGCTGAATATTCCGCCTGGTTGGAGCCGCAGTGCCCGGCTGGAGGGAGCCGCGCCGGGCGCTGCGGGTTGTGCCGGGCCGGGCAGCGGCCGCAGCCCCGGCAGGGCCCGGCCGTGGACACGGAGCCTTTGCTGGGCAGGGCTCGGCCCTGCGGCGCCGGGCGGGCGGTGCCGCTCCCGCCGGGAGCCTGCGGGAGCCGGGACAGCGAGAGAGCCCGGGCCGAGCATCAGCCCCGGGGCACGGCCCGGGAGGGGGCACAGCCCGGGGGTCCCGCAGAGCCTCCCTGCTCCAGAGCCGCGCCTGCCGCAGCGGGGCAGCTGCGGCACCTGCGGGGCGCGGAGGAGCCGCAGGCGGCGTTCCGAGCGCTCCTTCGGGGCAGGATTTTGTCCCGCTGCGGGGAATTCCCGCGGGCCGGGCGGGCCGGGGCCGCTGCCGAGCGCCGCCGCCTTTCCCGGGAGCCGCCGGGCAGAGCTCTCTGCTCGGGGCTGGGAAAAACACCTTCACTGCCCTGGGAACATTTAAAATGTTTAATACAGGACAAGAGGAGACAAGGGCCATAGAGCAAAGGTTGTTAGGGCCGGGTGCATCTCGGCACTGAGCCAAGAGCACACGGTTATCTCCGGAGATACCCCTTGAATACCTTTTCCCTTACACCAGCCGGTTGCATATTCATAGTCCCTTATGCATAGTAAACTTTTTCCCAAGCTAGTTTGCATATTCCAAGAACTGTTCAGCATGGCTCCTCCTCGGTTCCACCTTTTTAGGGCATGTGTATTCCTTGGTTGTGGTTTTGGTCCTTTTTTATCATCATCTTCAGTTTTGGCCCCGGCCCACACTGCCTTCAGACGGTGAGTGCTGATGGTTGGCAGATCTGTACAGGTGTCCTCATCCTGTGCTCACTGGATGTTATCCCATCCAAGCAGGAATTTTAACACAAGCATGCTTCTCTCAGCTATGGCACTACTGTGTCTGAGCTTAATGAATGAACAGCAGAAATAAAAACTATATAACAAAGTTATTGTAACACCACACATATAATTTCCAATGGAATATTGGCAAAAAGCCAATATTATAATATGTATCTATGACAGGGCCAAGGGCCGGGTGCCCGCTCGGTGGCCCCGGGACAGCAGAATTTTGGGGTCCCGGTGCTGGCTGCCGGCAGAGCCCCGGCGCTGGGCCGGGGATGCGTGGGACCCTCCCGCGGTGGGGTTGGGCTGCCCGGGGCAGGCGCTGCATCGTCAGCCCGGAGCCACCGGGGATCGCCCGGTACCGGCGGGGCGGGGCTGGGGAGCGGAGAAGGGCGGCACCGGAGCTGGGGAACCCTCTGCAGCCTGCGGGGTCGGACAGACCGATAAGGGGGTCCCCGGGAGCCTGGAACGTTGTGAAAAACGCCAATCACTTGGTTTTTAAAATTTTAAACGTTTAATAATAATAAAATGGTTATAAAAATAGTAACACAATTAGAGTAATCAAATTTAGAGTTAGGACAATTACAAGACAATAAAAAGCAAAAAATTATAGATGTCCAGATGCTCTCGGACACTTAAGCCAGGACAAGCATGCCTTGTGAACAAAGGAATAACCTTAAAAGCAATAGCCTATTGCATATTCATGTATCTCATACATGATGCATAAAATCCTTGCAAATTAGGAACTTTTCTGGATTTTGTCAACTTCTTTCCCTTAATCCTGGTGCTTCCATAAAGATGGAGACAAGATGGAAGAATGTTTGTCTTTTCTGATAAGGAGGTTGTAACTCTTTATGTGCCCCAAGTCACCGCCATCCCTGTGTGAAGAGTTTATTGATTATCTCATCTCTTGCTTGAGCAAGTAAAAAAATCCTACATCGCAGAGTTTCTATTTTAATATTATGTTGTTACCTAAAACTCTATTTAACACACTACTTAAGAGAATGAATACAGCATAACTTTCTAACATTACACATATAATATTCATGGTAACATTTGTGAAAAGCCAATCATAAAATAAGCATTCTACACAGAAAGTGTTGAAATGGTAAAACCAGTCAAAACCCCTTAGGAATTGGAAGGAAAACCAGAGGCAGTGGCAGCTAACACCTCTGAAACCCGTGGCTTTTGCTCCTCTCTTTGACCTGAGAGCTTCCTGGGCAGGGGCGACTCTTCCAATTGCACCAGCGTGGCCATGGCTGGGAAGGGCAGCGAGCAGATGGGTTGAGCTTCTCCTGCCAGCCCCTGAAGTGCCAGCTGTCATTTGTGTGCGCTGAGGATTCCCTTCAGGCTCGGAGCTGGCGCAGCTGCTCCTGGGCGCTGCTCGCCCGCGGGCGCAGCGGTGCTGCAGCCGCTGTCCCGCACACAGGGAGGGCTCTGGAGCCTCCCAGGGCACCAAGGAGCGGAGCAGGGAACGTGCCGGGATCTGCTGCAGGACCGTGGGGCTGTGGGGGATCCTTCGGTCTCTTGGATGGGGCAGGGAGGGGGCAAATGGAATCAAGGTGAGACAGGGATCAGGCAGCCCCACGCCAGGCAGCATTTTCTCCTCTGAGAGCTCCTCTGAGCTGAGCGAGCTGGTGAATCCTGCGGAGCAAATGAGACCCGGGAGCGAGGGAAGGGCTGGCTGGGAAGGAGTCAGATAAACCCAGTGGGTATTTCCCTTCCCAAGGGGCTCCTGGGGAGACAAAGGAGACAAGAAGGATTCCCCATCTCATGACATTCCCTTTTTTCCTTCAGTAGCCCTATTGCAGTCACTGCATACAAGAGTTTAGTTGATCCCTTTGATGCCAGGGAGCACCCAGAACTTGAACCTCGCTGGATCCAGCCCTGTCTGCCTATCACCAAGCAGAGGGAAAAGATAAAGAACCTGGGTGGGGGTTGAGCCAAAATGGCATTTTGCCACTTCTGATCTGCTCCCAGCTTTTGCAGCAGGGCACCAACCCCATCGCTGCAAACCACTCCCTTTTGCAAGGCACACGTGGACCTCGCTGGTAGCTCAGGGCTCCTGAAGGGGCTGCTGCAGTTGGCAACTGGAGCTGTTGTTGAACTTTTCACATTGCTTAACCCCCCCATTCAAATGCCATCAACTGTCTGAGGAAGGACACAAAAATATTACCCTGGAGGGGCCAAAAACTTGGAAAAGGATGAAAGAAATGTTCTGATGATGACAATGACAATGACAAAAAAACACAATTTATTTTTGACAGCAAATGAGTACCCACAGCCCTCCAGCCCTCCCAGACTGGCAGCCGAGTGGGGCCATTTCCATGGCATGAGGAGCTGGCAGTCTGCAGAGAGAAACCAGAGAGCCACGGTCAGTCACAGAAGGCTCCTGTGCCCCTGTCCCACCACGGCCTGTGCCTGGGCCAGGCTCCTGTGTGCTCAGAGCCCAAACCTCCTGACCCATTCTCCGTTTTTAGAGAAGGGCAGTGTGGTAAGCCACATTCCATCTCCTCTGCTGAAGCACAGCCCAGCAGCCTCCTCAGCAGCTGCAAGGGCGGGATGCCCGTGTGCCTGGTTTCCTGGCTCCCCGGCAGACCAGGGGTTAAACATTGGGTGTCTCCTGGATTGTTCCCGGAAAGGGCCCATCTCTGCACGCAGCTACCTTTTTTCATTTGTAAATTAGGTCTTTCTTTCTCTTCCAGCTGTGGTTTCTCCAGCCCTGGCTGCAGCCACTGGTCATATAAAACTTTAAGAATCTTTTTCTACAAGCACAACTGACTTGATGTATATTTTACAAAATCACGAATTGTGCCATAACATATATTACAATGGGGCTGCGGAGATCCCCCTGCAGGTCCCTGGGGATGCAGAGATCCCCCGCAGGTCCATGGGGATGCAGAGATCCCCTGCAGCCCCTGGAGGAGCCGGGCTGGAGCTCGGCGATGCCTGAGAGGAGCTGTGAGCCCGCGGGCAGAGGGGCCCCGCTGGAGCAGCCTGTCCTGGCAGGACTGAGCCCGTGGCACAGTGACCCACGCTGCAGCACTCGGAGGGGGCTGTGCCCAGGGGATGGACTCCGCTCCGAGAAGTTCCTGGAGAAGTCTCGGCCGGGAGAGAGCGCAGGGTGCAGCAGGGAACGACTCCTGTCCCTGAGCAGAGGGAGAAGCCCCGGGGGATGAGCTGAGCATGGCCCCATTCCCTGTCTCCTGCCCTGCCGGGGGAGGAGGTGCAGCTGGGAGCAGGGAGGCGTGGGGAAAGCTGCATTTAAGGCTCTGCACTGACTTCTCCTGCTCCTGCTCCGAGTCTTTGGAGTTTTCTGCCAGAAATCTCTCCCCTGCCCCACCCACCCACAGGGCTTCGGGCAGGTTTCCCTTTTCGGGGGAAATCAAAGCGAAGCTCTGATGCGCTAACGAGGGGCAGGAGAAGTGAGGCTCCTGGGCTTCCCGCAGAGGCGGAGGCACGGGAGGCGCAGGGCCGGGAAAGCCGTGGCGGGAGGCGCGGAGAAGTTTGTTTGTGTGGGCAGCTCAATCCCGGCTCGGCCCGGGCCCGTGCCGGGGCTGTTCCTCATCTCCGGCTTTCCCCTCACGCAGCCCGGGGGCGCCGAGAGCGCGGGGCGAGGCGGGGCCGTGCGCAGAGCCCGCCCCGAGCTCGCTGCCATTGGCCGCCGGTGCCGTCAGTCGCGGTTGCGGCGCGCTGATTGGTGGGAGCGGGGCGCGGCGCGGCCCCGGCGGCGGGCTGAGGGCGGCCGTGGCCGCGCAGCGCCGCCATTGGCCGAGCGGCTGTGCGGGCCCGGCAGCGGCGGCAGCGGCCGGAGCGCGGTGAGGCGGCGGCGGCGGAGCTCGGAGGCGGCCCCGGCGCAGGTGGGAGCCGCGCTGGGCTCTGCGGGGGCTCGGGGCCGGCTGCGGGCGGAGGGGGCGGCAGGGGGCTCCGGCGGCTCGCCGGTGCCGTGTCCGGCCCGTGCCGGCCCCGGGCTGAGGGCGCTGCGGGAGCGGCTGCCCGCGGTCTCCTTCCCGCCGGGGCCGGGCAGGAGCCGCTGCCGGAGCAGCGCTGGCTCGGCCCGGCTGCTGTGGGTAGGACAGAGGGGCTGCCCCGCGGCCGGGAGCGGGCGGGGAAATTCCCGTCGCCGGAGGTTCGTGTGCCCGGCGGAGAGCGAGGAGTCCTGTCAAAGTGACTTTATTGCCGAGCAGGGGCAGAGGCCGTGGGGCATTTGCCGTGCGCTCTCTGCCGTGGCTGTAGTCCGCAGCCTCCTTTTTATCCTCATTTTCCCGGCCGATCTCCCTCTGCCTTTGCCCACCGGCTGAGTTCCTTGGAAGGTTCCGACTTCCCGATGCGCCTGGAGCCTGTCCTCGTTAATGTGCACCCTCCTTTTGTATAACAGCCGATATTCATGGCTCTGTTAAGTCTTTGTTCTACTCCTCGAAGTTCGGGAATGTAGCGGGACTTTGAGCAGCTCTCTGGGTCAATTTGTAACATTTATTGGAACTGATGGTTTCTCCCCTTATCTACAGGTGCCCGGCCCTATCTCCAGGCAGATTCACTCCTTGACTCTGTTTTGTCCTTCCCGGGTCCTCTTTGGTTTTGGGATTATTCTCGGTGCCCTCATTCCCTGTCCTTTTGTAGCCGTTTGTGGATCAGGAGGCCTGGCTGCCACCTGCATGCCCTGGCTCAGCTGCTGGATGAGCTGCACTGCCAAGGTGTGGAGCATGGTAAAAAGATGAGAGTTGCTGCAGCACAGAAGAGGAGAAGCAGCATTCCTTTATCCCCTGGTGTGCTGGGGAGCCAGGAAAGCGTGTCCCATTCCCATCCTTTCTGTGTTTGGACCAATACATAAACTGCTCTCCTATTTCCTTTTTATCTTTTTTAGCAATTTTCTTGTCATCTCTTTGCCAACAGCAGTTTGAGCCATTTAGTTTTCCACAAACTCCTCCTTTTTCTGCTAACAGATAATCTGATCCCATCCCCTGGTGAAATGTTGTGTTCCTCATTTCAGTGGCTTGGTCGGCAGGAAGGTCAGGAGCTGGAGTTGTCTGGTTGGTTCTTATTCCGAGGACAGCTTGTAATCAAATTATGCCATTCAAATGAAAAATGGGTTCTCTGTCTCCTGATATGAATTTGTGAGAAACGCCAATCACTTGGTTTTTAAAATGTTAGAAGTTTAATACTAGTAAAATGGTTATAAAAGTAGGAATACAATTAGACTAATAAAAATTTAGAGTTAGGACAATTGCAAGACATTAAAAAGCAAAGACTTGCAGATGTCCGGATGCTCTCTTGGGCACTTAAGCCACAACAAGCATACCTTGTGAATAAAGGAATCACCCCTAAAAAAATACACTGTTGCATATTCATATATCCTTCATGGTTATGCATACATTTTATTTAAAACAAGTAACTCTGTCTGTTGTATGTCAGCTGTTTTTTTTAATCCCCACAGCATCCTCCAGTCTGAGCATGGCCTGAAGAAATTAACTTCTTCTAGTAAGAAATCCATAAATTCCTCTTGTCTGGAGAATTTAGGTGTTCCTTGAGCGAATTTAGGTGTTCTCATTCCTTAACCCCCCCCCCCAACACACACATGCATATTTTCTCTTTTAAGTACTAAAGCTTAATTTTATCTACAAAGCTACGTTTACCATACTATTAAGATGTTCATACAGCACAAGTTATCATTATAACATAATACATGTAGTAACTATCTGCACAGAGCCATATAACATGCATTTTTCACAAAATCGTTTTGGTTCCCAGGGGCTGGTCCATGGTGTTGTAGGATTTGTTCTGGTGGCTGTTCATCTTTTCCCCATGTTTGGGCGCTCCCTCAAGCTGGGGCTGCATCAATTGACCATTTTTTTTCTTACTCCTTCATCATATACTTGAATTCCAACTGATTTCCCTGAACTTGTTCTAGCAAAACCCCCAGTGCTCTGATACACCCTGTACAGCACAGACAGGGACAGGAGATGTTGGAGTGGGCAGAGGGATGATCCCCCCCTTATTTTAGTGAAGTTTTCCCAACATTCTCCATTTGCTGTTTCCCTTTGCAGCTTCAGCCATTTCTGTTGCAGAGTCAGAGATCCTCAGCATGGGCTCTGCCTTCAGCTGTGCAGATTCCATCTGTGCAAGCAGGCAGAGCTTGGGGTGAGGGGCAGAGGGAATCAGCCAATTCCTGCCCCAGGCAAGAAGAGCCAGGTACATTGTCCCCAGTTTGCCCCAGCAGTGTTAATTTGCATTTCTAAAGCTCCTCCTGGGTGCCTGGAATGCAGCTTCTCTTCCACAGCAGCCTTCAGCAGCCTCAGTTGTGCCCCCCCCCCACAACCTGCTGCTTTTTTTTCCCCTTCAAATCATTTCTTTACTGTTTATGAGTTAAAGGGTCACCTTTAAATCTCATCTAGTTTTGAAAATTTTGAAAAACTCTAATCACTTGGTTTTTAAAATTTTAAAAGTTTAATAATAATAAAATGGTTATAAAAATAATAATACAATTAGAGTTAGGACAATTACAAGACAAAAAAAGCAAAGAATTACGGATGTCCAGATGCTCTTGGACCCTAAGTCAAGAACAGCATGATTTGTGAACAAAGGAATCACCCTTAAACAAAGACACTTGTTGCATAGTCATACATCCTTCATGGTTATGCATACAACCTATTCTAAACAAGAAACTCTGTTGTATGTCAACTGTTCCCTTTAATCCCCTGGCATCTTCAAGTCTGAGCAAGGCCTGAAGAAATTAGCTTCTCCTGATAAGAAGCCATAAATTCCTCTCCTTTGGAAGATTTAGGTGTTCTTGGAAGGGAGCATCTCATTCCTAAAAAGAAAACTCCCCCCACATACATAATCTCTATTTTAACATAATGTTGTAACCTAAAACTACACTTAACACAATACGTAAGGGAATTAATACAGCATAACTTTCTAACATGACACATATAATATTCATTGTAACGTTTGCGAAAAGCCAATCATAAATATGCATTTTTCACAATCCCACCTCTTACTGCTCAAGCCAAATGATTTATAAAGAATATTTCCTGTCCTCTTGATTTCTTTGGACTCTGTTGGTAATCAAATAAAACATGGGATTAAACAAAGAAGAAATATCAAAACACTTCTAACACATAAAAGGAAGAATCCTAATTTCTTCCACCATCCCATTCTCAATACATTACCCCACCTGCTAGTTTTATAACATTATTTTCCCATTTTTGGACTGATACCTAGGTCATAATTTTTTTCTGATATCCTTTGTTTTTTCCAGGATGACATCCTCATTGCCATCTATTTTCAACAATCTGTACATCCCATTCTTTAGCCAATAAATAGGGTAAAGCCAACCTATTTTAATGCACTGCAGGTGATGTTTGGCTTTGCAGACTCCATATTAATTCCAATGCCTGAGCAGCTTTGTTTATTATCTTCTCTATAGCTGCTTGGAGTAATTTAATATGATTCAGGATATAATTTGGGGTTAACACAGAGCTAGACTGCTGTGCTTGTTTTACCTTTTTTTTACTAATTGTCTCTTCACCGAATCTTGGACTATATTTCTAAGATCAAATGTAAAACAAATCCATCTCTCTCCTTTTGGACATTCCATGCCCCAAGTATTACTACTTTTTCCTAAGTTCTTTGTATGTGATAATTTTCCGCCTTTTTCCTGCAGATACTTAATTTGGATGGGTTATAACAGTGCCTGTTGACATGGGTGTGTGTAACAAAAAGGAACTTTGGTTTCTTTCCATGTGATACTTTCTGTAGCATTTGTGACACGATCTTGCTGCTATCTCAGAAGGGAAAAGACAACAAATGAGAGACAGAAACAGGAATGACAGAGGTCTGGCGTGGCTTATACCCCCACCTCCCCTGCCTGTGGGGCTGCTGCCCACAGCAGGTACGTGTGATCTTCTCGCTGGTGAGTACAGTGCTCAGTCCAGGCTTGCCCTCTGTTTCCCTTGTCACTCCTTTTTTACTCATTTCCAGGCAAATTGGTTTTGACACCTTTTAACTGTGGTTTTCCACCATTCCTCAGGTATCTCTCAGTCCACAGGCATTGATAATCCCCATCTACAAAAGCAATTTATTACTTCAGTTTTTGAGGTCTTTCTGTATAGGGGATTGATTCAGTACTCAATACTTCTTGCCACGAGAACATAGATTTTGTGAGCTACAATGCCAATTATTCTCATAATTTAAACATTCACTTATAACCCAGCTGCCATGTCCAATATGGGGATGAATCAAATAAAGTATACAGCATAGTATTAATGGCAATTTCCCTTCTTGCCTGTACAAGCCACAGGCTAAGGCCAGACTATAAGAACTCTTTGACTCAAACACTCCCGATCCTCCTGTTTGAAGTGGCAGTGTTCCTCTGCCAAGGAGGTGTCGGAGGCGTCTCAGGGCTTATTCAGGCAGGGCTTAGAACCAGTGATGCAAGCTTTGCCTTATTTCTCAGTTAGGTGTTATTCTTTGTACCTGCCTTGGATCATTTGGCTCTTCCCAAACCATTACCACCCAGTCCTGGTTGAAAGTCAATTTGGTATCACCTGGTTTAGATGTGATAGTCCATTCCTCACGTTTCTTCACCAATTCTTTTATTTTGCTGGCATGAATTCACCCTCTTTTCCATGGTTGGGATTGCTGCTTTAGTAGTACCTGGAAAGGACTTCTTAATAACACAGTGTTAAAAGAAAAACAATACTGCATTAACTTTCACCATTAGTTTTCTTCAAAACTTTCTGGGTTTAACTAAAAACTTTTTCTATAGCTGCTTCTTCTTCTTGTATCCAGCTGTGCTAATTGCTGCAGAGGCCAATTCTTCTTCTTGTGAGCTATAATTAGTTAAATAAAAAAAGACTAGCCCAAATTTAACACAAGATGTATCACATCTCTTGGTTTTTTGCTTTTTAGGCAACATCCAACTGTTTTAGTCTTACAGCCCCATTCTTCAAAACAAAAGCCTCCTTTCCTTAACAACAAAAATCAGAAGGAAAAAAAAGAAGTCTTGTTTAAAAAAATAAAGCACATTGTGAGAGTCAGCTATCTCTGCTTTGATCTTATCTCTATTGGTGGTCCAGCTCTCCCTCTTTTTCACAGCTTTGCCTTTGACTGTACTTCCTCACTCCCCTCCCCTTGTTGTCACTCTGTCTAGCAGGAATGGGGGAGAACTTACAAATAGCTGCAGTATGGGGACTTTGGGGCATATTTCGCTCTCCCTCTTTCTCTTTCTCTCTCTTTCCCTTTCTCTCTCTTTCTCTTTTTCTCTCTTCTTCTCTCTTCTCCCTTTCTCTCTCTTTCGCCCTCTTTTTCTCTCTTCACATTTCAACATCCACATTCCAATATCAGTCCACTTTCTAACATTAGTCCTACATCCTGGAGAGGTGAGTCTGCCAATCACCTCTCCCTCCTTTTTCAACTTCCTTACAAATTTAATTACTGTTGTTATGTGTGTTCTGCAGGCTTGTAATTCACGGCACCCTCCACCAAGGCTACCAGCTACCCACAGCTGACAGTGCTAAAACTAAAGACTTATTTTGCTGTCACAATTTTCCATTCACAAACTTGAAAGGGTTGTAGGAACAAGGTAAACAAAAACTTACTTCTGAAGTGATCTTGCCTGCAGTAAAAAATTTAAGGCAATGCTTGTTAGTGCAATATAATTTGCAAAGAAGCCAAGGTTTGATTTGGGAAGGGCATCTGAGGACACAGAGCATGAGTTTTACCAATCTATAATTTGAAGAGGGAATAGACAAAATGTGGATACAGTGGGGGAGACAGCAAGTAAGGAATTTATCTCTGCAATACTCTCTTTTTGACTGCCAGGAGACACTCTCTGAAGAGGTTCTTACAGTACAAACAATAACTGGATGGGAAGAGGCACTCTTGAATTTAAGCTTTGATGTCAAAATAGGAAACTGCCCCTGAGCACTGCAGTGCTGGAGCACCCTGCCTGCAAACTCACCAGAGGCAAGCCACTGCTGCCACGCTGCAGGGCTGCCTGCAGCACAGAGGGAACCATGGCCCAGCCCTCCCTGCAGGCCTGGGCAATCCACACAAGGAATCACAATTGCTTCATAGCTCTCTAACTCATTCAAGAAATAGGAAACTGTAGTAAACAGAGATCTCCCTCACCATCTTTTTCATATGTGTGTGTCACACACCCACTGTGACGCTGGAAGTAACAAATTGTTTACATTAGAAGATACTGAAACTTTTTCTTCATCTAGCTTTGTAGTTTCCCTTTTCTATATGTAGCCACCTCCCATTCTGGGAAAAAATGAGCCCTATGTTTTTTACAAGTGTTTTGTATGCACAATTTTAATTTCTGTTCTAGATACACTGCAAGTAGTTAGCACTTCCAGAAAAAACAGCAAACAAACAAAACAAAAAAACGAAGAAAGCAAAACACATTTGGGTACATGAAAAAGGACTGGTTGGAAGGAAAAATGTTTCTCATTGACCTACCAAGCAGCTGGTGTTACCTTTATTTTAACTTTACACACTGAGAACACTTGATTGAACAGCCTGCATTGACTCAAATTAATAGCAGGTTTTGCTATGTCACAGCTGTAAACTAGTTTTTCAAAGTTAGTACAGTAAGATATGTATTTCAAGATAAAAATCACAATGCAAATTGGAAGAAATTTAGTACTGCATGAGGTGTGCACACAATTAATTTACCTCCAAAAGTCAGTTTATGACTTTCCTCTACCAGGATTGCAGTAGCTGCTATAGCTTGAATACACACTGGCCAGCCTTGATTTACTGGATCCTGTGGGAACCCCAGCCTTGTTTTGGGGCCACATGTGGTGGTGAAATTCCTCCTCCAACCCGTGCTTCCAAAGAAAAACTCCGCAGGCTTAGCTGTTCGGTCTCAAGGCAGTTTATTGCTAGTTATCTAACAGATTATGTTCTTGGTCTGCAGCTATTTGATCAGTGGCCTGGGTAGAGGCACACACACACCCTGACATCCTCTCTATCTGCTGTCTTCTTCGTCTCTCTCCCCGCCCAGGGTTGCTGCTATCTTTTATAAGATATATTACGTATAACATGTTTACAATTATTCCCCAATACCTACTACCTACGTTGCCAAGTGTTTTTCTATTCTAAACCAATCTGTGAGTGCCAACATCACCAAAAACATGGAGGTAAGGAAGAAGAAGGAAGAAGGATGGGTTCAGCCCACTTTCCTCCATCTTAGAACTTCTGACCCCCATGTACAAAGTGAAAACCCCCCTGTACATGTGCTAAAACCCCCCTGTACAATACTAAAAAATATTTCCCTCTACTTTGTAACTACTTTTACTATACTATCTAACCTTTTGTGATTGCTTGTTCCACCTCCAAAGTTGGTAATTCATTCCATGGCTCAAACTCAAAATCACAGTTGTTTTTCAGCTGTCTGCCAGGGTCTAGAATGCTTCTGACCAAGGCCTGGAACCTCTAAAAATGTCTGAGAGACATTTTGAGTTCCCACAGGATCCCACATCTTTGATAAATAAGCCATGGGTCTCTTTACTCCTCCCCACTCTTGAAACAAAACCCTATTTTGAGCTACCCCCTTTTCTTCATTTACATACAAATGAAAGGGTTTTGCTAGTGAAGGTAAGCTTAAAGTTGATATTGGGGCTAGTTTTAACTTCAGTTTTCTTAGTTTTTCATTATCCTTTTTGGTCCATTTTATATCATCTCCCTCTATCAATTTTTTTTTTATTCAAAAATTTTACTGCCTGTGTATATCCTTCAATCCACAATCTATAATATCCCAATAATCTGAGTATCTTTCTGATTTCCCCCTTTGAAGAGGGAGGGGGAAGGGATAGAATCCCTGTGTTTCAGTCTGGGTTGAGCTTCCAACTACCCTTACTAAGCAAGTGTCCAAGATATTTTACCTCTGATTCTACAAATTGCAGCTTCCCTTTTGATACCCTTAATCCTTTTTCCCCAAGAAAATTCAAAAGCTTTATAGTAGCCTCTCTAACTTCAGCTTCAGCTTCCCCAGAAAGTAAAAGATTATCCACATATTGGATAATTTGTATTTCAGGGGGAGTGGGGAAAGTTTGTAGTATTGTTTCTAAAGCTTGTCCAAATAAGTTTGGGGATTCTGTAAGCCCCTGTGGTAGTTTTGTCCATCTTAATTGCTGTTTTCTCCAGTTAGTGGGTCCTTCCATTCAAAAGCAAAGATAACTTGCTCTCCTGGGCTAATGGGCAAGCCCAAAAGGCATCTTTAAGGTCCACTGCACTAAACCACTGATGCTGGGGAGGAACTTTACTTAAAAGAGTATAAGGATTTGGTACCACTGGATAGCGGGTCTGAGTTCCTTTGTTAACCTCCCTTAAGGCTTGTACCAGTCTATAGCTCCCGTCAGGCTTCTTTACTGGGAGTATTGGGGTATTATGGGGAGACATACAAGGTTCTAATGTCCATCCTTTATTAGTCCTTCTATTACTGGCTTTAAACATTCCCGTCCTTCTAAAGATACAGGATACTGCCGTACACATATGGGACAATTTTTTTTCCTCAGTTGTAATCTTTATGGGGTCAATATTTAATCTTCCCCTATTTCCCTCCCCAGCCCAAACTTCCTTGTTAATTCTTCTTCCATCCTCCTGGCCTAGTTTTAAAAGTCTAGCTGTCATCTTCCCATCTTCTGGAACAACCCCTATTCCTAATTTCACTTGTAAATCTTGTCCCAATAAATTGCTACCTGCCCCTGGGACCAAGAAAACATCCCTCATCCAAAATCTAGTTCCTCCCTCTATTACCACATTTTTAATAATGGGTACTGTGGAACTCTCTCCTTTTGCTCCTGTTACTATTACGGTATCTTTGCTTACACTATAACCTTTTGGAATATTTAACAGAAAGGTTAATTCTGCCCCTGTGTCTACCACAAATTCCAATTCTTCTTCTTGGGGACCCACTCTTGAAATTATCTCAGCATTCCCCACCTGGACCCCACCTGCGCCCCCCCTCGGCCCCATGGCCCCGCGAGGGGAATTTGGGGAGGTGGGAGTGGGGCAGCGCCAAGGCCGGGCCCCCCCGCGCTGTCCTGGCGGGAGCGGCTGCAGTGGGGACCGAGTGCGGGCGGGAGCGGCCGAGAGCCCAGCGCTGCCCCAGCCCGACCTGCCCCAGCTCCATCCCTGCCCCTGCGCTGGGATGCTGTGGGGCTGGGGAGAAGAGGGAGCCGGCAGTGGGTGCTGGGCCTGGGGGCAGGAGGAGAAGGGAAGGAGAAGCAGGCTTGAGGAACAGAATGGTCAAAGGATGCAGGTGGCAGGAGAGGGTGGGATTGTGCAGGAGAAGGAGGAATAGGAAGAGGAGTGTGAGGAAGAATAGGGACACAGGAGGAGGAGGAGCAGAAACAAGGATCACCACAAGGTTCCATCCCTCCTTGTATATATAGCCTCCCCTCAGCCCCAGGAGCATTGCCACCCCACATGCAGCACGTGACTGTTGAGGGGTTCCACGATTTTCACAGGAGTGAATCATGGCATTTCTCAGCTTTATTGGGTTAAATGTTGGTGCTTTATTTTTTTTAGGGGCTGAATCTTTATGTTTTGGAGGAATTTTTTACTGAATCTTGATGTTTGGGGAGGTTTTGATCTGTGTCTTAAAGTTTTGAGGATTTTTATGCTGAACCTTGGTGTTTTGGAGGTTCTTATAGACACACAATGCCCAATGACTTGGTGAGATGAAGTGGGGACAGGAGGAACTCCCAGTCCAAGATGCTCTGTTCTTTTTTTTTTCCCCCAGACCAGGATTTTTCATTCCCGGGGAGGAATAAAAATGGAGGAAATGGAGGAGGAGGAAAAGCCCTGGAGATCCCGCACAAGGAGTGGCAGCAAACCCAGCCCAGGGAGCTGCGGGGAGGAAAGAGCCCCCCTGAGCCAGGAAGGTGGGCAGAGATCCAGCCAGAGCTCAGAGCTGGTGGAGAAACCTCGTGGCAGGGAGAAGCCCCACAAGTGCTTGGAATGTGGGAAGGGTTTCAGCCGGAGCTCCAACCTGATCGAGCACCAGGTGATCCACACTGGGGAACGGCCCTACGAGTGTGAGGAATGTGGGAAGCGTTTCCGCTGGAGCTCCAGCCTGAGACATCACCAGAGATTCCACACCGGGGAGAGGCCCTTTGAGTGTGGGGAGTGTGGGAGGAGCTTCAGCAAGAACTCCATTCTGATCCAACACCAGAGGATGCACACTGGGGAAAAGCCCTTTGAGTGTGGGGAATGTGGGAAGAGCTTCAGCCAGAGGAGCAGCCTGATGCAGCACTCGGTAATCCACACTGGGGAAAAGCCCTTTGAGTGTGGGAAATGTGGGATGAGCTTCAGCCAGAAGGGCCACCTGATGCAACACCAGAGGATGCACACTGGGGAAAAACCCTATGAGTGTGGGGAATGTGGGAAGAGCTTCAGGCAGAGCTCTGGCCTGAGGAGACATGAGAGGATCCACACTGGAGAAAAGCCCTACGAGTGTGGGGTGTGTGGGATGAGTTTCAGCCTCAACTCCCAGCTTACGGAACACAAAAAGATCCATACTGGGGAAAAGCCCTACAAGTGTGGGGAATGTGGGAAGAGTTTCAGGGAAAGCTCAGCCCTGATTCGGCACCAGGTGATCCACACTGGGGAACGGCCCTACACCTGCTTGGAATGTGGGAAGAGCTATGGGTGGCACTCAGACCTGAGAAAGCACCAGCGCATCCACAGCGGGGAGAAGCCCTACGAGTGTTCCCAGTGTGGGAAGAGGTTTCAGATCAGCTCCAGTCTCCTCGTACATCAGCGGAGTCACACCGAGGAGAGGCCCTACCGCTGCCCCGACTGTGGGAAGGGCTTCAAGCACAACACCAATCTCACCGTGCACCGGCGCATCCACACTGGGGAGAGGCCCTACGAGTGTGGGAAATGTGGGAAGAGCTTCTCAGAGAGATCAAACTTGATCAAACACCAACGGAGGCGCCACTAAGGGGGGAAGCCCTGTGAGTTCCCCAAGGGTGGGAAGAGCTTCTTATGCTCCTCCCAGCTCCATTCCCTATGGGAGGATCCATGATGGATGATCCTGAGTGACCTTCATTGGGCAGTCTTGGTGATCTATGGGCCTGGTTATCTGTGTTGGGAAGACACTTGGCTGGGAGGCTCCACATCTTCCTCGTTCCCTGCGGGCATCTAGATAAACCCAGTGGCAGGAACATCCATTGGGGCACAGACCAACAATGAGAATTCCTTGGGGAGAGCAGATT
This sequence comes from Lonchura striata, assembly GCF_050655825.1. Lineage (NCBI taxonomy): Eukaryota > Metazoa > Chordata > Aves > Passeriformes > Estrildidae > Lonchura > Lonchura striata. The sequence goes on from NC_140738.1 coordinate 8,966,401, forward strand.
TAATGACTTCTAACTCCATAAAATCTTTTGCATTCAATCCTATATTCTGGTGGCATCAAGGAATACTGAATGGTCTTGGAGGTATGTCCTAGGTTGACTATATGATGCTTGTATCTCCAGTTGTTTGTTGTGTTTATGGTGAATTATAATTTTTGCACCTTTAAGACTTGTTCCGAGAGCAAAGGAGGGAGAGAAGGGCAGAGTTTGTTTTCAGAAACTGCACTCACTCCTCCACATTCTTGCTCCTGGGCCGGGTTGTCTGCAGATGGACAGACAGAGGTACAGAGCTCTCCTTTGCTGTTAATTAGTTTTAGCTAGCTGTGGCAGAGAAGTTCCCTGGACTGTGGCTGCTTTTCCCTTTTCTTTGGACCTGTTTAAACCTGCTCTGGCCTGAACACCCAGAAGAGCACCGGCAGCTCACACCTGTGGCCCAGCGGGCCAGGCCTGGACTGTGGCATTTCCAGCACTGGAGGGACTGATAAGAGACTGAGTGAGCTGAGCTACAACCCACGGAGGGACTTCCTGAGTTTGTCTATCTTTTAGAGCAGCAAGAGGTTTTATTGTTTAATATTGTTTAGGTTTTATTCTTTAAAAAACAGTTTTTTCCACTGTTCTCCAAGGAGATACTTTTCCCAAACTGGCTGGGGGAGGAGCCAATTGAATCTGCTTTCCAGAGGAATCCCTTTGGAGGTTCTCTCCCAAATTTGCTCTGAACCAGGACAAGGTCTTTTCCAACTTCAGGGATTCCACGATTTTGATTTCCTATTGCCCAAGGGTGTCTTCTGCAGCCAGATGGTGGAAAAACTGGGGAAAGACCAAGATTTTGGAGACAGTGGGGTAGAAACTCCACCAAAACGGTTCTTCCCTCCACCCAAGCACGTGGATCCTCAGCCGGCATGGACATGGAAGTCTTTTTCTTTTGGCCTTGATTTTGTTTTCATTTCTCTTTATCCCTTTAAAATATCCAATATTGAAGTAAAAATAGACATTGGACTAAGTTAGTGGATGTGGTCATGGTAGGACACAGACATGGTGGGACACGTGTAAGAATGTGCCCTCTGTTGACAGAGTAAACAAGTGAACCTTTTGTTCCCTTAAAAAGGACAAAAGGCCAGGTGTTTCTCTCCTCAATTTGGTTGAAAGACACCTCATAGGACCTTGGGGACTTCACCTCAAACTTAAGGGTAGCTAATTGGACAGGAGCCAAAAAGTCCCACCTAAGCAATTCCCTAGAAAAGAAGAGAACAAAAGAAGTTAATTGCTTTAGTGAAGTGTTTTAGCAAGAGCAAGAGCCTCTGCCCTGACTTGGCTTTTCTCTGTAAAAAGCTTTTTTATTTTTGCCTTTTATTAAAACTTTTTATTCCCAACACTGTCACATGAGCCATCCTGCTTGTTTTATGCCACCTGAGGTAGCTGAGCTATCAAGGGTATAATGCTTATCTCTGAGAGCTTATAAGACCAGGCTCAAAAAGAGAAAAAGCATTAGACATGGAGAGTGACATGGGCACGCATGGACATGGAGGGGGACAGGGCCATCCCTAGGGACATGGGGAGACACAGGCATGGATGGAGACATGGGGGGCAGTGACAGGGATGGAAACATGGTGGGGAGACAGCCATGGGTGAGGACATGGTGGGACATGGCCAGTGACAAGTAGGGACATGGCCATGGCCGGTGCCATGGGAGGAACTTGCAGGGGATGAGGGGGATGCTGGGTTTGAGGGAGTTGAGGGTTCCTGTGCAGGACTTGGACCTTGCTGAGGCCTTTGGGGAGCCCAGGCCGAGCGGCTCCGGCTGCACTGGGAGACCCTGGTGGAGGTTCTGGGGCAGCTGCTCAAGGACCCCTGACCTGGAGCCCCAGCTGGGCACTGGGCTCCTGGAAGGGGATGAACGTCCTTGTCCCTAGGAGGGAAATCCCAACACCCCCAGGGTGTCGGGAACAGCTGAGGGGCCACAACAGGGAGGAGAAAGCCCGACAGAGCTGTTCTCCTCCTAAGCTACATCCTAAAAGTCCCAAAACTCAGGGATTCCTCCCAGGAAAAAGCTGCCAGGAGCTGCCTGAATTGAGGGAAAGGGGGGATGTGATCCCCAAACTGAACAGGAGGGGCCTGGATCCCCAAATCCAAGCCTAGGGGTGAGAGGTAGAGCTGGAGGCACAATGGGGAAGGGGTGGGAGAGCAGGGGAAAAGAGGATTCTGACCAGGAGAGGAATGGGACCCTCAGATTGAGTTGGGAGGGGTCTTTGGGTTGGGGGAACAATGGGAGTGGGGAGGGAAGGGTGGGGATGGGATCAAAAATGGGTGGTTCCATGGGGATCCCTTAGTGTCCCCATCGCTTGATCCCTGGAGTGATTTCCGTGAGGCTCTGGGAGGGGGGAATGGATCTGCACTGGGTGGGTCCCCAAGCCCCCTGCCCATACCTGGGGGGCTCATGGGAGGTTCCCTCTACCCAAACGCTGGTGCTGCAGCCATGGGGGAGAGGTGGGTAGGAAAGGGGGATCTGGGGTGGTCAGGGAGAGGAGCAATAGGAAGAGGAGAGAGAGATGAGGAGGAGGTTAGGGAAAAGAAGGAACAGGAACAGGAGGAGGAAGAGGAGGAACCGCAGCAGATCCACACGGTTTGCCTGCCCTTCTGCTGAGTCTGCAGCTCCCCTGGTCAGGGCAGCATTTACTCCCCCAGATCCTGCAGGTAAGTGGGGAGGGGGAGCTCACCCCAAATCCATTGGGGGATTTCTGGGAGTTTTTTTTGCAGGGAAAGGGATATTTGGATCTTGCATTGCCCCAAAGGTGAGATGCAGATGCCCCTTTGGAGACTTGTGAAGGGTTCCTGTAGCGATCTCTGTACTGGCTGGGGCAGTGGTAACAGTTTGGGGGGGACATTGGTTTTGGGGTTCCAATTGGCATCGGAGTGGGGAGAGCAGCAATGGCCAATCCTGGAGCTGGGGGATCCCAGCAGCCTGGAGGAGTGGGGGACTCTGGAGATGAGCAGAGTCTGGGCCCATCCAACTGTGAACAGGGTGGTGACTTCTCGAGCTGGACTTGGGCAGCAGGACCAAGGTGCTCACCCTTTGTTTTTCCCCCAAGCCGGGATTTGTCCATCCCAACCTTTGTGCAGGTGGAGCTGGTGGAGGCTGTGAGGTAAAGGAAGATAGCATGGAACACTGAGGCAGGTGAGGGGTAAGTCACTGCCCCTTTCCCCCTCTCCTCTGCTCCACCTATCAGCCCAACATTGCCCCTGGCTGCAGGACAGCGCTGCTGCCAACGCTGTCCTGCCAGGGATGAATTGGTGGGATCTCCTTCCCCTTCCCTCTGGCATGGAGGCAAATCCCATCCTCTCCTTGTCCACCCTCCTTCCTCTTCTCATTCTATCCTTCTTCCTTTCCACATTCCTTCCTCTTCTTTTCTTTCCTTACCCCAGGCACTGAGCTGCAGACAGAGACCTGGGAGGACAAATCGCTGCTCAGAACCTCTGTTTTGAGGCTGTTTTGAGCAGCTCCACAGCATGGGAACCCAATGGGGAGGAAAAGCCCTGGAGATCCCACACAAGGAGGGGCTGCAAACCCAGCCCCGGGAGTTGTGAGGAGGTAAGAGCCCCTCTGTGCCTAGAAGGCAGCCAGAGATCCATTTGGCACTCAGAGATGGTGGAGATGACTCATGGTGGGCAGAAGCTCCACAAGCGCTTGGAATGTGGGAAGGGCTTCAGCTGGAGCTCCGGAGATCAGACCTGATCTGGCACCAGGTGATCCAGATGGGGAATCAATCAGCCCTACAAGTGTGGGGAGTGTGGGAAGGGCTTTGGGTGGATCTCCAAGTTCATCAGCACCACAAGATTCACACCAGGGAGAGGCCCTATGAGTGTCCCAAGTGTAGGAAGTGGTTTCTGAGAAGCTCCAATCTCATCGTAATGAGCCAAGGGGTCAGCTGGAAAAGTATTTAGGATAATTGAAAACTGTGGATGAGTCAAGGGGACAGCTGGGAATATAACTGAGATAGTAGAAGATTACATATTTTAGTTAAGATTTTAAAATTAGTTAAGAAGCCAAGTTGCTAGCAAAAATCACATGCCTTAGTTAAAGAGTAGCAAATATATTAGAAAAGTAAAGCTAGGAGTGACAGGGATAGATGTAGGAATTGTGAAGGAGCAGAGACCATAGAAATATCTTGCCTTAAGAATAATCAGCAGTTAGGAGACGCTACCGTGATCAGCAGATCAAAAAGTCCTGCAAACTGGCCATGGGTGAAGAGTTTACCTTGAGGAAGACAGCTTTCTCTCTCCCTTACACCCACTCCCTTATTTCAAAATCCCAAAGACCCAGTTAAGGAAACACGATTGCACAGCCGTAATGGATATTCAGCTGATTATAATACAAAGCGGGCAGGTAATGATTATGTATTATGTGTCCTTAGAAACAGCTTGGATATGTAAAACCTTTTCTGTATAAATAGAAAGCAGGAGTCTGCAACTCCTCGCACATGTACTTGGAAATGATTCCATGTGTGTCCAGCACTGCAATAAAATACCCTTCGTTCCAGCTTTAATTAGTCGAGGAGCCGTCTGTCCATGCTTCAGTGCATCAGTGGATTCACACACAGGAGAGGCCCTTCTGCTGCCCTGAGTGCGGGAAGGGCTTCAAGCACAGCTCCAGCCTCGTCACCCACAGGCACATCCACACCGGGGAGAGGCCCGGTGAGTGTCCTGTGTGTGGGGAGAGATTCTCCAGAAGCTCTCGCTTGACCCAACACCAAAGGAGGCACCATTAAGGGAAGCCCTGCGAGCACCCCCAGTCCCAGTGTCACCCCCTTTCCTGCCCACAGAGCTCCTGAGCCAGCGGCGGCCGCAGCCGCTCCCCGTGGCCTTGCACAGGACCCCCTGTGATGGGGCAGGGAGGATTCGGGGAGGATTGGGGAGGATTTGGGGAGGATTGGGGAGGATTCGGGAGGATTTGGGGAGGATTCGGGAGGGTTTGGGAGGATTTGGGGAGGATTTGGGGAGGGTTTGGGAGGATTGGGGAGGATTGGGGAGGATTTGGGAGGATTCGGGAGGATTTGGGAGGATTTGGGGAGGATTTTGGAGGATTCGGGAGGATTTGGGGAGGATTCGGGGAGGATTTGGGGAGGATTTGGGAGGATTTGGGAGGATTCGGGAGGATTTGGGAGGATTTGGGAGGATTTGGGAGGATTCGGGAGGATTGGGGAGGATTCGGGGAGGATTTGGGGAGGATTCGGGAGGATTTGGGGAGGATTCCGGAGGATTTGGGAGGATTCAGGAGGATTGGGCCGTGGCGGGGCGGGTCCGGCCGGGACCGCTGGTCGCTGCGGGTCTGCCCAGCAACTGGTGAGTCATCAGCCGCGCTGTCTCTGATTGGCTGAGGGAAGGCGGGAGCAGGAAAAGGATCGGGAGAGATCCCGCCCCGAGCACCAGCACTGGCAAAACAGTCCCAGCCCGGGCACAGGGAGGGAATTTATTACCATCCAAATCACAGCAGGAGAAGGGAAAGAAATCTCTACAATACCTTCCCCCCACCCAACAGGGATCACCCAGACCAGGGGTTATCAATGATGGAGAGTCGGGGGCATCTGAGTTGGGATCAGAAGCCAATTTTATTGAGTGTATCAGGTGTTTATATAGAGTTTCACTTGTATGGTGCTTATATAGGGCTCTGTTTTTGGTAACAATTTCCCATTGGTTACACTTCTTTATGACATCACATGACCTGGTAATATTATTTTATCACTATGTCTCACAATATGTTTCTTGGTCACTTCTTGCCCAGGGAGACTTTCTCTGTGTCTGTCTCTCCCATGGTTTCTGCTCAATCAGGCAGAAGAAGAAGATATCAGGCCCCTTTATCAGTTCCACTGTACTTTCTGTTTTATTCCCCATACCTCCCCCTATCTGTTCAAACAAAAATACATTCTTAAGTGATTTGACTATTAATTTTTTCACACAATATAAAATACAAGGAATAAGCATAACAATACATAATATAATCCTAATACATATAAGCCTATTTTAACTAAATTTCTTATCCATCCACCAAGTCTCCAATCCCCCAGAAGCTGATCTAGCCCTGTAAGCCCTGATACCACTGGGTAATCATAACCATTTCCCCAAGGGCATAAGTCTGTTAGAGGTTAAACAGGTGCTGATGTGGTGGCAAGGTCCTATTCACAAGAGTTCTCCAATGTTGATGTTCAAGGTGAATCTGCAAATGATGCAGTCAAAGAATCTCAAAACGCCTTCACATTGTTTGCTGGAATCCACTTGGAACCATTCTCTGTGGACATGCAAGCAAAACCTCTACCCCAGCCTGGTCAGAGAGAAAGCCAGGTAAACTTTCCTAGGAATTGTTCTGGGGAGTTTTGAGAAGGCTGAGAGAAAGAATTAAAGCAATCTTGCAGCTGGTGTTTTGAACAGCTGTTTTCTTATAAGATGTTTACTAAAGGGTGTTTCCTTAATTAGCCAATCATGTGAGGTGTGTTGATTAAAGGACCAGTCAGGTCCACCGGTGTTGGAGCAGTGTATAAAAAGAAATGGGTTCCTAATAAAATTAGTATTAGTCTCCTGGAGAGTTAGATTTTATGTGTCGCCTGACTCTTGTTCCTGACTCAGTGGTGACACCAGGTGACATCAGGTGACCTAAGGATAAAGCCCCAATATCTTACCAGATCCTGGATCCTTCACTAAGGCAAGGGATTTTTCCTTTTGTTGCAATTGTGAATTGCAATTAAAATGTCAAACAATCAAGGGTTGGGGTCCATCAAAGATCATTTCAAGAAGTTGAACACATAAAAGGCTTTCTGCAGTCTCTCCGAAGGGTTGTCCTCTCTGGCCCCCCCTTTCTATTGTACCAGGAGACGCTTGAGGGAGCCATGTTCAGTGACAGATTGGCCTTTTGAGGAATGAGGAATACCTGTTTTGTGCATAATTCCCCAAAGGCAAAAAAGGTAGCAACTCAGCAGGAAGTATAAGCTGGGCCATTGCCTTTACTTCAGGTGGTATACCCAGAGTTACAAAAGCAGCAGTGAAGTTCTAGAGACATCTTTAGCCTTTTTCCCTGAACGGGCTGATGCAATGTCTTGGTTTGAAAAGACAGGAGTCTGTGTAGGAAGGCAAGACCCTCCTGTGAAATGGAAAATGTAAACCCCCCCTCCCTCCGAATTACCACAATTTCAAAATTAAAAGGCTCTCAAGCAAAGATATGGGAATGGGAATAACAGTTCTTTACTAGGAAAAAAACTAAATTTAAAAAAATGCAGTTAGTACAAACAAAACTAGTGATGGAGTCAGAAACCTGACACCCTGAGGAGTCAGGGTGTTGGTAATAGTCCAGTTAAATGGTGGTTGCTCCTCCTGGAGTGGCTGATGAAATGCTGCTGAAGCGGTGATCTCTAGAAGGGTGGAGTTTTCTCTGAAGGTCTGGTAGTAGTTGGGCCTGGTCTTCCTCTGGGAATCCAGCAGAGAAGAAGCTGCTCCTCGGGGAATCCAGCGAAGTGTCTGCCAGTGTCTCAAAAAGTGCTGATTTTATGCAGGTAGGAATGCTTGGCTCCTCCCTCTGGGTGGAGCATCTCACAATGGGATGATGTAACTTTACTGGTCATGCAGTGAGTCATTCAATGGTCCATGAACAGAAGATATCTCCTCGGAGGGAGACATTGTTCTTGGAAGAGATAAGAAAACTGCCCAACCTCCAACAGATGGCAAATAGAATACATGCTGATCTTACAAACCAGGACACCCCACATCCCCATTGTCCCCATTGTCCCCAGTGTCCCCCTACTGTCCCGATGTTCCCAATGTCCCCGATGTCTCTGATGTCCCCAATGTCCACCCGTTATCCCTGATGTCCCCCCAAATGTCCCCACATCCCTGATGTCCCCCTATTGTCCCTTATGCTCCTGCATTGTCCCCATGTCCTCAGTGTCCACCCATTATCCCCGATGTCTCTGATGTCCCCAGTGTCCCCTCCCCATTGGCCCAAATATCTCAATGTCTCCAATGTCCCCACATTGTCCCCATGTCCCCCAATGTCTCCTATGCCCCTGCACTGTCCTCATGCCCCCAGTGTCTCTTCATTGTCCCCACATCCCTGATGTCCCCCCACATCCCCATTGTCCCTGATGTCCCCAGTGTCCCCCCACATCCCTGATGTCCCCACATCCCAAATGTCCCCCCGTTGTCCCCGATGTCCCCACACCCCTGACGCACTGTCCCACCCCTCAGTGTCCCTGTTGGTGTCCACGCGGACGCCGCAGACGCGGGCACTGCTGGGGGCGCCGGGGCGGCTGCACTGCGCCTTCGCGCCCCCGGCCGAGCCCTTCATGCTGCAGTGGCTGCGGCACCGCCACGACGCCATGCGGCGCCTGCTGGCCTTCGACTCGGCCGCCGCCCGCCGCACCGAGGCTGCGCCGGGGGTGCTGCTGTTCCTGGGGGGCCACGGGAGCCCCCCCGGCACCGCGCAGGTGAGGGGAGGGGAGGGGCTGCAAAGCCCTGCGGGGACAGCAGAGGGCGCCACCGAGCGGGGGGGTGTCGGGTGCTCCCGGCCGCCTCCTGGCCACTATGGGGCGCCACTGGGCAGCCTCGGTCCTCCCGGCCGCTAGGGGGCGCTGGGGGCATGAAACCGCTTTTGTCATCCTGGCCACCAGGGGGCGCCGCTGGCACTGGAAAGCCTTGGTCCTCCCGGCCGCTAGGGGGCACTGCGGGCATTGAACGGTTTTTGGAAGGTTTTGGGAGCATTTTTCGGGGACATTTTTTGGGAAGTCCTGGGGGGGTTCGGTGAGTGATTTTGGGGGGTTTTGTTGTGGGGGGGCTTGGAAGCATTTTTTGTGTTTAGGGAGGTCGTTTTTGGGGGCATTTTTTGGGGGTTTTTTGGGGGGTTTTGGGCACGGCCATGGTCCTCCCAGTCACCACGGGGCGCCACTGAGGCCGAACGTTTCCTCGGTCCTCCCAGCCGCTGGGGGGCGCCAGGGAGGTGTCGCTGCAGCTGCCGCCGCTCTCGGTGTCAGACGACGGCGCCTTCGTCTGCTCCGTGAGCGCGCCCCAGGGCAGGTGCAGCAGGTGCTGCGGCTGCGCCTGATTGGTCAGTGCCGGGAATGGGCGGGGCCGGGGCTCCCAGTTCCCAGTATGTCCCAGTCCCTCCCAGTCCATCCCAGTCCCTCCCAGTTCCCTCCCAGTATGTCCCAGTCTTCTCCCAGTATGTCCCAGTCCCTCCCAGTTCCCTTCCAGTCCCTCCCAGTTCCTTCCCAGTCCCTCCCAGTATCCCCAGCTCACTGTCTCGTGTCCCAGCCCCTCCCCGGGTGTCCCTGCTGCCGTCCCGGCTGTCCCTGGGCTCCCGGCCGAGCTGCGCTGTGACGCCGTCGGCTTCTTCCCGCTGGACGTGGAGATCCGCTGGGAACACCGCGCCCACGGACACCCCAGGCCACGCTTGGGGGACACTGAGGGGGACACTGAGGGGGACACTTTGGTGACCACCCTGGGGCCCGGCTGGGACGTGCCACACCGGGTCACTGTGGTGGTGGCGGGTGAGGGACACATGGGGACATCAGGGATGGGGTTTGGGGACACCTGGGGACATCAGGGACAGGGTTTGGCCACAGCTGGGGACATCAGGAACGGAGTTTGGGACACTTGAGAACATCAGGGATGGGGTTGGGGACATCTGGGGACATCAGGGATGGGATGTGGAGGGTCTTGGGACACCAGGACTGGAGCTGGTGACACCTGGGATGGGGTTTGGGACATTGAGGATAGAGTTGGGGACACCAGGACGGAGTTGGGGACATCAAGAGTGGGGTTGGGGACAGCTGGGGACATCGGGTTTGGAGGGTCTTGGGACAGCAGAGATGCCTGGGGACACTGGGGACAGGGTTGGGGACACTGGGGACAGGACTGGGATCTCCTAAGGGACATCAGGAGCAGAGCTGGGGACATCGGGGGGTGGCCGGTGCCACCAGGATGGGCTCGGTGCCACCCGGGGGTGTCGGTGCCACCCAGGGGTGTCGGTGACACGTCCGCAATGTCCCCACAGGTGCCACCAGGCCCAGCGTGGAGAACATGGCGGGGATGGCCCTGGTGGACATTTGGGGAGGTCTGGGGAGGTTTGGGGACATCTGGGGAGGTTTGGAGACATTTGGGGAGGTTTGGGGACATTTGGGGAGTTTGGGGACATTGGGGACACCGGTGGGGTTGGTGACACTTGGGGAGTTTGTTCCAGTTTGGATTTTAAGGTTCTTTTTTAAAGCATTGATTAAAAAACCCAAAGCACGAATTTAAAGTCATTAAAGAACCAATTACCCAGCTCCAATTGTTCACTGGATTTTTTTTAAAAATCAATTTTTAAAAAGTTCCGTTTCCCATTTTATTGATTTTTCAGCAAATCTTCATTTTTGTCACGGGAGAGAGGGGCAAAAAAAGGAGAAAAAAATGGGGAAAAAAAGGAAAAAAAAGGAGATTTCCTTTCCCATTGTTCCTTCATGTCCACACATCCGAATCAATAGCAGAGAGTTAGCAATGATCAATAGTAGGGAGTTATCAATAATCAATAGTGAGTTATCAATAATCAATAGTGGATTATCAATAATCAATAGCAGTGAGTTATAAAAAATCAATAGCAGATTATCAATAATCAATAGCAGTGAGTTGTCAATAATCAATAGCAGATTATCAATAATCAATAGCAGGGAGTTATCAATGATCAATAGCAGGGAGTTATCAATAATAGCAGATTATTAATAATCAATAGCAGTGAGTTATCAATAATCAATAGCAGTGAGTTATCAATAATCGATAGCAGATTATCAATAATCAATAGCAGGGTGTTATCAATAATCAATAGCAGGGAGTTATCAATAATCAATAGCAGTGCATCATTTAATCGGCATTTTTCACAATATTACAAAGAAATCAATCCAATATTATTTATTGATTATTGATTATTGATACTTGATTATTAATTATTAACCATTACAAATAAATTTATCCAATATCAACTATTGATTATTAATTAATCAACACTAAAAATAAGTTGATCTATTATTAATTATTAAGGATTAAATAATCAATATTACAAAGAAATCTATCCAAAATTAATTATTAATTATTGATTATTAAGAATCAATATTACACATAAATTAATCCTATGTTATTAGTTATTTATTATTAATCAATATTACAAGGAAATCAATCCTATATTATTAATTATTATTAATATTACAAAGTAACAAATCCAATAGTGTTAATCAATGTTAAAAATAAAATAATCAAATATAAATTATAAATTATTAATCAATATCACAAAGGAATCAGTCTATATTATTAGATATTAGTAATTATTAATTATTAATCACTCGATATTACAGAAACTTTTATCCACTCTTTATTATTATTTATTATTAATCAATGCTACAGAGGAATCAATCCAATGTCAATTATTTATTATTAATTAATCAATATCACAAATTAATAGTTCCAGCATTAGTTATTAATTATTGATTATTGATCAGTGTCGCACAGGAATCGATCCAGCATTAGTTACTGATTATTGATTATTGATCAGTATCACACAGGAATCGATCTAAAGCTTGTTCCCGTGTAACGTTTCCCGCTCGCCGCGAGCTCTGAAAGCGCCGATCGCAGGTCTGTAAAATCACAAACTAATCACTAATTACACAAGTTAATTAATAATAAACTAATTATTACACAAGTTAGTTAGTAATAAATAACTAAACAAGTTAATTAGTAATGAAATAATAATAGCGATAAAATCGGAGCAATAAAAACGTGGACAATGAGGGTCAGGACACCACGAGATTATAAAAAATGAAAAATTTTGGACACCCAGGAGTTCTTGGGCACTGTGAAAACACCGATCAGTTGTTCTTGAAATGTTAAAAGTTTATTAATAATAAAATAGTTATTAAAAATATAAAATAAAAAATTAAAATAATAAAATTAAAATACAAAATAAAATCAGAGTTATCAAAATCTGGACAATGACATTTAGGCAACCACAAGGCGATAAAAAGAAAATCATTTTGGATGCCCAGATGTTTTTGGGCACCGTGAAAAATGCCAGTCTGGTTCTTTAAAATATTTTTTAAATTCCTGATTCAAACAAGTTAATTAGTAATAGAATAGTTATAAAAATAGCAATAAATAGGAGTAATAAAAATTTGGACAATGAGGGTCAAAGCACCACGAGATGATAAAAAATGAAGAATTTTGGACATCCAGGAGTTTTTGGGCACTGTGGAAAATAACAATCAGTTGTTTTTTAAATTTTAAAAGTTTATTAGTAATAAAATAGTGAGTAAAAAAAAAACAAACAAACAAACCAAAAAATAATAAAATACTAAATAAAATCAGAGTAATAAAAATATGGACAATGAGGATAAGAACACCACAAGATGATAAAAAATGAATTTTGGACATCCAGGAGTTCTTGGGCACTGTGAAAAGCACCATTCGCTGGTTTTTGAAATTTAAAATTTTACAAAGTCAAAAAGTTAATTAGTAACAAAATAGTTATAAAAATAGCAATGAAATCGGAGCAATAAGAATCTGGACAATGAGGGTCAGGACGATGACAAGACAATAAAAAGTGAAGAATTTCGGACATCCGGATGTTTTTGGGCACTGTGGAAAACACCAGTCAGTTGGTTTTTAAAATTGTAAAGGTTTATTAGTAATAAAACAGTTAGTAAAAAAACAGCGATAAAATCAGAGTAATAAGAATGTGGACAATGAGGTCAGGACAGTGACAAGACAATAAAAAGCGAGGGATTACGGACGTCCGGATGGTTCGGGCACTGAGCTGCCAAAGCCACGCCTTGAACAAGGAATAACCCAAAAGCAGCAGCCTGTTGCATATTCATCGATCTCATGCATGATGCATCAATCCTGTCCAGCCACAGAGCCCGGAGCAGTGGCAGCCTCTTCTCAATCCCGCGGCGCCCGCAGGGCTGAGCGGGACACGGAGAGTGAATTTCCTTTAATCAGGGAGCCCTTGTGGCAGCACATTGCTCTGCCTCCCAGCATTTTCCACAGAGGAGCACAGAGGGAAACGAAAGAGAAAACAATTTCTGTTTCTGCTCCTTGTTTTAGCATGTGGAATGTGTTTGGAGAATTGTTTACCAATTTGTTACCCAAATTGTTGTGGGGTGGTTGCTGGGTTGGGTTCTGGTGAGGATCGTTTGAGCCTGGGGCCAATCCAACCCACCTGGGGCTGGAATCTCAGAGAGGGTCACGAGTTGTGAGGAGTTACATTTGGGAGTTAGAAAAAGCGGGTTTGTGGTTGTAGTGTCTCCTTTAATCAGTATATTAATAGAAAAAGCAGGTTTGTAGTATTAGTGTCTCCTTTAAACAGTATATTAATAGAAAAAGTAGGTTTGTAGTTTTAGTGTCTCCTTTAAACAGTATATTAATAGAAAAAGTGGGTTTGTAATTTAGTATCTCCTTTAAATAGTATATTAATAGAAAAAGTGGGTTTGTAGTTTTAGTATCTCATTTAAACAGTATATTAATGTATATTACTATAGTTGTAATAAAGAAATCATTCATCCTTCTGAGCTGGAGTCAGGCATCGTCATTTCTTCCCCCCGGCTCGCCTGCATTTACAATGAGCTGTAAATTCTTTTTCTCTGGAAGATTTCGGTGTCCTTGGCTGCTGTCCCGGTGCAAGTACCTCATTCCTTTCTTCCCACACACAGAGTTTCTATTTTAACCACAAAAGCTCCGTTTTAACCACAAATCTACATTTACCCTACCATTAAAATGTTAATACAGCACTACTAATCAATGTAACATAATAGAAATCCTATTCAATTTAATACTTGCAAAAGCCAACCATAAAATATGCATTTTTCACAGAGGACATCCCGAGGCTGCTGCAGGGACAGCGATGTCACTGCTGTGATGTCATTGGGGACGGTTGTCGCTGTCGAGGCAGGACGGGAATGATAAGACTCTGACTCAGAAGGCTGCCGAGAGTAAAACTCCGATTTATTCAAAATACACCGTTCTTCTATACAGAGCTCCATGACGACCAATTCCATTGGTGCAGAGTGCTTGATGCACAGTGATAGAACTTAACTATAAACAATGTGAACAACAAGAGAGATAAAGAATTATTTACATTCTTCTCCAACTCTTTCCCAGGCTTCTGCCTGGATAGAAATTCTCCATTTCTCTCTTTGACTGAATCTGAGACCCACATTTTCCCCTTTTTGTTTAAAGAAAGAGTCAGTGTTTGTCTCCTTTCTGTGAGGCCTCTTGCAGAAGAGAGGACAAACACAACTCCGAGGTTCACTCGTTGATAATTCAAAACCTCATTGGATGTTGGCTCAGAACGGTCAAAGAGCTTCCAAACTTAAAATTTTCAAGGAATCAGTTGCCAACTCTAAGATAATAACAACTCATTGTCAGACTGCCAAAGGACTGGCAGTCCAACTTGTCAAAACCCATTTCCCAGTGTGAGCATGACATGAGAGAAAAGAAGGTACTTACAACACATGCACATACCCAAATTAGGCAAATTTGAATTTGGCAAGATGAATAACATCTGTTTACCACAGCTGCAAAACCTTTAGGCCTCTGGGATTTGTCCCAGACAGTAAGGTGCAGCAGGTGAAGCCTTGGTTGGCATTCATCAGAATTGCTTTTGCAAGGTGTGTGCACTTGATAGAAGAATCATGCAAGGCTTTGCCTATGCAGTCATGTCCTCAATGGTCAGCTTGAGTGATTAAATTGAACTAAGGTCCAAATTGCATCCTCAAAGCTTTCAAAACAATTGAATTAAATTGACCCAATTCAGAAAGGACCAAATTCAAAACACTTGAGAGACCTCTGAAATGCCATGAAATCCCTGAAATGCCATGGCCACAGCCCTTAATTCAATCAGTTGGGCTGAGGTTGATTCGTGGCTTTCCAGTACTTTGAGCTGTCAGTGAAAACACAGCTCTTTCTGCCTTTTTTTTTTTTTTTTTTTTTCCTGAAGAGCCAGTGGTGGGCTCTAGGACCCAGCGATGCTTGGCAAGGCGGGGGACCCGGCCCCGTGGGCAGGGCCAAGTGCCCCAAATCCGGCCAGGGGGGCAGGGAGCCCAGGCTCTCTGCTGAGCCAAGATTCACCTGGCTCGGCCCCCAGCTTCTCTTTGGTATTTCCTGGGGCCCCTGAATTTGGGGTCCCTGGGACACTCCAAGACCATCAATAAATGCGTGACCTCTCCCAACTTTATACTTCAGGGCACACTCCCAACAGGCTGCAAGAAACCCAGCAATCCCTCTGAGTTTCTGCCCTTCCCCCACCCCGCCTAGCCACGGGTCTTCCCACAGCTTCTCGGCATCCCGCTCTGTGAACCACAAGAGCAGGACCCACAGGGTTCGACAAAGGGGTGTTTCCCCAGGAATATAAAATTCCACCCAGGCTCCAGGGCTCCCTGCACCACCCAAGCCCACCCAGTACAACGGGCTGCTCCTCTTTCCCAGTGTGTCTGCGCCGCTGCGGAATGCAATTCCTCGCTACACAGCTCCCTGATTTGCGTCCCCATCCCCTCATTCCCACCTCTGGGACCAGCAGCAGTGGTGCTGCTGGGGACCAGGCTGGTGCCCCCTTCCGCCGCCTCTCCCTTGGAGGGGCAGAGCTCGGTACAGTCTGGAGGGAGCAAAGGGAGTGACGGGGTGGGTTCAGGCTCTGCAAACAAACAGGCTGGACTCAATGTCCAGCATGGGGGTCTCGGCCGCTGGATCGCAGGGCGGAGTCGCTGCTGATAAGCCAGCTTCAGGGGGCACGGTGGCAGGAGCTGCAGCGCCCTGTGGGCACCCCTCACACACAGTGAGTGGCATGGGCAGTGTTGCCATGTCTCCTGGCGGTAGTGGCCGCAGCACTTCTGCCGATTCCGAGGTCGGCGGCAGTGGCAGCGCTCTTGGTACTTGCAGTTGCAATGCAGAAGGCAGCACGGGCACTGGAGCTGCAGCGGGCAGTGCCATGGCTGAGGTGGTTTCTCCCGAGAGTGACGTTGGCGGTCCCAGGCTGGGCAGAGGCGAGGCTGCTGCTGCTGCTGGAGCAGTGGTGGGCAGGATGGTGAAGCCCGCTGTCAGCAGGGGCAGTGGCATGGCAGGCATGGCATGGAAGGCAGGCACCACCCCCGGCATGGGAGTCCGTCCCACAGTGGGCAGGGTGGAGAATAACATGGCTGTCCCGCCCAAGACGTGCTGTTGGACAACTGATGCCGGCACCGTAAATGAAATCAAAGCAGCCGGTTCGCACAGCACGCAGAGGGCCAGACCAGGAGTCAAAGCATGTCCTGCCGGCACAAATTGAAATCCCCGCGGGTGGCGGTGAGTGTCCCAGGGGATGGACCAAAGGCTGCAGTGGCGTCTGTGCAGGCTCCATCAGCGAAGGAGTCGGGAGGGAGGCAACCCCCACTCCGTGATGTGTGACAGGCAGCGCTGGCCCCCCGCAAATGCAGTTTGGAAAGCGGGGCGCTGTGGGTCCTGCCAGTCTGAGGCTGCCCCGTGCAGTCCATGCAACGCCGGGTGTGCTGAAGCTGATAGTTGTGGCCAAGGCACCCTGGCTGCCTCCTGAAGGGCGGGTGATATCACTGGCACCACTCTCTGGGCAGGGTGTGCCTGCGCAGCCAGCCGCCGTGTGGGCTGCGGCATGGTTCATGTCCGGAATCCCGAAATGTTCCGGTCAGAATCGCTGCCTGTGTCCAAGGCTATGTCAATGCCCACTCAGATTGGAGCCAATTCAGATGCCGTAGCATCCCCTTTGCACATTTGTGCCATGAGACAGCGTCCCAAGTTGAGCCAGACCTTATGATCAAAGGGGGACGTAGGATTCGCAGAAAATCCCCGGTCCCGAGCCCAACTCAAGAGTCTGACCATGTCTTCCTCAGAGAGCCAAGCTCCCACAAGAGGGATACAGGCTTGCCAGGCAGTCAAGACAACTCGCTCGACTGCAGATGGCTGGTTTCCCATTGTTAGAAAACCTTTCCCTAGCAGATGTCAACTTCAAGAGTCCAACAGTCTGCTCTTTCAGGGAAAACCCGTCCCATGCAGTTCCGGCCTCTAAGAGCAGGCCCGCAGTCCAAACAGGACAAGCCTTCTCTGGAAGGCATGCAGTTTCAGCATCACCTTTCATTAAGAAGGCAAAGGTGTCTGAGCACAGCCTCCAGGCTCTTGGCGTGGAACCACGCCAGCAGGAGACCCCCTGCAAGATGCCAGGTTTGGGTCTGCAACCGAGGGTGCAATTCCACGTCAGGTCACCATACCCTGTCCCTTCAGGGTAATGTGCCATATCATGTTGGGGTCACCACATGTTGCTCTCGAGGAAGAATGGGAATGAGAAGACTGAGTCAGAAGGCTGCCGAGAGTAAAACTCTGATTTATTCAAAATACACCATTCTTCTATACAGAGCTCCATGAGGACCAATTCCATTGGTCCTGAAATGAAAACAACCACACCATTGGTGCAGAGCGCTTGAAGCACAGCGATAGAACTTAACTATAAACAATGTGAACAACAAGAGAGATAAAGAATTATTTACATTCTTCTCCAACTCTTTCCCAGGCTTCTGCCTGGATAGAAACTCTCTGTTTCTCTCTTTGACTGAATCTGAGACCCACAGAGTAGCAATGGAGTGATGTAACTACAACCAATGGGGTAAGGGGAAGGGGTGGTTTGCATGGGGGAACCAATGGGAAACCGAGGAACACAGAGCTTTCTAGAACAGAGGGCTAGAGCAAACAATGACTGACAGGAAGTGGGGGAGGATACAACACTTGATAGACAGAAAGGAGGGGGTGGGAATCTTATGTAGTAGTTGTTTCCCATAGCAACCCTGAACAGTTCTTCCCCTACCCGCCTCCCACACCCAAGATTGTGAAAAGTCCTTTTCTCCCAGCCCGCGCGGCCAGAGAAGGAGTTGAGATGCGGAGTTTTGCTTCTCAGGGCCGTTTATTTTCCCTTGTCTCCAACACGCTTTGTCCCCTCTGCTGAGCTCTGTCTGGCAGCTCGGTCTGTGGCAGCCTCCCTGCCCTCAGGGCGCTGTTTGCCTTTTACACTAAAAACTACCTCTACTGTGTTTACAGTAACGTGCCAATATCTATCATTTATGTTGGACAGTGTGTCTCTACCTTCAACCAATAGAAAAGTGTCACCATCACAGCAAGACATGGAGGGCAAGAAGAAGGAGAAGAAGGTCAGGACATGCCCAAATCCCTCCATCTTATTCCCTTGAACCCCCTATTTTAAAACCCCAAAATTCTACTTTTCCACCCTGTGTTAATTCACCTACCAACCTACTCAAACCCTTGTTGCTTGTAATTCCTCTTCCCAAGTTGGAAATTTTCTCCATGGGCTAAAACCAAAGCCACCGGTGTCCTTGACACCGTGCCAAGGCCTCCGACCCCCTGCCAAGGGCTTGAGTCATCCAGGGCAGCCAGAGGGATGTCCTGGACTCCAACACCCCCCAGTTACCGAGCACCGGGAAACCCCTGTGCATTGATCCCCCCATCACTGAGCACTGCGACAGGGGCCGGGTCCCACCTTGTGCACCAACCCCCTCAAACACCGGGCCCGGACCCACCTTTGTGCCCCCCACCAATCACGGGGGTTCTGCCCCCTCCCCTTTGATCCCCCAGAGCCATGGAACCCCCTGGAAACAGCGCCAGGACTGGGGACACCCAGGCGCTGAGAGGTCACAAGGGGGTTGAACTGCACGAGGGGGGCTCCCTTAGGACTCAGTCGTATCCCCCACCATTGTCAGCAAGGACTCCCACTGTCACCAGGAATCCCCCAGTTTACCTGGACCCCCTCCCTTCACTGCCTCTCCCTGTGCTCTGACCCACCAAAGTGCTGGGACCCCTCACGCCATGAGCCCCCCACAGTGCACCAGGACCCACCACTCACCTCCCACCCCCAATCTATGGGAACCCACCCAAATCACAGCAGTACAAGGAGAAGAAGCCAACACCTTCCCCACACCCAGCATGGATCACCAGGACCAAGGATCAGCAGGATCAGGAGGGCTCTGCACAACAGGGCTCACTGAGGATCATCCAGCTCGGATCCTCCCATGGGGAATGGAGCTGGAGCAGCACACCAAGCTCTTCCCTCACTCCAAGCTCTTCCCTAACTCCAGGCACTCACAGAGCTTCCTTTAGTGGTGCCTCCGTTGGTGCTGGGTCAAGTTTGAGCCCGTGGAGAAGCTCTTCCCACACTCCCCACACTCGTAGGGCCTCTCCCCGGTGTGGATGCGCCAGTGCACAATGAGATGGGAGTTGTGCTTGAAGCCCTTCCCGCAATCAGGGCAGCGGTAGGGCCTCTCCTCTGTGTGAATCCGTTCATGTACAAGGAGATGGGAACTGGTCCGAAACCTCTTCCCACACTGGGAACACTCGTAGGGCTTCTCCCCAGTGTGGATGCGCTGGTGTGTTCTCAGGGCAGAGTGGCACTCAAAGCTCTTCCCACATTCCAAGCACTCATAGGGCCGTTCCCCGGTGTGGGTCACCTGGTGCTGAATCAGGTCAGAGCTTTCTCTGAAGCTCTTTCCACATTGCCCACACTCGTAGGGCCTCTCCCCAGTGTGGATCCTCTTGTGATGCCGGATCAGGGAGGAGCTCTGGCTGAATCCCTGCCCACACTCTCCACACTCATAGGGTTGTTCCCCAGTGTGGATCCTCTGGTGATGGACCAGGTGAGAGCGCTGGATGAAACACTTCCCACACTCCCCACACTTGTAGGGCCGATCCCCAGTGTGGATCCTCTGGTGCTGGATCAGGGTGGAGCTCCGGTTGAAACCCTTCCCACATTCCAAGCACTTGTGGGGCTTCTCCCTGCCACGAGGTTTCTCCACCAGCTCTGAGCTCCGGCTGAATCTCTGCCTGCCTTCCTGGCTCAAGGGGGGCTCTTTCCTCCCCGCAGCTCCCTGGGCTGGGTTTGCAGCTCCTCCTCCTGCAGCATCTCAGGGGCTTTTCCTCCTCCTCCATCCAGCCACGCCCAGGGAATGAAAAATCCTGGTTTGAGGGAAAAACAAGAGGAGAGCACCTTGGACTGCAGGTTCCTCCTTGCCCAAGTTCATCTCAGAAAATCATTGGGAATCTTGCGTCTGTAAGAACCTCCAAAACACCAAGATTCAGCCCAAAAATTCCATAAACTTCCAAGACACAGATCAAAAACTCCCCAAACATAACAAGTCAGAAAAAACCTCCTCCAAAAGATAAAGATTCAGCTACCACATACAACCAAAGCACCAACATTTGTCCCAAGAAAGCTCAGAAACACCAAGCTTCACCCCCTGAAAATCATGAATCCCCCTCCACAGTCACCTGTGCATGTGGGGGGAGCAGCATTCCTGGGGCTGGGGGGAGGCTGCAGACACAGGGAAGGGTGGAACCTTCTGCTGCTTCCTCTTTCTGCTCCTCCTCCTCCTCCTTTTGTGTCTCTACTCTTCCTCACACTCTTGTTTCTCCTTCTCCTGCACAATCCCACCCTCTCCTGCCATGTCCATCATTTCACCATTTTGTTCCTCAAGCCTGCTTCTCCTTCCCTTCTCCTCCTGCCCCCAGGCCCAGCACCCACTGCCGGCTCCCTCTTCCCCCCAGCCCCACAGCATCCCAGCGCAGGGGCAGGGATGGAGCTGGGGCAGGTCGGGCTGGGGCAGCGCTGGGCTCTCGGCCGCTCCCGCCCGCACTCGGTCCCCACTGCAGCCGCTCCCGCCAGGACAGCGCGGGGGGGCCCGGCCTTGGCGCTGCCCCACTCCCACCTCCCCAAATTCCCCTCGCGGGGCCATGGGGCCGAGGGGGGGCGCAGGTGGGTCCAGGTGGGGAACGCGGGGAGCTGCGAGTCTGCCTGGCAACTGGTGAGTCATCAGCGCCGCGGGCTCTGATTGGCTGAGCTCTGCCCGAGCCCGGGGGCTGCAGCACAGAGGGGACACCCTGCTCCAGGGGGGATGTCCCACAAACGGGGGACCCCATGGAAGGAACAACAGGAAAGTGTCTTTACAAACAGATGCTGTGAGTCTGCTCGGATATAGGGCCAGGGACCTGTACATAAGGAAGTGACAGCAGACACAATCTGTCTCAGAAAATGTTATTAACTGATGACACAGACTGCTCCTCAGCCAAGGTCCTGCTCAGAAGTTCCAGAAGAAAAACAAAGACTTAACAGAGCCATGAATATCATTTGCTATATAAAAACAGGGAGCATATTATGGGAGTATGTAGTAGGTGGATTGGGAAGTCTGTACCTCTCAAGTACTTCAGTCAATGCGGAAAGGGAGAGGAAGATGTGGCCAGGAAAATTAGGATGAAAAGGAGGCTGTGTCCTCCAACACTGTCCGGGGCGGCGGGCAGGGAGTGCAGCTGAAGGTGCCTCACCCACTTTGGGTGATCGGCTCCCTTGGCTGGCGGCAGCACCGGGGATTGATTGGGGACCCGGGAGTGACCAGGAGACAGACGAGTGACACATCAGGGGGGTCTGTGAAGAGTCAGCAGGGAGAGAGCACTGAAAATCTCATCAGTGAGTGCCCTGGGATCCTCGGGGAGTGAACATGGCAGGGCAACCATGGAGGGGAGAAAAGGGAAAGCCAGGGAGGGTCCTGGCCAAAGGGATGATGATCCCAAAATGTCTCTGAAGGGTTCCTTTCGAGAATGCTGAGGTAGTTTGCACATTCCCCCACAGGTAATTAAGGACATGGACACCCAGGGAGGAAATAAGGGAAATTGAGAAGGCATTTGGAAAACAAGGGAATGGAGGGTGTTGGTGTGCTGTGAAGGGATCAGGTGAAGGGGAGTGTGCAGCAATATCATTACAGCAAGAGGCAGCAGGAGGAATCTATGTGGTAATAAAAAGGATGACGGAAAAGAAGAGAAGGAGAAAAATACTCAGGATTGGGATGATTTTCAGCAGGGTCTTATTCTCGAAATTTGCCAGCTGATCCAGATCCTTTCCATCCCCGGTTTCCAGGAGAGGAAAAGCAGGAGGTCAGGATGCCAGGGGTTTTTCTCTGGGTTGAATGACCCAGAGTGGGTGTGGGCAATCTCAGAAGTAACACTACCCATGAACAAAAAGGAGCTGTGACAATGCTGAGGATTAGAAGGGAATTACACAACCTGGATTGAGGATTCTCTGTTCCAGCCAGAACACTGTAGGACTTTTTAACCCCAGACAGCCTCCATATTGTGGTATGGGCAGGAGAAAGAGAGCAAAACTTGAGAAAATGAACAACCAAAAATATTGATGCCTCAGCTGTGGCTCTTTCAGACTCAGAAAAGTGTTGGGAAGGATGGATATATTTAATTATTCATAATACAGCCAGGCTGAAAACAATCCTCCCTACTGGCTGGACAATACAGTTACCTACGGATAAATCCAAAAGTCAAATAGACTGTTCCATCTCACCCCCCAAAATGTATGGTTCACCCCGCACCTGTAACCCTCCCCTAAAACATCAAGTGCCTGTAACCCCATTGGCCCAAGTCTTGTTCCAGCCCACCTTGAAGTCCCTGATAAGGAGTCTCCCAGGGGCCAGACGCTCTCTTGGATCTTCCCCCCTCTCAGGACCTCCACCCTGTCCTAGAGCATCCTCTTCTCTCTCCCCTCCCCCATCCCCTCAAGCTTGCCAGGTGCTGCATCTGGCAGCTCCAAGCAAGACCTTTCTCCATCCCTAATAAACCTCATATCCTAAGAGCAGCCTTCAGAGATCTCTCGTCTCCATTCACCTAAACCGTCCTGGAGCACAGTGCTCCCTACAGAAAAGAAATTGGAATTCTAGGTGAATGTTAAAGGGGGCCATGCCAAAGGAATTCTTGGGCCAAAATGTTTCACCCAGTGGCCACAGTGGCCTCATTGGCTGCAGAATTGTGCAGCCACAGCTTCCACGGGAACCGAGGCCCAAAACCTGATGACAACAGGATCTCCAACTGTTCCAGTCTGCCATCAAAGTCAAGCTTTGATAACCAAAAGAGCCTCGCAATGGATGAGCAGTGCTCGGTTATTACAGTGTGAAACTTGATCAGTGGCACAGGAGGATTCAGAACTGAGGACAGGGGAAGGGTTTAACCCAGCCTCCTGTTTGAACAGCCCACAGAGGGGCTGGGAAGAAACCCAGCACTGCATTCAAGTGACACAGCTCCAGACCCAGCCTGGGGGAGATTCAGGAGACATTGCCTGGCCTGAGGCAGAAAATGTCTTTGTGGATGGCTCTTCAAGGGCAGCAGAAGGGAAAAGAGTTCCAAGACACGCTGTTATTGAGGAAAGGGAATCAGACAAAGCGCAGGTTACCCCCATGGTCAGCTCAACTGGCACAGCTGTGTGTGCTTGTAAGAGCCTGGCACTTAAATGTCCTGAGCAGGAAGGCTTCAATATCTTCTGGTGACACCATCTCACCTAACAGGGGGGCAAAAGCAATTCTGATTGCTCAGCAAACACTGGATCACTTATTAAGGTATTTCCAAAAGAAATAATTCCAATAAAAGGCATTGTGGAAGAAACAGACTCAGAGAGCAGAACTCATTTCACAAGAAAGATCCTCCAGGGGGTTATGGCAGCTTTAGGAATACAGTGGGACCTCCATAATCCCTGGCACCCCCAGAGCTCAGGATGGGTACAAAGACTGAATGGGGAATTGAAATAAACACCTTTGGAAGCTGGGGATAGAAACCAAGATGCCATGGGTACGGCTTTTGCCATTGGCTTGGGCAAGAAGAAGAGCCAGACCTAGGGCAGATATTGAATTATTTCCCCTTGCAATTGATCTCAGGAATCCTTACCTAGGAATTCTGCACCTAGTGCAGGGTGGAGATAAGGGATGCACATTTAAAGCAGTCTGTGGCCAGAATCCTGTCTCTGGTGCAATCTCTCCCACAGGAAGCTGGGCTGGCACAGAGCCTGCCTTGGCACTTTGCTGTTGCCAACATCCAAGCAGGACATGGGCTCTGCCTAAGGAGTGCAAAGCAGCACCACTGGTGGCCAAGTGGCGTGGCCCATGCCAAGGGGCCCCGAGGCCAGAAACAGCCGCCAGCACAGCTGAACACGGGGGGACCCCTCAGCCTGGGCTCCAGGTCTCTGCAGCCCCGGAGATTTGCACTTCCCGCCTGCAGCAGGAGGATGGGAGGCCCCCCTGAGCCTGCACTGAAGGCAGCGCAGCAGCAGCCAGGGCTCCACAGCGGGGCAAGGCCCTGGGCCTGCCCACACCTCCTCTGCTGAAATCCTCGGCCTGGCCACCCTCCTTGGGCAGCTCCAGCCACCGGGGCCAGCCCTTGCTGCCACTGCTGCAGCTTCAGTGCTCGCTGGGCCTGCACTGCCACAGCTGCTGGGGAGACACCGGGACAATTCCACTCTGCCTCTCACTCACACTCACACACTGCCCTGCCTGCCAGTGCATCCATGGAAAATAGACCAGCTCATAGACTTGAACATTGTTAACCTTTGATTTCTCTACTCAGGCTTGCTTTGCCTTGGCCTTGGGGAAAGAAACGTTAAAGGTTTTGTTAAGGGATGTTACACCACTCAGTGGAGATGAGTTTCACATCTCAACACACTGGGAATGGCCCAAAAGAGACCCACAAAGACAACGACCAGCAGCAAAACATCAACCCCAGCAGCAAACAGCAACCAACACCTACCCCAGACACTGCCCCCAGCAGGGCTGCAGACACCTGGTCTGCAAAAGGCTGAGAAGGAAATCCAGCACTTCCCACCTCATTAACAGCACAAGCAAAGAAATCCAGGCCCAATAGGAAACCAAATACTAAAAACTGCACAACTTGAAACTACAGAACATTTTGTGGAAGAATGGCTTTGTGAGAAAGGACATGACTACGTGCAGTTAGTGAAGCAGTAGCTGAAAATTGCACAGTGCAGCAATAGCAGATGTAGCAATAATATCTTATGTCCTTGGGTAAGCTGGTTCCCAACAGTAGAATAGTCAGCAAAAAGATAAATGTAAGGGAAAACAAAGCAAGCTTAGAAAGCTCTAAAGGCGGGGTTGACCTGTTTTTCATACACCAATGATGAGCTTAAATTTTGCAATATGCATGAGCTTCATTATAACGGGTATAACTATACATGTGTGCTTGAAATAAACTGAGACTTGTTGACATTATAGAATGGACTTGTCTCCCGTCATTTTTTCCACAAAATGGTGACTCGATCAACGTGATAGGCGCCACGGTGGAGTGACGAAAAAGGGTTCGGGTCCTGATGCAGCCAGGACGGCAAAAGTGCTGAATTGAAATAGAGTGCACCGTGCCCCAGGTGACCGCACAGGCAAGCCTGGCCGATACATGCTGCCGACGACCTCGGAGGGCTGCAACAGTGCTGACAATATAGGTATGGAGAGGCAAGCAGCATATGATTTATTTACTGCATTCTTGCAGAGAAGGCAGATTAAAGGCATTGATTTGCAAAAAGATCTGCCAGGGTTATTAACATATGGGTATTCTAAGGGGTTCTTTGTAAATCCTCATACAGTACATGAGTTGTCTGAGTGGCGTAAGTTTGGGGATAAACTGTGGGAGGAAGTTTTAGATGATGATAAGACAGCTAAAAAGTTGGGAAAGTGGTGGAAGGTAGTTCACAATGAGTTATTACAACATCAGGCAGAAAAGAAAGCTGCCGAGCAGAGAACTTCAGCACTAGAGAAAAATAGAGGTTTTAGCGGGGAGGATTGGTTGCCTGGTGTTTCCATGCCACCTGCTGTGTCTACAGTGGAGTTACCTCCATTGCGACCTGTGTCTGAGGCTACGGAAACAGAGTCACGTTGTGAGCCCACGGCTCCTCCAGCCCCCTCAGAACAGAAATCGACAGTTCGTCAAAGTTTGTCTGCCAGTAAGCCGACCCCTAGGGCAGAGTCTGACCTAACGGAGGCTCTGGCCAGGGAACGGAGGGAAGTTTGGGCGACTTTGGCAAGAAAGGAGCTGGACAAAGGAGATGGGCAGGCTTTGGAACTAGCAACAGAACTGGCTTGTCCTGTAATTTTTCAGCAGCAGGCAGGCGGAGGGTTAACAGCTCAGATTACACCGTTAGATTGGAAGTTATTGTCACAGTTGCGAGCTACAGTGAGTCAATTTGGAGTTACTAGTGAACCGGCTAGGCAGATATTGGATTATGTTTGGAGTACTAATATATTGCTACCAGGAGATTGTAGAAGTCTTGCTAAGCTTATTTTCTCGCCACATCAGAGGCTTTTGTTTGGTGCACACTGGCAGGCAGAGGTTAATGAAGCTGTAGCTATACAAAGGCAGCCTGGAGATCCTCTTCATGGAGTAACTATGGATGAATTGATGGGCTTAGGACCATATTTTCGCACTGAGGCACAAGCTATGCTAGGACCTGAGAAGTGTCGAGAGGCAATGCGACTAGCTCGAAGGGCTATAGATAAGGTGAAAGACCCGGGAGGTTTGCCAGCGTATATGGGAATTAAACAAGGAAGGGATGAGACTTTTGGAGCATTTATTGATAAGGCAGCGGCAGCAATAGAGAGAGCTGGAGTGCCTGAGTTTATGCGTGGATCATTGTTGAAGCAGTGTGCTTTGCAAAATTGTAATGCTTCTACAAGAAGTGTGTTAAACACATTAGGAGCTAATTGGACTATAGAAGATGCATTACAGAGGATGGCTACTATACCAACGGGGCAGCAGGCATTTTTAGTTGAGGCTATTAAAGAGCTGGGGGAGGGATTAAAAGAGCAGGCAAAAGCTTCACAGACACAAGTGTTAGCTGCTCTTGCACCCCTCCAAGCGTCAGTAGCAACCCAGGGAAATGTTTACAGCAGTCGTATGAGATGTTTCCGATGTGGAGGGACAGGACATGTTCGGCGAGAATGCTCTGCTGCTGGAATATGATGTCCTAAATGCAAATCGGATACTCATAACATTGCTGCCTGTAAGAGGAGACCGGGAAACGCCCGAAACAGCGCGAACAAGAGCAGCCGCGCTCCGACACAAATAGCTGCTCCAGCTTGTCCAACAGGACACCTTGCGTTCAGCCACAAGAGGGAGCCTCGGGATGGACTTGGCAGCTGCAGTAGAAGTGACTTTAATGACACCACAGCCACAGAAGGTCCCCACTGGAGTTAATGGACCTATTATAATCAAGGGCAGGACAATGGGAGCTTTGTTATTGGGAAGATTATCGGCCTCTATGCTTGGATTATTTGTGCTGCCTGGTGTCATTGATGCAGACTATACTGGTGAAATTATGATTATGGTTCATACTCCATTTCCTCCTATTCGGATTAATAAAGGACAAAGGATTGCTCAATTGGTTCCTCTAGAGCAAGTTACTAAGGCTGTATCCTCACGGAAAAGCCGTGGAGGAGATGGATTTGGATCTACAGGAGGTTTGACTCTATTAACTTTGGATCTGAATGACAGACCAAGAAAAGAGGTTTTGTTGGAATATAAGGGACAAAAATGCATGCTTACAGGTTTGCTGGACACGGGTGCTGATTCAAGTATTATTGCACCACAGTGTTGGCCTGCACATTGGCCTTTACAGCCAGCTGCTACAGCAGTAACAGGAGTTGGAGGTTTAACTCTTGCAAGTCGCTCGCCATCTCTTACTGTCTCAATAGATGGTAAAGTCATAAAGGCAATATTTTCTGTTGTTCAGTTACCACCTACGGTGCAATGCCTAATTGGGCGAGACATTTTGACACAGTTAGGGGTTGTCCTGACAAATGAGCACCCTTTGGGATAATAGCCATTGCTTGGACTTTCCCGATTCCCATAATTTGGAAAAGTGATGAGCCTATATGGGTAAAGCAATGGCCTTTAAAAAGGGAAAGTCTGCAACATGCTCATGCCTTGGTTACTGAACAATATCAACAAGGGCATCTGAAATTATCTACAAGTCCTTGGAATACCCCTATCTTTGTGATAAAGAAAAAGTCAGGAAAATATCGCTTGCTACATGACTTGCGGGAGGTTAATAAACAGATGGAGCCAATGGGTGCACTACAGCCAGGTCTGCCTAATCCAGCAATGTTACCTGAAGGATGGCCTCTATTGATAATAGATCTCAAAGATTGCTTTTTTACAATAGCTTTGCATGACAGGGATACAAAGCGTTTTGCATTTACTTTGCCAGCTCTGAACAGAGAAGGTCCAGATCAAAGATTTGAATGGACGGTTTTGCCTCAGGGTATGCGTAACAGCCCTACTTTATGTCAACTTTACGTAGATTCTGCATTACAACCATTGAGGCAACAGTGGCCACAAGCTATCATTTATCACTATATGGATGATATTTTGATTGCTCAGCCTAAGTCATTTACAAGTCAACAGGTTAAACATGTACAAAACTTGCTGGGACGTTTTAAGCTTGTTGTGGCCCCAGAGAAAATACAGTTAACTTCTCCTTGGAAATACTTGGGATGGACATTGTCTCAAAGTTTGGTAACACCTCAGAAATTAGAACTGAAAACACAGATTGTTACTTTAAGTGATGCTCAGAAATTACTAGGTGATTTACAATGGCTTAAACCTATAGTGGGCTTTCCAAATGAACTGTTGGATTCTCTTAGACCCTTATTGAAGGGCACAGACCCAACAACACCAGTGACCCTTATTCCTCAGCAGAAAAGAACTCTTCAGCAAATTACAGACTGTGTGGTTCAGGGTCGTGTACATCGGCGAATACTGGGAATCCCGCTTAATCTCACTATATGGTGTGGTGAAAAACATTTGCTGGGAGCTTTAACACAGCTAGAAACAAAAACGGGGGAGATAAGGGTGTTGGAATGGCTATCCCCTCCACTTCAGCAAACAAAAACTTTAATTCAAAAAATTGAACTGTTAGCAGCTTTGATAAGACGGGGTCGTGAGAGAATTTTGCAGGTTGATGGGCGAGAGCCTGAATTAATACAGATTCCTATGAAAAAGGACTCTTTACAATGCTATTTGGTCAATAGTGAAGAATTGCAAGAAGCTCTGCTAGGAATAGGAGGTGCTGTCATAACTGAAAGTATTAAAAATCCTCCATTACAGTGGATTGGAAAATTGAGTTGGATGGTTCGGCCACAGTGAGAAAAGGAGCCGATTCCTGGTGCAATAACAGCATACACAGATGCAGGAAAGAGGTCAAGAACAGCAGCAATTACATGGCAGGAGCAGGGAGTCTGGAATCATGAAATTCTTACTGCAAATGATTCAGATACCCTTCAGACCTTGGAGTTAGCAGCTGTGGTATGAGCTCTAACAGTCCTGAAGGGGCCTTTGAATATTGTTACAGATTCCTTGTATGTAGTTGGTGTCGTGGAAAGAATAGAGGATGCTGCTATCGAGGAAGTACAGAATCAGAGACTATTTGAACTGTTCATACAACTTCAAAAAGCAATAAAAATCCGAGAACATCCTTATGCTATCATTCATATAAGAAGTCACAAATGGGAAATTGGCTTAGGAGAGGGTAATGCTCGGGCAGATAAGCTCGTCACAGTGACTCAAACTTCTCCTTTATCAGGGCAAATGCTTGCTAGGGAGGCACATTCTATGTTTCATCAGAACGCAAAAGGGTTACAACGGGAGTTTGGAATATCCCATGCAGATGCCACTGCTATAGTGAGAGCTTGTCCTACCTGTAGTCATCATAATGGGGGTCATGGCATGGGATGGGGAGTTAACCCACGAGGTCTTTCATCTAATGAACTCTGGCAGATGGACGTTACTCATGTAAATAGTTTTGGTTGCTTGAAATATGTTCATGTTACTATAGATACATATAGTAAATACATCTGGGCAACAGCTCAAGCTGGAGAAAAAGCATTACATGTTATAAGGCATTTGTGTAGTTGTTTTGCAGTAATGGGAGTGCCAAAGCAGATTAAGACAGACAATGGTCCTGCATACATTGGTGGCAGGGTGAATAGATTTTTAAAATCATGGGGAATTAAGCACATTACAGGAATAGCACATTCTCCCACTGGACAAGCAATTGTAGAAAGGGCAAATGGAACTTTGAAGAGATATCTGGAAAAACATAGAGAGATTGGAGATGTTCAGGAAAGATTAATGAAAGTGCTCTTTGTTCTTAATCATTTGTGTGTATTTGGGGATTCAGAGGCACCACCTGCAATAGTACATTATGGACAAAAAGAAATGAGAAAAAAGGGCAAAGAAGTATGGGTCAAGTATAGGGACCCTAAAACAGGTATTTGGCAGAACCCAGCAAAGGTCCTATATTGGGGAAGGGGATATCTTTGTGTTTCCACCCCTACAGGTTCACTCTGGGTGCCAGCAAAGTGGACTAAACCAGCTCTGGATGAGTCGTCTCTTAGCTCGCCTGACGGATCAGGACCAGAGGAGAATTGAAGAAAAGCTGATTCGCACAGTGGGACCTATTCTTCAAGAGATAAGAGGACTTTCCCCAGTGACTGATCAATTTTTGCCTTCAGAGTTAACTTTTACATCAATTGTTACAGCTATTGAGGCTTTACAGACTGTTCATATTCCAGGACCAAAGAATCCTGAGTGTCTTAGTTGTGGAAATTTTAATTGTAACAGTTGGATTGCTTTTGTTTGTGGGGGTTGTGGAAAAACATACTGGGAAGATCAAGTATTTTTAAAACGACATTTTTGGTGTAAACATTGTGACTTTCAAAAACGAGGAGATTCTTGGCAGAGAGATTTAATACGAGACACAGGCTTAGGAGTTGCTATAGCTTTACAGTTATTTGAAGCACCAGAACAAAAAATATTAGCTTTTTATAGGTGGGAAGCAGAACACGCTTGTGATAGATTAATTAAGCAAGCAAATTCAAAAGTTTTATCAACAAGGTGTCAAAAGCAAGTGAAGGTATCTATAAGATCTTATTTAGGAAAACCAGTAGTAGGAAATCCAGACATAGAATTAGATAAGCTTATTAAATATGTGCAGACATTAAAATTAAAATCCAAGCAGAAGAAATCATGAAAGCAATAAGGTGGATAATCTATTTT
The DNA here is from genome assembly GCF_050655825.1 of Lonchura striata. Taxonomy (NCBI): domain Eukaryota; kingdom Metazoa; phylum Chordata; class Aves; order Passeriformes; family Estrildidae; genus Lonchura; species Lonchura striata. Next base: position 8,997,340 of record NC_140738.1, read on the forward strand.
GTTCTTTTGACTAATCTTTGTCATGGACTAATAGAATTTAATCAGCCCAGAGAAAATATTTGGGTAACCTTGGCTAACATGACTAATCAAAGTTCACTATGCCTTAGCTTGGGAGGAGTGACAAATCCATTTCGTACCTGCCTAACAGGTGTTCCTGTCTGAAGACCAGAGGAATTTTGTGGGTTGATAAGGAATCAGACGCTTTGCAAGAATTTTGCAAAGGTGAAAGGGCCAGACAAGAATATTGGTTATACAGAAGCTCAAAGAGATGGCTATAGGCAATGTCTGTTGATACTGTCACTTAAAGAAACATTGCAATCTCCACCAGAGGAATTAGATCTCTTTGGAAGTGCTAATGATAGTTTAGGGAATGTTTCAACAGGAGGATGGTTTAGCTTTGTTCCATTGAATTTACAGAGTGTAAATAACCCAAGAAACAAATGGGCTTCTCTGGACTCTTCACTGGACTCAGAAAGGGTATCATCTCAGTTATATTCCAACTGTGATGGTTCCAAGATAACGAAACCCTTAAGGTTGCCAAAGGGTGTGTTTTTGATTTGTGGAGATAGAGCTTGGAATGGAATACCGGTAAAACCACAAGGGGGACCCTGTTACCTAGGAAAACTAGCACTGTTCCATCCTAATATATCCTTGCTAATGCAATGGGACAGGCTAGGGAAGACAAGGAAGAGGCGTGATGTGCATGACTTAAAATGTGATCAGGTTGGACAACCTCAATTTTGGAGTACTTTAAAACAGGTAATAGTGGCAACCCTGTTACCAGGAGGAGCTGCCAGAAAGGCTATGGTGTTAGCTGAACAATTGGGATGCTGGACTAAAGATGAACTTAACAAAACATCGGAGGTTTTATCTATGCTTGCTATGGATGTACAAAGTGTAAATCATGCTGTACTGCAGAACAGAGCAGCCATTGATTTTTTGTTGTTAGCCCAGGGACATGGATGTGAGGAATTTGAAGGAATGTGTTGCATGAATCTCTCTGATCATTCTGTATCAATACATGCTAAGATTAAAGAACTACAACAGGGCCTTCATCAATTAAAAGAAGAAGATGGTCTGGGGATAGAAGAATGGCTTAAAAGCTTAGGAATCGGTCCTTGGCTAAGAACTTTTATCATGTATGCAGTGAGAATCTTGATTGTTGTTTTACTACTCTTGCTGATTTTGCCCTGCCTGTTTAACTGTCTTCAGAAGCTAGTGGAACGCATGGTTCAAAAGATGTGGACAACTAACTTAATGGTCCAAAACAAAAACGGGGGAAATATGGAGAGTTTTGTGGAAGAATGGCTTCGTGAGAAAGGACATGACTACGTGCAGTTAGTGAAGCAGTAGCTGAAAATTGCACAGTGCAGCAATAGCAGATGTAGCAATAATATCTTATGTCCTTGGCTAAGCTGGTTCTCAACAGTAGAATGTTCAGCAAAAAGATAAATGTGAGGGAAAACAAAGCAAGCTTAGAAAGCTCCAAAGGCAGGGTTGACCTGTTTTCCATACACCAATGATGAGCTTAAATTTTGCAATATGCATGAGCTTCATTATAACGGGTATAACTATACATGTGTGCTTGAAATAAACTGAGACTTGTTGACATTATAGAATGGACTTGTCTCCCGTCATTTTTTCCACAAAAGAGGATGAGGATGGGGTGGAGAAAGAGGAGGAGCAGGAGGAGGAAGAGGAGGAGGAGGAAGACAACAAGGACTAGGGCAAGCACAAGGAAAATGAGGAGGAGGAGGAGGACAAGGAAGAGGAGGAGGCAGAGAAGCATGAAGAGGAGGAATAGGAGGAGGAAGAGAGAGGACAAGGACAAGGAGGATGATGAGGATGAGGAGGAGGACAACGAGGAGGAGGAGGAGGAGAAGAAGGATGAGTACGAGGATGAGGAGGAGAAGGATGAGGAGGAGGACGAGGAGGACGAGCAGGACGACAAGGACGACGAGGAGGAGGACGAGGAGGAGGATGAGCAGGAGGAAGAGGAGGACGACGACGACGATGAAGAGGAGGTGGAAGATGAGGAGGAGGAATAGGAGGAGGAAGAGAGAGAACAAGGACAAGGAGGATGATGATGAGGAGGAGGAGAACGAGGAGGAAGAGGAGAATGAGGATGAGGAAGAGGAGGAGGAGGAGGACAATGACAAGGAGGATGAGGAGGGGGAGGAGAAAGAGGAACAGCAGGAGGAAGAGGAGGAGGAGGAGGACGACAAGGAATAGGGCAAGCACAAGAAAGATAAGGAGGAGGAGGAGGACAAGGAAGAGGAGGAGGCAGAGAAGCATGAAGAGGAGGAATAGGAGGAGGAAGAGAGAGGACAAGGACAAGGAGGATGAGGAGGAGGAGGAGGAGGACAACGAGGAGGAGGAGGAGTAGAAGAAGGATGAGGACGAGGACGAGGAGGAGAAGGATGAGGATGAGGAAAAGGATGAAGATGCATAGGACAAGGAGGATGAGGAGTAGGAGGAGGAAGATGAGGAGGAGGAGTAGGAGACATAGGAGGACAAGGAGGACGAGGAGGACAAGGAGGAGGAGGACGAGGAGGAGAAGGAAGATTAACAGGAGGAGGAGGAGGACAAGGTGGAGAATAAAGAGGAGGAGGACAAGGATGAGGAGGACCAGGAGGAAAAGGATGAGAAGGATGAGGATGAGCAGGATGGAGGATGAGGAGGAGGAGAATGAGGAGAATGAGGATGAGGAGGACAATGAGGAGGATGAGGAGGATAAGGATGCGGAGGATAAGGAGGAGGAGGATGAGGAGTAGGACAAGGATGAGGAAAAGGCCATCACACCCAGAACAATTTCCCAGGCAGTCCCAGTCTCACTGCCCAGGGCTGTATTTGCACACTGGGAGCAGCCGTGCACAGCCAGGGGGTTTCCATTTCCCCATGGACCATTGTTAAGGGCATGGAGCACATCTGGGAGATGGGTTCTCCATGGAGACAGGTTCCCAGCTCCTCATTCTTTAACTGCTCTTTTAACAACTCCTTCTCCGCCTCCTCCTCCTCCTCCTCCTCCTCCTCATACTCCTCATCTTCCTACTTCTCATCCCAGTCCTCGTCCTCATCCTTGTCCTCGTCCTCGTCCTCGTCCTCGTCCTCCTCCCCCTCCTCCTCCTCTTCCTCCTCCTACTGGTCTTCCTCATCCTCCTTGTCCTCTTCCTCCTCCTTGTCCTCATCCTCCTCCTCCTCCTCATCCTCCTCCTCCTCCTCCTCCTCCTCCTCCTCCTCCTCCTCCTCCTCTTCATCCTCCTCCTCCTCCTCGTCCTCCTCGTCCTCATCGTCCTCCTCGTCCTCCTCGTCCTTCTCGTCCTCCTCGTCCTCCTCTTCCTCCTTGTTCTCATCCTCCTCCTCATCCTCCTCCTCCTCCTCGTCCTCCTCGTCCTCCTCGTCCTCCTCATCATCCTCCTCCTCCTTGTCTTCCTCGTCCTCCTCCTCCTTGTCCTCCTTCTCCTCCTTGTCCTCCTTGTCCTCCTTTTCCTCCTCATCCTCGCCCTTTTCCTCATCCTTGTCCTCCTCCTCATCCTCCTCCTCATTATCCTCCGCATCCTTATCCTCCTCATCCTCCTTATTGTCCTCCTCATCCTCATTCTCCTCCTTCTCCTCCTCCTCATCTTCCTCCTCTTCCTCCTCCTCGTCCTCCCCATCCTGCTCATCCTCATCCTCCTCGTCCTTCTCCTCCTGGTCCTCCTCATCCTTGTCCTCCTCCTCTTTATTCTCCTCCTTGTCCTCCTCCTTCTCCTACTCCTCCTCCTCCTCCTCATCTTCCTCCTCCTCCTCCTCATCCTCCTTGTCCTCTGCATCTTCATCCTTTTCCTCATCCTCATCCTTCTCCCCCTCGTCCTCGTCCTCATCCTTCTTCTCCTCCTCCTCCTCCTCGTTCTCCTCCTCCTCATCCTCAACATCCTCCTTGTCCTTGTTCTCTCTCTTCCTCCTCCTATTCCTCCTCCTCATCTTTCACCTCCTCTTCGTCGTCGTAGTCGTGGTCGTCGTCCTCCTCGTCATCCTCCTCATCCTCCTCCTCATCCTCCTCGTCCTCCTCCTCGTCCTCCTCGTCCTCCTCCTCGTCATCCTCCTCGTCCTCCTCTTCGTCATCCTCCTCATCGTCCTCCTTGTCCTCCTCATCCTTCTCTTCGTCCTCCTCATCCTCCTTGTCCTTCTCCTCGTCTTCTTTGTTCTCGTCCTCCTCGTCCTCCTTCTCCTCCTCGTCCTCATCCTCCTCCACCTCTCCCTCCTCCTCCTCGTCCTTCTCCTCGTCCTCCTCCTCCTTGTCCTCCACCTACTCGTCCTCCTCGTCCTCGGCCTCCTCCTCCTCTTCGTCCTCGTCCTCCTCCTCGGCCTCCTCCTCCTCCTCCTCCTCGTCCTCCTCCTCCTCCTCCTCGTCCTCCTCGTCCTCCTCCTCCTCGTCCTTCTCCCCGTCTTCCTCCTCCTCGTCCTCCTCCTCGTCCTCCTCCTCATCCTTTTCAGTGTCCTCCTCCTCCTCGTCCTCCTCCTCCTCCTCCTCCTCCTCCTCGTCCTTCTTTTCCTCCTCATCCTCGTCCTCCTCGTCCTCGTCCTCGTCCTCGTTATCCTCCTCCTCGTCCTCCTCCTCCTCGTCCTCCTCCTCCTCGTCCTCCTCCTCGTCATCCTCCTCATCCTTTTCCTCGTCCTCCTCCTCGTCCTCCTCGTCTTCCTCCGCCTTCTCCCCCTCCTCCTCCTTTTCCTCCTCCTCTTCCTCCTCCTCCTCCTCGTCCTCCTCGTCCTCCTCGTCCTCGTCCTTCTCCTCGTCCTCCTCCTCCTCGTCCTCCTCCTCATGCTTTTCCTCGTCCTCCTCCTCGTCCTCCTCGTCCTCCTCGTCCTCGTCCAGCCTCGTCTTCATCCTCCTCCTCCTCGTCCTCCACCTACTCGTCCTCCTCATCCTCATCCTCCTCGTCCTCATCCTCCTCCTTCTCCTCATCCTCCTCCTCATCCTTTTCCTCGTCCTCCTCCTCGTCCTCCTCATCCTTCTCGTCCTCCTCCTCCTCCTCCTCCTCCTCCTCCTCCTTCTCCTCCTCCTCCTCCTCTTCCTCCTCCTCCTCCTCCTCTGTGTGTGGTTCTCAAGATTCAATGACTCTAGGATTCCAGGAACCTGGAACTCTGGGATTCCATGGCTCTGTGACCCCATGGATGGATTCAGGACTGTCTCCAAGGCCACAAGGGAACGTTGGTGCCAGCGGGAGGGGCTGCAGTGCAGGGGCACCAACAGCTGAGAGGCGACTGCAGCTGCTGCTGCTGCTGCTGCTACTGCTGCCGCTGCTGCTGCTGCTGCTGCTGCTGCTGCTGCTGCTGCTTGTGGGGGTGCTGTTGGCATGGGCAGGGCCCTGGTGTGGCTGAGCGTTGCCATCTCAGCCTGTGAGCTCCTGGGAGCTCAGGACAGGGCCAGGACTGACCCAGGTTGGCACTGCACTTGAGGACAGACACAGAGAATGGAAAGTGCCCATGGAGTGGTTCCGAGCAGGTCTGTGGGAAGGAGGAGGGAGGGAGGATGAATCCCCTGCCCAAGGCTGCCAAGGGAAGGCTTTGGGAGGGAAAGCAAGCCTTGACCTGACACTAAATCCTTCAAGGGCTCAGTTGCCAACGCTGAGCAGGATTTAATTGCGCAGAACTGACAGGGCCAGATCCAGGGATGGGGAGGACATCGAGGCAGGCTTCAGGTGAGCAAATTCTGCAGTGCTGACAAAGAGAGAGACTACAGCCAGGTGAGGGAGGCAGGTGGAAAAGGCTTTGTGCCGTCCCTGCTCAGAAGGGATCCTCAGCACAGCCCTGACGATCTGCACATAGGAGAAAACAATGAACACAAAACAACAAAATGATAAACTGCTAGTAACCACAAGAAGCCCAAGTTCCCTGAGGTGGGAATTGGAGCAGGAGAGCTTGAGGATCTGTGGGATATCAGAGAAGAACTGGCCCAGGGCATTGCTATGGCACGGGGACAGGGAAAATGTATTGGCTGTGTGCATGAGAGCATTGAGAAAGCCACTGACTCAGGCAGCTGCTGCCATGTGGGCACAAGCTCTGCTGCCCAGGAGGGTCCCGTAGTGCAGGGGTTTGCAGATGGACACGTAGCGGTCGTAGCAAATGATGGACAGGAGGGAATATTCTGTTGCAGCACAGAAAAAAAAAACAACTTGTGCAGCACATCCTGTGTAGGAGATGTTTCTGGTGTTCCAGAGGGAATTGTGCATGGCTTTGGGGACAGTGGTGCAGATGGAGCCCAGGTCGCTGAGGGCCAGGTTGAGCAGGAAGAAGAACATGGGCGTGTGCAGGTGGTGGCCGCAGGCTACGGCGCTGATGATGAGGCCGTTGCCCAGGAGGGCAGCCAGGGAGATGCCCAGGAAGAGGCAGAAGTGCAGGAGCTGCAGCTGCCGCGTGTCTGCCAGTGCCAGCAGGAGGATGTGGCTGATGGAGCTGCTGTTGGACATTTGCTGTGGCTGCACATGGGCACCTATTCATGGAGAAAGGACAGGGACAAGTCAGGAGAGGCTGCTCGGAGCCAAACCTGGGCCATTCCCTGCAGACTGTCCTGCTGGGACTCACCCACCTTTGTTCCTGCTCTGGGAAAACCTTCACCCAGGTCCCTGCCTGAGCTCCAGTTGTGCTGGCTGAGTGTGCCAGGAGCAGCAAGGGCTGTATGTGGGGGCTCTGGAGAAGCCATCCCTGCTCTGCTGCCCTGGGTTTGTGGCCATGTGGCAGAGGGACAAGGCTTGATATTCAGGATCCGTCAGGGGAATCACTCCTACTGCAGCAAGTCTTGGTACCATCTGCCCTTACACTTCTAAGAGAAATTGATGGCAGGGGTTGGATTTAGGAATTGATTTCCTACCCACACACGATTCCTGTCTCTTTGAGGTCAGAAATCCCCAGCATTCCTGCTGCACTCAGAGTTTGCCACTGAGAGATATGAGAGGCAAAGGATTCCCTGTGGCTGAGGGAAGGTGAGGGGCTGGATGGGCTTGTTCCCCCAGCACTGCTCTGCTCAGCCCCCTCTGCTTCCCTGAGCATCTCCCTGGGCCTGGACATCCCCTCCTGAGAGGTGCCTTGTCCCTGCCAGCGCTCACAGAGCCCATCCCACCCTGTGTGCCCTCGGCCCGGCCCTACAGAAACCTGCCTGTGTGCAGGGCCCTGGCTGGGGCAGGCTCTGTGTGCAGCTGGGCAAGGGCAGCTCAGGAGAGCCCTGCTGGGCCCTGCAGAGGTGATGCTGCTGCTGCCCAGGGCTGAGGAGTGGCTGAAGGCCCTTTGGGAGGTTCCCAGCAGAGAGACTGACCACCCAAAGTCACAGTTCTGGAGTCTCTGTACATGTTCAAACATTCCTTTGATGATCCTGTCTGTCCCTTTCAACTCACAATGTTCTGTGATTCTGGGATTACAATTCCTGTTCTGCTTCTCTTATCCCCCTGTTGTCTATAATCAAAAGAGAAAAAAAAGAACCCTTGCAACAGTGTTAGAACAGAAAAGGAAAAAACACACCTTTATTGGAATCTCCCAGGTGTCCCAGGTGGGATGAGGGACACCCAGCCCCTGATTTCAACAGTTCATTAAGGTTGATTAATTAGAATATTTAACAGGAACATCCAGTAGGAGATTCAGTTGCCCCAATTACACAACCCTGGCTCAACCTATTGGAGGAGGTCCACAGACTTCTTTGCCCAGGTTTTGTTATCACTGTTCACATTCAAAAACCAAAATGTTCTTCTTGTAGGTCCTCTTCCTGATAATAAGACTATATAGTATTAAAGGGATATATTTAGACAGTCAGCTTATTGTTCTAAAATATAGGGGAAAGGTAAGGAAACGTATTAGAGTTAATTAATGATAATAACTATATTAACAATATAATAGTAGTTTAAAATAGTTAAGTGTTTAATAGAGTTAGGTAAGGATTATAATTTTATAACTATATCATAGTAATTTACAGAACTGCGAATATATGACAAATATTTGAAAAGCAAAAACCTTTTTGTCATCACCCCAAACTTCCCACCCTGCTCCAAGCAAGAAGTTGAAAACACTCTCAGGAAAGCTCCTGACCTTTATAGCAATGCCAGGCTTACCTTTATTGGGAAGTGCCCTCTGGAGCTGTGCCCAGGCTGGTCTGGAGCTGGGAGCAGCCCTGCCCCAGCCAGCCCCTCTCAGCAGCAGCACCTGCCCTGCTCAGGGTGGCTCCTTCCCCCCACAGCTCCTGGCCAGCGCTGGGAGCAGCTCCAGGGCCGGCTGAGAGCTGTCCCTGGCAGGCAGCAGAGTCCCTGGCCCAGCACAGCGCCCTGGGCTGCAGGACCCTGCTCTGCAGGACAGCCCTGGGCACCCCTGGCTGCTCTGCACAGGAGATGAGCAGAGAATGCACTCACAGGGTCTGTGGGCATTGGCATGTTCCAGCTTTAGGAGATCACTCCAGGAGCTGCAGCTGCATTGTCCTGCAGCCAGAGGTTCCTGTACCAAGGGCTGGCAGTGATTCTGCCCCAGGCACTTCTCAGCCCCTTCCCAGCCCTGACTGATTGAAGCTCTCTGTGCCTCTGTGCTGTGCCCGGGCTGGCTGCAGGCAGTGCCCCAGCCCTGCTGGGCTGGCAGAAGACCTGCTCAGCAAGAGAAATGTGCTTTTGAAGCTCTGCTTGGTTACCAGGATCACCCTCTGTGCCAGGAGCCTGGCCCAGCTCAGCAGCACAGACACAGCACAAGGACTTTAATGACCCTCTGGGGCTTTGTGCTCAGGCCCTGAACATCAGGCCCTGAGAGGGAGCTGCAGAAACCTCTCCAGAACTCCAAGTCAGAATCCAGCTCCAAAGTTTCTCTGACTTTTAATGGGTCCCACTGAGAGACACGACTGAGAAAGTGTCCCCAGGCCCCAGGCAGAGCAGAGAACTGGAGGCACTGATGCCAGGTGGGGACAAAGAGAAGCCAAGTCTTGGTGCCCTAGGGCACAGCAGGGTCTGTGCCACCAAGGGCTGTGAGGAGACACCTTGGCCTGAGGCCCTGGGGCCTCCTGGCACAGCCCCAGCCAGGCTGGGCACTGTCAGCCCCTGGTTCTGTCCTCAGCATCCCCCCAATGCCCACATCCCAGTGGCCTCAAGGATCTGCTGGAAGGAGTCCCTGGGGAGCCTTGGTCAGGAATGGCCCTGGGGGCTCCTTCATGCTCCCAGGGACTGCAGGTTTTTCAAAGGACTTTGCCTTTTCCTTTGGCCTTGGAGTCTCTGAGAGCTTTCTGCAATCCTGGTCTCCAATTATCTGCTTTAATTAGTCCCTGGAGAGGCTTTGTCAGTAACAACACTCAGTGGGGCCCATTAATGCTTCAAGGTACTTCAGTTCTTTTAAGGTACTTGGTGTTTCCCTTTTGCTACAGACTCTGTGAGAGGTTTGTGCAATCATGGCCCCAATTATCTGCTTTAATGAGTCCCTTGAGAGCTTTGTACTGACACTCAGTGGGGTTCATTAATACTCTGAGATACTCAACTTTTGTGAGGGTCTTTGAATTCTTTTTCCAAAACTGAGAGGTTTTTGTGCCATTTGGAGTCTCTGAGAGGTTTTTGTGCCATCCTGGCCTCCAGTTCACTCCTCCAAGGAGTCCATCAGGAACCGTTGTTGGGGATGGACCTCAGTGGGTCCCATTAATACCTCGAGAAACTTTGGGGTTTTTTTCTGACTTTTGCCTCCTGGAAAGGTTTGTGCAATCTCCTCTCAGGCCCTGAGGTTCCAGGGCTCAGCTCCAAATGCACCACGGGACTCATTAGGATCATGCAAGTCCTGACAAACCATTTCCCTCTTGTCTGCGGCAGTTCATCAGGTAGATTTCTATGGTAGTTTTGGTTTGCCTATTTGATATTTCTCGGTCAACGCATCAATTAGTGTGGTGGGTTCAGTGCTGGCTAATTACCAGTGCACTCACTAGAATATACTTACTCATTTCCTGCTGTGAGATAGGATTAGGAGAAAGGAAAAGTGGGCTCAAAACTTTAAAAGAGTGTAAAGAAAAGTTTATTAACAGTAACTAAATAAAAGAGTAATAAGAATATGAACAAAACTTTCAGATCACATCCTCTCTCCATACAACCTGACAATGTAGAGACAAAACCTGAAATTTTCAAGTCAGTTTACCACCTCTAGAATATTCTAATCTTTCTTCAGTTCACATCAGGAGAGAAGTACCTCTGGTTAATGTTATGGAGAATTCTCCACAAGAAAACAGTTATCTCATGGCTTTTCATTTCCATGAATAGCCACTGCCTGGAAAAATCTTCAATTGTGAAGTCCCTCCCATGTTTTCACAGCTTTTCCCACAGCTGTGTTTAGCGGCCATGCCAACTTATGGGGTATTAGTTTCAAGATTTGCTGTTTAAGAGCAAAGGATCTCTTCATCTATTTATGAAATCATCTTAATCTCTGGGAACAGACGCCTTCTTCTCTCCCTGAGGGCACAGGGTCTCATCACTCTTCTCTCTTTCAATGTTCAGACTTCTCATGAGATCACAGCTACTTCAACATTTCCCTACTTTAGCATGAAGGCCTTTGCTGAACAAGTCATCTCCCCATACTTTTCAATGCATTGTAGGGAAAAAGAGAGTCTGATGTATCAATGACATCCTTCTCCACAGCTTTAGCAGAGGATTTCAGCCCCAAGATCAAGGCATCTCCTCATCCCTCCCATCTGGGACTCAACTTCCCTGACCTCAGTGTCTTCACGTTGCTCCTCTGTGTGCCTGCCCTGTGTCTTTTCTCTCACTGGAGGGAGGATGGAAGCTCTGGAAGAGTCAGTATCTACCCCTGGGCCTGCATATGGCTATTTGACTCCAGCTGGGCTTGATGTCCAATTCTTATTTTGGCCATGCTTCCTGGACATGAGGACCAGTTCTTTTCCATAGGAATGAAGGAACAGAGTCCCACTGTTTTAGGGGCAAATGAGAAGTGACCACCTAAGGACAAGGCCAGCCAGAGCTGCCAGATTTTGTTTGAAGAGATACCCTTGAATATAGGAAATTTTTTAGGCAGAGTATCAGTTTTGGCAATGGGCATCTGAAAAGACGGATGGTTCTTTTCCATACAAAGGAGAGCCCGGAGCTGCAGTTCTCCAGGAGCTGATGAGAAGCAGCCCTTGACATCCCAACATCAGCCAGACCTGTCAGGTGGCCCCTGGCAGGCCAAGCCAGCCAGACCTGGTCCATGTTCCCTCTCTTCCATGGGGCCCCACAGTGTCCCAATGGTCCCTGGCTTCCAGGCAGCCCTGAGGTGTCACAATGTCCCCTTGGTGACACCAGGCCCTGAAGGGTCGGAATGGTCTCCATGGTTCCATCAGGCCCCACAGAGTCATAATGGTCTCTGGGTCCATGAAGCCCCGCGGTGTCACCATGGCCCCTTGGTTCCATGGGCTCCAGTGGTGCCACAATGATCCCCTTGGTTCCATGAGGTGCCCACAGTGTCACAGTGATCTCCATGGGAAGGGAAGAACCGAGCCCCAGTGTGGCAGGGGCAGCCACCAGAGGCCAAGGCCAGATAGACTTGACGGTACTGGCAGATTTTGTCCGGGAACAAACCTTGGATATAGGGAATTTTAGAGGTGGGATCACAGTTTCAGATATGGACACCTGGAGAAGTACAGGTTTTTCCGTAGGAAGGAAAGCCCAGAGCCAAAGTGTTTCAAAGGCAGATGAAGAAAGAGGTGGCTTCTGAGAGGCTGAGACAGCCAGACATGATCTTCATGGCAGCTTTTGTCATGGAGGAATCCTTGCATACACAGAATTTGGGAGGAGGAATCTCAATTTTTATCACAGACATCTTGAGAAGAAGGACAATTCTTTTCATTGGAAGGAAAGCACTAAGCCCCAGTGTTTCAAAAGCAGATGACAGGCAGCTCCCAAGAGGCCAAGGGCAGTCAGACCTGTCTGTTCTGGCAGTTTTCACTTGGGAGCAATCCTTGGATGTACAGAGTTTTGGAGGATGAATCCCGATTTTGGCCATGGCCCATGGAGGAGAAGGAGAGTTCTCTCCCATAGGAAGGAAAGCCCAGAGCCCCAGGGCTTCAGGGCAGGTGAGAAGCAGCCCGACATGCCAAGGTGGCCAGGTGGTCCCCAGGAGGCCCAGCCAGCCAGACCTGGTCCGTGTTCCCTTGGTTTGGTGGTGATGCCTTGAGAGGCTGCCTAGAACAGAGCCAGGCAGTGTTAAAGGAATAAAGCAGGTATTTATTAAAAGGCCTTCAAGGGATACACCTTGGGCAGTACAAGAGCCTGGCCCTGGCTCCATCCTAGATGGAGCCCAGGTCACAAGTTTTAACTGGGGCAAAGAGGGGGATTTGGTCTGGCAGGATGTGTAAAACAATCTCCTGTAATATCTACTTGTTCTCACACAGAGCACTTGGCTGCAGGGACACATTCCCATCGTTCCTGCCCAGGTTTCAGGATTCAAACACTGCTGTCCTTCCCAGGAGCTGTTCTTCAGCTCCCTCGGGAGGGCCTTTTGGCCTCTGGACCCGCACTCTGGCTCCATTATTAGCACTGCTGGATCCAAACCCTTTATCTCCACCAACAGCAGTGATTTGAGGTGGATCTCCTTTTTTCCCAATTGTTTTAAACACTGACAATATCAATAACTGTGCTACCCTGTCATGGGTTTGAATAATCCAATCTTGTTCAGTATTCTTTAACCAAATTACTTCATTTTCCCCTTGATAATCTGCATCAGTTCCTCCTCCCATGACATGAGCACTTTGCAAGGCCAAGCTCCAGTGAGCAGTTACCAAACCAAAGTGTCCTGGAGGAATCTGGATTCCTGATCCTGTATTTTTAACTCTCCTTTGCTTCTGATTTATCCTGACTAATTCCAGTGCATGAAGGTCCAGCCCTGCAGCCTCTGGGCTGGCCCTGCCAGGGCCATCACACCCAGAACAATTTCCCAGGCAGTCCCAGTCTCACTGCCCAGGGCTGTATTTGCACATTCGGAGCAGCCGTGCACAGCCAGGGGGTTTCCATTTCCCCAGGGGCCATTGTTAAGGGCATGGAGCACATCTGGAGATGGGTTCTCCATGGGGACAGGTTCCCATCTCCTCATTCTTTAAGTGGTCTTTTAACAACCCCTTCTCTGCCTCCTCCTCCTCATCCTCCTCATCTTCCTCCTCCTGCTGGTCTTCCTCATCCTCTTTGTCCTGTTCCTCCTCCTCGTCCTTCTCCTCCATTTACTTGTCCTCATACTCCTCATCCTCCTCCTCCTCATCCTCGTCCTCCTTGTCCTCCTTGTCATCCTAGTCCTCCCCCTCCTCCTCCTCCTCCTTGTCCTGCTCATCCTTATCCTCTTCCTCCTCATCATCCTCCTCCACATCCTCATTCTCATCTTCTTCCTCCTCCTATTCCTCCTCCTCATCTTCCACGTCCTTTTCATCCTCCTCCGCCTCCTCCTCCTCCTCTGAGTGTTGTTCTCAGGATTCAATGACTCTAGGATTCCAGGAACCTGAAACTCTGGGGTTCCATGGCTCTGTGACCCCATGGATGGATTCAGGACTGTCTCCAAGGCCATGAGGGAATGTTGGTGCCAGCGGGAGGGGCTGCAGTGCAGGGGCACCAACAGCTGAGAGGCGACTGCAGCTGCTGCTGCTGCTGCTGCTGCTGCTGCTGCTGCTGCTGCTGCTGCTGCTGCTGCTGCTGCTGCTGCTTGTGGGGGTGCTGCTGGCAGGGGCAGGGCCCTGGTGTGGCTGAGCGTTGCCATCTCAGCCTGGGAGCTCCTGGAAGCTCAGGACAGAGCCAGGACTGACCCAGGTTGGCACTGCACTTGAGGACAGACACAGAGAATGGAAAGTGCCCATGGAGTGGTTCCGAGCAGGTCTGTGGGAAGGAGGAGGGAGGGAGGATGAATCCCCTGCCCAAGGCTGCCAAGGAAAGGCTTTGGGAGGGAAAGGAAGCCTTGACCTGACACTAAATCCTTCAAGGGCTCAGTTGCCCACGCTGAGCAGGATTTCATCGGGCTTTGTCTCAAGGCAGTGGCAGGGTCAGAAGTGGTGGGAGCAGCTGGAAAGCAGGGCCGTGTATTCCCTCCCCCCAGCCCATTTGGGAACATCTGGGCAAGGTCTCCATTGTCTGCCTGCAGCCAGCTTGGGGGGCCCTTCTTCTCCTCCTCCTGCTTGGGGGACTGGGCTTGGTTTCTTCTGCCATCTGCAATGCTGAGCTTCTCTCTCCTCAAACCTGGCTGCTCAGGTTTGTGTCCATGTGTCTCACACCTTCCTCCTCTTCCTCCTCACCACGTGCTCATGGAGCCTCTTTGGGCAGCTGGACTGGAACTGGCAGCAGCAGGCGAGCCCTGAGGAGCACCTCTGGCCTCCAGCCTTTCTGCAGGGCTGGCCAGAGCCTTCCTGCCAGGGGCGAGCCTCTTTCCTGTCTCTTCCCGAGACAATATAGTCTGGATCTTGGCTCTGTCCTCCTTTCTTTCTCTTTCAGGGAAGGATCAGCCATGGCTGAAGGAATCTTCCATAGGTACCTGGTGCTGATGGCCATTCTCAGCATCAACCAGCCCTCTGGAAAGAATAGGATTTCTCCTGAGGATGATAAAGGAATTGTCCAGAGGATGAAGGAGCAGGAGGTGATCCTTTGGCAGCACCAGCTGCACTTGGAGGAGGAAACTGCAGACCTGGAAGCCAGACAGGAGTGTCTGGCATGGCCTCTGTGGGAACTGGAGGAAAGATCCATTGGCACACATGGACGGTGGTTTGCTTGGCTGTCCCTGCCACGTTCGTGATCTGGAGGCAGCATAGAAATGGAGCCAGAGGGGAGCACAGAGAAGAAAAGACTGACCCGGGGCTCCTGGGGAAAGCCTGGAAAGGAGTGGCCTTCCTGCCAAAGCCCTTGGGCTGCTCAGGGCCATTTGCATCTCCATGGGCAGAACTGGAGGATATATTCCAGCATTTATGGATAGACTTGTTGAATTACCTCTTCAATTGCTTCATTCCTGTAAGACAAACTTGGTGCTTGAAATTCCTTAAGTTCCTTAGGTTAAGAATGTCCTTATTTCTCTGTAATGATTGTTAAATATACTGTATTGATTGCTATAATCTCTGTATTGATTGTTACAAATACTCTATTGATTTTTAGAAATACGCTTTCTATTGATTGTTAGAAATACTCTCTGTATTGATTAGTTAGATATACCCTATATTGTTAGAAATACTCTGTACTGATTGTTAAAAATACTCTGTTTTGATTGCTATCATCTCTGTATTGGCTGTTATACTCTGTATTGATTGTTAGAAATAATTTCTGTATTGATTATTTGAAATACTCTCTGTATTCAATGTTATAAATACCAAACTTCCATTAATAAGATAGATTTAAGCAAAGGAATAAACTTTTCAGAATTGTTTGTTTGCAACCTGTTATCTTTTGCCTCTGGCATTCTCCTTGCACCCTGTGCTCCCCTTACAGACTGAAATGCAAACACCACAGAAACAGAGACCCAGTGTGCAAAGCACAGCCAGGGGTGTGTGCTCCTCTGAAGGGACAGACATTTAGGGGAGGATGTTTCAGAAGGAGGCTGTGGACATTGTGGCTGGAAAGCAGGGAAGGAACAGTTTGGCAGGAGCTTTCCTTCAGCAGGAGGGGAGGCACACAGAGGAGTTTGTGTCAAGTGAAGTCTGACACTGCCATCCAGTGCTGGCAAGAAGGGTGGGGCAGAGGAGCTGCGAAAAGGGCCTCAGCATGTTTAGTGATGATGTCTGGACTTCAGTGATGGGGATAAAACCTTCCTAAACTGAACACTGAATCTCAAACCCATAGCATTATGGGAAGGACTGCTACATTCTTAAGTGGTATCAATATATTTTCCTACCCTCTTCAGATAAGAAAGGATTTCACTCCTCAGCTGCATTAACAGATGCTGGAATTCCTAGTGCTCTCCTCAGACTTCCAGGGATTGGAGGGTGCACTGCGGACTGTGAGGAAACACTTCCCAGGCATGGCCCAGGTTGTACATCTGTTCAAACAAAGGGGAACTGGAGAGGGTTCTTTCAAAGCTTGACTCCTCCCTATTCCATCAGCAATAGTCTCACAGGATTTATGGGTCAGGAACATGTACAACACATCGCAGGGAAGCTGGGCAAGCAGTGAGTGCTGTACCAGCAGGGCCAGAACGGTGCAAGAGCCAGCGCCAAACAGCCTGAGGCAGCCAGGCCAATCCCATCTTTCCAGGGCTCGGGGCTGAACACACAACTTCAATAACGTCAGGTGCTCTCCCCACAGAGCCTTCTGCAGAGCTCTGGGTTAGGACTGACAGCTTTCCTCTTATTTCATATCAGAAAGAGAAATTTTTCTCTTGTTTTGCCAATCTTACCTATGCAGATGTGATGGGAGGCCATCTCTCTGTTTGTGTAGGTGTTGAACCTGGGAAAGACAGTCTGTAGTGTCAGATGGATACCTGAGGGCTGTCACATAAGCAGTAAGGGTGAGCTGTCAATTTAAATCATGATAAGGAATGTAGTCCGTTCCAATCCTTCTTAACATTAAAATTCAGTGACACCTGTGGCTCCAGTGGGCTGTGGATCAGGCATGTGTCTTTACCAAAAATGTAATGGTTATTATAATACTTTTCAATTGGGATATTTCCAAAAGCAGGAGGGTCTTGGTGTGAAATTAGTATCCAGCCTAATGATTGCAAAAAATTATGAGTTTTATTGAATAAATGCACATGTACAAATGTGCCAGCAGTTAATCTCTGTGATTAGTAGGTTTGAGGCATTTTTTTCATTTAGTCTGTAGTGTGAACTTCAGTGCCTGCAGACTTACATATTAAATTTCTCTCTTGGTCACCACTTGATGATTATCGTCACTAGAATTAAATTCTTAGTGTAGTGAGGAGGTGGGAAATAGATAAGAAAGTCTGTTGGGATTGCATGGGAAGGTTTTGGTAGGTGAAGTAATGGTTTCTGTAAGAAGCTGTTGGAAGCTCCCCCATGCCCACAGAGCAAATGCCAGCCGGCTCCAGGAGAGGCCCACTGGCCTGGGCCGGGCCCGTCAGGGATGTGCTGATGCCTCTGTTATTGCTGTGAATATGTAAACTCACTGAAGAAGGGAAAAGCAATTGCAGCAAAGGAATTGTGTCCAGAAAGGAGCGAGGATGTGTGAGAGGAGCAGCCCTGCAGACAGCCAGGTCCCTGCAGGAGGGGCAGGAGGTGCTCCAGGCACGGGGATGCTGAGATTGCCCTGCAGCCCTGGGGCAGCCCTGGGGAGGCAGCTGAGCCCTGAGCACAGGGAGGGCACGGGGATGCTGAGATTGCCCTGCAGCCCTGCAGGAGCACATGCCCCAGCAGGAGGATGCCTGAGAGGAGGCTGTGAGCCCGTGGGAGGCCTGTGCTGGAACAGATTGCTGGCAGGGACCTGCAGACCTGTGGAGAGAGGAGTGCGGTGGTGTGTTTTTCTTTCATTTAATATTAGTTTAATATCTGTTTCCCCCCCCCCAATCCTCCCTTTCCCTGCCCCTTTCCCTAGAACCTTCCCTGTCATTCATTCTAGCCCCCTCCTCAGCTTCCAGATGTTAGTTCTGCCCTAAACTCCTCCCCTGCTATTCCCTCATTGGTTGCTGTTCCTACACCCCTCCTCCTGAGTTCTGTATAAAACCTTTGCCCCCCCGCCCGCCGGGGTCTTGGGGCTCATGGAATAAAACCATCCCGTTCACCCCCCAAGTCCCGTGTCGCCTTCGTCTGTCCCTGCGCCACGAACTGAACTGCAGAGGTTGCAGGGGGAAGCGGCCGCCCGTTCTCTTCCCTCACCGCCCAGCACGGCACGGCTCGGAGTGCCGCGGCTCAGAGCGCATGCCGCGCCACAACATATGGTAGCAGAGGATGGTTCCCTCCTTCGTCTTGTAAAAAAAAACGGGCAAATTCGTGGGGGCGCCCGCCTCACAGAAGAAGAAGGAGGGAAGAGGAACATCTACGGCCGTAAAAGCTCTGCCTGATGCTAAGAGGAGCTGAGCGCCGAGCGAAAAACTGACGCTCCGGGACCCTCTTTGTTCTCGCCATCTTCCCGCCCGGGAGCAGCCGCGCTGCACGGGCAGCCGGGCTGCAGAGCTTTTTGGCGGGCAGACTTACCCGAGGACACAGAGAGCGGTTTTGGCAGCGGCTCGGGAGAGCCTGAAGAAAGGCTACCGAGAAGAGGTTCGTTCCTCGGTCAGCATCTGCAGCGAGACCACCGGAGGCTGATAGTGGCCGAAACCAAGGCTTCGGGGACGAGTCTTGGTTTAACGGGAACACCCAGGCTTCCGGAAGGGCCAAACCGAAAGAGAAGGAACATCCCCAGTTTTTAGCGCGACTTTTCCATCGAGTCGAGGAGAAGATTCAAGCCATCTCCGTCCGAGCCTGCAAGGTAAGGCAGGCTACAAGGGGTGGGGATCGCCCCGACGGGCGGCTGGGTCTGCCACCTTTTTTTTTTCTCGCGTTTTAACTCCCGTCTGCGCCCAGACTGGGGCTGTAGCCTTGCATGTCCCTGGCAGGCGGGTGGGTTTTCTTTTTCTGGGAGAAGCTAGCACTGAGTGCTATCCTTCACCTAGTCTTCTGTGGGGACCTAGATTGGATCGCTTTTTCTTCTCCTCGAAAAAGTTGTCTTCTCTATCCTCCCCTCCCCATTCTGGGCTGGACGGAGGGGGTAGAAAAGACACCAGTAGGGAACAGCTAAGAGGGCGACACGTTAGCTATAGGAGCGTTGTTAAAAGGGGCCCTTTACACCCACGCATTGCGCCGACATCCAGCTGCGTCGGGCGGCCCCCCCCCCACTCCTATAAATTTCCCCTTTTTGCTTCTGTGAAGCTCCCTATATCCCCATCCCCTCGGACTTTCCTAAAACCCTTTCCTATCCTCCCTTGGGGATTGCTGTGGCCGAGCCGCCCCAAGTGCCCTGCCGGACACTGCTCAGGCCAAGTGCAGTGTATCTGGCACCCCTCCCAAGATGGCGCTGGCCACGCCGCTCGGGACCCGCTTTCCCACCTTGACCCTTCTTTTCCGTCCCTGGTTTCCCGCCAGTCCCATTTCTCTCCCAATAGCCCTGCACCGTCCCTGCACGAGGCTAGTCCCTATTGTGGGGAGGCGGGGTTGGATATTCCCCCATCCTTCTTCGGGCTCGTCCTCCGGGTGGAAGGTCGGGAGGGATCTTCTTCCGAGGAAATGGAGCCGAAACCCGGGACTGAGGATCCGTCATTTTGTCTTCCCCCTAAAATGGCGGCGCCCCGGTCCACCCCTTACCAATACCCCCTGTTAATCATGGCAATCACTAATTAAGTGATTGTCTGATTCCCCTATCCTATTCCTTAATGTACCCTACCCAATATTCCTTTTTATTTAACTACAAATTCCTCTTTTTGCTTTTGATTATTTTTGAATAATCTATTTGTTGAGTTATATTTTATAGAAAGAAATATCATCCCAGTTAATTAATACTCAAGATATTAGGCCCACCTCTCAAACGGACATTCAAATTGAACAAACCACATCGCTATCCGCTGACTCTGCTTTAAAACAAGCGCCGTTATCCGCTGACTCTGCTTTAAGAATTTAAGAAGCTGAACATCGCAAACGCCGTAACGAAGCAAATTCTAAATCAGATGAAGTCACAAATCCTGCTGTGCTTTGTACCCTTAATTTAGACTTTCATTTAAGACAATTTTATATATTCCAGATGAAGTTTTTATGTTTCATATGTTGTAATCACAATTAGTTTATCATTTTTTAATGTCTTTCAATTTATGTTATTTAATAATATGTAATGTTACAATTTAATTTTATATTAAGTTGTTTTGTTGTAATTATAATTAATTCAGTCTTTTCTGATATTTTTTGACTTAAAGGCTGTGTTTAACCATTACTGCTACAGGAATCACTCAGCTACTATATCGCTTCAGGCTTGCTGCATTGCTGCGAAATTTAAAAATTTATTAGTTATATTTAGTTGATCTTTTATTATATTTAATTCCAATAATTCCATTTAATTATTTTATTTAAATTAGATAGTTGTAATTTTAATCATTCTAATTAAATTTTTTAGTTTAATTTCTGTCAATTATTTCATTCTGTTTCAATTATTTGCATTATTCTAGATTGTTACTCAGAGCAGCAAAACAGCAA
This sequence comes from Lonchura striata, assembly GCF_050655825.1. Taxonomy (NCBI): domain Eukaryota; kingdom Metazoa; phylum Chordata; class Aves; order Passeriformes; family Estrildidae; genus Lonchura; species Lonchura striata. Next base: position 9,017,435 of record NC_140738.1, read on the forward strand.
GTTTTGTACAGTCTTATGTCTGACTTAGGCTGTTACTACTCTTCCTGCCCTAGAAATGCAATAATGTGTCTTTCATATCCTTTAAGTAATTTACAATGTTATCATATGATTTTATATTATTTGCATGTTTTATTAATTTGCTTAAACCACAAAATTCTCCTTCTTTTTGTAAAGGAAAAGAGGGAGATGCGGTGGTGTGTTTTTCTTTCATTTAATATTAGTTTAATATCTGTTTCCCCCCCCCAATCCTCCTTTTCCCTGCCCCTTTCCCTAGAACCTTCCCTGTCATTCATTCTAGCCCCCTCCTCAGCTTCCAGATGTTAGTTCTGCCCTAAACTCCTCCCCTGCTATTCCCTCATTGGTTGCTGTTCCTACACCCCTCCTCCTGAGTTCTGTATAAAACCTTTGCCCCCCCGCCCGCCGGGGTCTTGGGGCTCATGGAATAAAACCATCCCGTTCACCCCCCAAGTCCCGTGTCACCTTCGTCTGTCCCTGCGCCACGAACTGAACTGCAGAGCTTGCAGGGGGAAAGCGGCCGCCCGTTCTCTTCCCTCACCGCCCAGCACAGCACGGCTCAGAGTGCCGCGGCGAGGAGCGCATGCCGCGCCACAACAGAGGAGCCCACCCCAGAGGAGGTTTCCTGGTTGGACGTGTGATCCTGGGAGGACCCAAGCTGGAGCAGGCTGTCCTTGAAGGACTGCGCTCTGTGGAAGAGTGATCCCCATTGTAACAGTTTGGGAAGAACTTGTCAGGAAAATTAATCCACAAACACCAGAGGTTTATGCCATTGTCACATGCCCCCAGCTGGGTAATAATTAGCATTGACCCCATGATTCACAGAAGGCTGATCAACCTCTTCATTATATTATATATCATTATTAAGAAACCCATTGCTTTTATACAGTTATAATACACCTGGACCTAATTGGTCCACTAATCCAAACACCACCAACATTGGCTAATTAAAAATCACCCTTTGGTAAACAAATCTCCATAACACATTCCAAATGTTCACAACAGCAGGTGCAGCAAGTGAAGATAAGAATTGTTTCTCATTCTTTCCTCTGATCTTCTCACAGCCTGCCCCCAGGACAATGCCTGGGAAAGTTATTTCTCTCTGTGGCCAGAGAGCTGCCTGCCACAGGTTTATGTCCTAAACAGGGACAGAGGAGTCCTTTTATTTTATTCAAATAAAGGGAGAGGCCATGGGGCATTCTCTTGAGGTCTTTCCAATTTTTGGAGGACACAGCCTCCTTTTTATCCTAATTTCCCTTCTGTCTTTCCACACTGGATAAGGTACTTAAGTGGTACAGACTTCCTGATATGCCTGATACCAAAGATTCCCCTCTAATCTATGACCCTCACTTTTAGATTTTCATTTTCATGGAATCTATGTTTTTTCCCCATCGTTTCTTTCATCTTTCAATATCCAATTTCATTTATCAGTAAACATACAGTTTGTTTGCTGTCTGAGATTGAGAGGCCAGATGTTTTCTATTGCCATCTGTGTAGCAGTTGCCTCTGGACTGTTTTCCTTATCTCCTGTGAATGGGCCCATCAATGTTTCCCACATGGCTCAGAGATAACTCCCTCCAGAGCCATTTCTGTTTAACAGGGGATCAAGTGTTGCAGCATTTCTGAGCATTTCTGAGGTCATGATTTATGTTTGGAATGAGATTTGAGCTACTCCAGTCTGGGCCTCAGATTTGGGCCCTGTGAGGCCTTCCAGCCTCTGACGCAGTTAGAAATTAAGAGTTTGTGGTGCAGTTAGAAATTGTATTAAGGTGTGATGGGGAGCACTGGGCTGTCTGGGTGTGAAGTAGTATAGGTTTATAGTGTAAGGTTTCGGCCACTTTAAGACAAAGATAAACAATATTAGCTTGCCAATCAGAGTGCCTTTGTAAATTGTAAACTATGTAGAAGTGTATAAAAACTGCCATCTTCTCTCAAATAAGTGGAGAACATTGCATTAATAATATTGTTTGGATGTGCGTTCTGTCCGGCCAGCTTTCTGGTTTTATGACGTCCCTGGCTTTTATCAAGGACCCACTGTGTTACTGAGAATGAAATCAGCCCATGGTGAGATGCTCCACCCAGGGGGAAGAGCTAAACATTCCCACCTAGATATATCCTGGGATTTCTAGACAGAGAGGCAGCCTTCCCACAGGTTTCCAAGAGGACACAGCTAGGGTTTTCCACTGGACCGACTACAACTTTTCTACAGGACCACTGCTCCAACAGAAACCAGCTTTGGCTGCCCTCTGGCAGATAAGCCCTTTTGGGGCACAGGTTTCTGGAGATGGGCACTGGTGCAGCCAGGGCTCGGGGGAACTCTGCTTGGGCAGGGACTGTGCCTCACCTGCTGCTGTCAGCGCTGCCCGGGCCCCAGGGCTCAGAGCAGCATTCCTGCCCTGGCCCACACGTTCCTGGTCTGTGTCCCACGGCCGTGCTCAGGATGGCCACCGTGTGGGACGTGTCCCGAGGAGGCCGTGCTAGCTTCTGTGGAGGCCCCGTGCCCTTCCCGCCGCGGCTGCGTCGGCAGCTGCGGGGGCTCCTGCTGCTCTGAGCCCGCAGAGCAGGGCAGCGTTTGCTGATGGGCTGAGCCCTTCCTAAAGATCCTGTTGGGCTGTCTGACACACCTGGGGCAAGGCATTCCTTCCACCCTGGGCCACTCTGGGGGGCTGGGGGTGGCCCCAGGGCAGGTGGCAGTGCGTGCAAGGGCCCTTTGTGACACGGTGCAGTATGGTCACCGTGGAATGGAACGGGACAGGGGATCCAAGGGCCCTTGGTGACACGGTGCAGCATGGTCTCCGTGGAATGGAATGGGACAGGGATTCCAAGGGCCCTTTGTGACACGCAGTGGCATAGGTGTTGGTAGTGACAAGGCCACACCACAGTGCTCGGTGCACGCGACGGGACAGGACAGGACAGAGTGGTGCTGTGAGGAGCCCTCGCACAGCCACTCGTTCCTGGCTGACTCCGAGGCTTTCCCGAGGCGTTACTCCTGCAGGTGATGTCGTGGGCAGAGCAGAGCATTTGGTGACCCTTGGCCTTCCCAAGGCATCTCTTCTGCAGCTGCCCTCGAGGGCAGACTGTGGCATTTGCTTTGCACCATCCTTGACAGGAGTCTCCTGTCCTTGTGGCTGGAGCCCCCAAGAGCAGAGTGCAGGACTTGCTGACTTGGACCTTTTCCGAGCCACCTTCTCCTACAAGTAGCCATGAATCCAGGTAGTGACGTAGAGCACAGACCTACAACTGTGCCCAGGGTGGCCTGGGGCAAGGAAAAGAAAGAAGGCCCTGGAGCTGCCCCAGCACAGCAGCCTGAAGAAGTGAAGCAGTTCCAGCCACGGCAGAAGGGTGAGTGGCAAAGTCAGGCCACTTGGACACAGACAGCTTGGCCCCATCCCATCCCATCCCATCCCATCCCATCCCATCCCATCCCATCCCATCCCATCCCATCCCATCCCATCCCATCCCATCCCATCCCATCCCATCCCATCTCCTGGGGACGTGCCCATAGACAGGACAGAAGAGGGCCTGGGCAGACACCCTGCAGTGCCCATGCTACATGCCCTGGGGCATCCCGGGTCTGTCCCTGCCTGGGCAGAGCAGGGCTGGGCTGTGTTCTCCGGCCTCTCCCGCAGCCCCTCAGCTCGGGCTGCGCTCGCTCTTTGCCAGGTGCAGCCGTGCAGCGCACACGAGAGCAGGAACGCACCCGTGGCCGCTTCCGCAGAACAGCGCAGGTACCTGCAGCCATCCCCACCTGGGCTGGGCCTGCTGGCACCACTCAGCCCAGCAGCACGCCTGCAGCACTCCATGGCTTCTTGCCCTTCTCCTACAGCTCGTTTGCAAATTCATCAAGAGAATTCGGCAGGAAGAGACCAGCGCCATGGGCCCTGGGCTCAGAGCATACTCAGAGCTCCTCGGACATGAGACCAGTGCCGCCCTGCTGGATTTGCTTGTGCAGAGGGGTGTTTCCAGAGCAGAGCAAGTAGGCAGCTGTGGCCAGGCTTCAATTCCCCCATGAGTCACACGGCTTCCCAAGCCACAGTGCTGGGCCCTGTGAGCCTTTGAGGCCATCACATTGTGGTGGGAAGGGAAACACTTCTCTGGGGACACTGGGAACACTGCTCCCTCTGGCAGCTTTCCAAGTCTCCCTGTGCCTTCTCCAGGTGCCCGCCATGGTGAGGTACATCCACCAGTGGCTCACGGCCAATGATTCTGCAGAGCACAGGCTGGACAACGCCCTGCTGTATCTCACAGAAGCGCAGCCAAATGACGCAGTAATGACACTCCTGCGTGTGGCCCCATCCTGTGACAGGTACGGGGCTCACCTGCCCAGAGGGCTCAGGGCTCACCCCAACCCATCGCCCTGAACAGCCTGTCCCAGGTGTCTGACCAACAGAGAGTCCCAGGGCCCTCTGGCTGCTCCCTCTGCCAGCCCTGGCACGTCAGCCCCCGAGCCTGCTGCCATTCTCCCTCGCTGCCCCACAGGGGCCTGTCCCCACAGGGCTGGGCTGCCTGGCTGCTGCTGGAGAGGGGCAGTGGGTAAAGGCAGAGCCGTCGGTCAACCCAGGCCCCTAGAGATGCCCAGGCCACGGTGTGTGTCTGAGATCCCCTGAGACAGATCTCTAACCCCACAGAGCTGCCATGGCCATGTGGAAGACCATCATGTGCACGCCCTGGACTGCAGAGCTGGCACAGCAGATACTCCTGGATGTGCTGGGGAGCTGGCCAGAGCACAGTGCACCTCCGATGGGGACAAAATGGGTGTCTTTGTCCTGGCTGTGAGTTTCTGCCAGTGGACTTTGCTGGCCCCAAGGCCACCTCTCCAGCAGTTCTCCATCCTCCCTCCCCCACAGCGTCTCCCTGCCTCAGGCGCTGGGCTAAAACCTGGCCTCGGGGCAGCTCCAGGGCCACCAGGCCCGGTGCTCCCCCTGTGGCTCTCTGGGCCTCTCCGTCCCATGCTCGGGCTCTGCCACACAAACACCTCGGCACTGAGCCCTGTCTCAGGGGGCTTTGTCCTTTGCAGGCAACTGTGGTGATATGGAAGATCCTCCAGGAGTCCTGTGTCCCAGATATAGTGATGGAGCATTTCCCACAGTTATTTGTGCATCTGCTCTTCCAAGTGCTCTTCAGCACCAAAGAGATGCCAGAGGCGGTTGATACCTTCTGGAAGGGATGCCACGAAGAACACGGCCTTGCCACCAGCCCCAGATAGTGCTCCATCCCAGTCCTTCTGTCCCTGACACACAGCCAGGGCAGGAGCCAGTGCTCCCAGTGTGACCCGGGCTTTGCTCTGCACTCAGGTTTGCAGTGAGGACCCTGAAGTCCCTGCTGTGCCAAATGGACTATGAGGATGTGGTGGTGTCAATGGAACACAAACGTGGCTGGGACATGCTGCTCTGTGCTGACACCCACATTTATGCAGTGGGTCTGCTGGCCAGGTGAGACCCCCTTCTCCCCTGACAATGAAGTTGTGTGACATAACAGAGATGTCAGTGTGACCTCACAGAGAGCTTTGTGACATAACAGGGTTAGTGTGAAATCACAGAGAGCTGTGCCACGTCACAAAGGTTTCAGTGTGACATCATAGAGATGTAATTGTGACATCATAGGAGGTTGCTGCGGCTACGAGAGGGCAGAGAGCTGGGAGGCAGCGCCGGCCTTCAGACTCACCCCCACAAGGAATGCCAGGGCAGGGAAGTTCCAGTATGGCATCTCTTTGCTGAGCAACTCAAGGAGACATCATGAGATGCTTTTGCACAAGCAGATGGATTCATTGTGCATCTCTCTGCAAGGAGGAAAATGGCACTAAGATGTGGCAGCAGCTCTCTGGCCTCAGAGAGAAACAGACAACTTTCCCAGGCATTGCCTGAGAAAGTCTGAGAAGATCAGAGGAAAGAATGAAAATCTTTCTTATCTTAACATGCTGCACCTCGTATTGTGAACATGTGGTATATGTTATGGAGATTTGTCTACCAAAGGGTTCTTTCTTAATTAACTAATGGTGATAGTGTTTAGACTAGAAAACCAATTAAATCTACCTATATCATAACTATCTATAAGAACAATGAGTTTCCTAATAAAGTTAATTATTGATCAGACTTCTGCAATACATGGAGTCAGTGATAATGATTACCCAGCTGGGGGCCTGCTCCTATGACACTAAGACCCTGAGCCGGGGGGGAAGCCCCTCCCAGGACAGACTGATGCAGTTCTTGTCTCTACCCCCCACCCTGCAGGGGGACCTGGGCCCTTTGAGATGTGGCTGCTACTGGGCACCCTCCTCTCCCAGCCTTTCCCAGTCTGCTTGGCCGTCCCTCGTGCCTCTGGCCCACAGCCACAGGGACTGAGTGGGATACCCCAGACACAGAGCACAAATGCCGGGAGCAATGGGGAGAAGGGGGTCTCACCTGGCCAGCAGACCCACGGCATAAATGTGGGTGTCAGCACAGAGCAGCATGTCCCAGCCACGCTTGCGTTCCATTGACAACACCACATCCTCATAGTCCATTTGGCACAGCAGGGACTTCAGGGTCCTCACTGCAAACCTGAGTGCAGAGCAAAGCCCGGGTCACACTGGGAGCACTGGCTCCTGCCCTGGCTGTGTGTCAGGGACAGAAGGACTGGGATGGAGCACTATCTGGGGCTGGTGGCAAGGCCGTGTTCTTCGTGGCATCCCTTCCAGAAGGTATCAACCGCCTCTGGCATCTCTTTGGTGCTGAAGAACACTTGGAAGAGGAGATGCAAAAATAACTGTGGGAAATGCTCCATCACTATATCTGGGACACAGGGCTCCTGGAGGATCTTCCATATCACCACAGTTGCCTGCAAAGGGCAAAGCCCCCCAAGACAGCGCTCAGTGCCGAGGTGTCCGTGTGACAGGGCCCGAGCATGGCAGGGAGAGGCCCAGAGAGACACAGGGAGAGCACCGGGCCTGGTGGCCCTGCAGCTGTCCCTAGGCCAGGTTTCAGCCCAGCACCTGAGGCAGGGAGATGCAGTGGGGGAAGGAGGATGGAGAGCTGCTGGACAGGTGACCTTGGGGCCAGCAAAGTCCACTGGCAGAAACTCACAGCCAGGACAAAGACACCCGTTTTGTCCCCATCGGAGGTGCACGTGCTGTGCTCTGGCCAGCTCCCCAGCACATCCAGGAGTATCTGCTGTGCCAGCTCTGCAGTCCAGGACGTGCACATGATGCTCTTCAGCATGGCCATGGCAACTCTGCAGGGTTAGAGCTCTGTCTCAGGGCATCTCAGACACAGCACCGTGGTCTGGGCATCTCTAGGGGCCTGGGTTGACCGACGGCTCTGCCTTTGCCCACTGCTCCTCTCCAGCAGCAGCCAGGCAGCCCAGCCCTGTGGGGACAGGCCCCTGAGGGGCAGCAAGGGAGCATGGCAGCAGCTCGGGGGCTGACGTGCCAGGGCTGGCAGAGGGAGCAGCCAGAGGGCCCTGGGACTCTCTGTGGGTCAGACACCTGGCACAGGCTGTGCAGGGCGATGGGTTGGGGTGAGCCCTGAGCCCTCTGGGCAGGTGGGCCCCGTACCTGTCACAGGATGGGGCCACACGCAGGAGTGTCATTACTGCGTCATTTGGCTGCGCTTCTGTGAGATACAGCAGGGCATTGTCCAGCCTGTGCTCTGCAGAACCATTGGCCATGAGCCACTGGTGGATGTATCTCACCATGGCAGGCACCTGGAGAAGGCACAGGGAGACTTGGAAAGCTGCCAGAGGGAGCAGTGTTCCCAGGGTCCCTAGAGAAGTGTTTCCCTTCCCACCACACTGCGATGGCCTCAAAGGCTCACAGGGGCCAGCACTAGTGGCTTGGGAAGCCGTGTGACTCATGGGGGAATTGAAGCCTGGCCACAGCTGCCTACTTGCTCTGCTCTGGAAACACCCCTCTGCACAAGCAAATCCAGCAGGGCGGCACTGGTCTCATGTCCGAGGAGCTCTGAGTATGTTCTGAGCCCAGGGCCCATGGCGCTGGTCTCTTCCTGCCGAATTCTCTTGATGAATTTGCAAACGAGCTGTAGGAGAAGGGCAAGAAGCCACGGAGTGCTGCAGGTGTGCTGCTGGGCTGAGCAGTGCCAGCAGGCCCAGCCCAGGTGGGGATGGCTGCAGGTACCTGCACTGTTCTGCGGAAGCGGCCACGGCTGCGTTCCTGCTCTCGTGTGCGCTGCACGGCTGCACCTGGCAAAGAGCGAGCGCAGCCCGAGCTGAGGGGCTGCGGGAGAGGCCGGAGAACACAGCCCAGCCCTGCTCTGCCCAGGCAGGGACAGCCCCGCGACGGCCCAGGGCATGGAGCACGGCTGTGGGGTGTCTGCCCGGCCCCTATTCCATCCTGTCCATGGGCATGGCCCCAGGGGCTGGGATGGGATGGGATGGGATGGGATGGGATGGGATGGGATGGGATGGGATGGGATGGGATGGGATGGGATGGGATGGGATCGGATGGGATGGGTTGTGTTGGAGGGTGCCGCGGGAGACAAGACTCATGATATCATGATCATCAAGTCTCAGTTTATTGTGACAGATTACACAGTTTATATATGTTCGTTAATTAGCTCATACATATTGCAAAAGCCGAGCTCATGATTGGTTGCTATGTGACTTGTACTATTATCTTAAAAGTATCTTTGTGTTTGATACTTGCCTTTCCAGCTGGCCTTGCAGCTAGAACAGCTTAGTACTTCTTTGTTCTTCTCTATCTACTTCTACATACCAAGCAGTTTCAATATCCTGCTTTCTGCACACCATCTACTCTTCAGGGTCATGCGAACTTTGCAGCAGTCATGTAGCCCTCCCTATTTGGATTAATTTTACAGTATCCTGTCCCCTGTTGTACAACCATTCCTCTGTCAGGCTCTCTTCATCATGGGATGGGATGGGATGGGATGGGATGGGATGGGATGGGATGGGATGGGATGGGATGGGATGGGATGGGATGGGATGGGATGGGATGGGATGGGATGGGATGGGATGGGGACAAGCTGGCTGAAGGCACCTGCCCTGTGGCCCAGCTCTGCCACTCACCCTTCTGCCGTGGCTGGAACTGCTCCAGCTCTTCAGGCTGCTGTGCTGAGGCAGCTCCAGGGCCTTCTTTCTCCTCCTTGCCCCAGGTCATCTTGGGTATGCTCACAGGTCTGTGCTCTAGGTCACTGCCTGGATTCATGGCTACTTGTAGGAGAAGGTAGCTCGGAAAAGGTCCGAGTCAGCAAGTCCTGCACTCTGCTCTTGGGGCTCCAGCCACAAGGACAGGAGACTCCTGTCAAGGATGGTGCAAATGCCACAGTCTGCCCTCGAGGGCAGCTGCAGAAGAGATGCCTCGGGAAGGCCAGGGGTCACCAAGTGCTCTGGTCTGGCCATGAGCTCACCTACAGGAGTAACACCTCGGGAAAGCCTCAGAGTCATCAAGGAACAAGTGTCTGTGCAAGAGCTCTTCACAGCACCGCTCTCTCCCGTCCTGTCTCATTGCGTGCACTGAGCACTCTGGCGTGGCCCTGCCACTGCCAAGACCTCTGCCAGAGCGTGTCACCAAGGGCCCTTGGAATCCCTGTCCCGTTACATTCCATGGTGACCATGCTGCACCGTGTCACCAAGGGCCCTTGGATCTCCTGTCCTGTTCCATTCCACGGTGACCATGCTGCACCGTGTCACCAAGGGCCCTTGCACTCACTGCCACCTGCCCTGGGGCCACCCCCAGCCCCCCAGAGTGGCCCAGGTTGGAAGGAATGCCTTGCCCCAGGTGTGTCAGACAGCCCAACAGGATCTTTAGGAAGGGCTCAGCCCATCAGCAAACGCTGTCCTGCTCTGCGGGCTCAGAGCAGCAGGAGCCCCCGCAGCTGCCGACGCAGCCGTGGCGGGAAGGGCACGGGGCCTCCACAGAAGCTGGCACGGCCTCCTCGGGACACGTCCCACATGGTGGCCATCCTAAGCATGGCCGTGGGACACAGACCAGGAACGTGTGGGCCAGGGCAGGAATGCTGCTCTGAGCCCTGGGGCCCGGGCAGCGCTGACAGCAGCAGGTGAGGCACAGTCCCCGCCCAAGCAGAGTTCCCCCGAGCCCTGGCAGCACCGGTGCCCGTCTCCTGCCCCAGAAACCTGTGCCCCAAAAGGGCTTCTCTGCCAGAGGGAAGCCAAAGCTGGTTTCTGTTGGAGCAGTGGTCCTGTAGAAAAGGTTTAGTCGGTCCAGTGGAAAACCCCAGCTGTGTCCTCTTGGAAAGCTGTGGGAAGGCTGCCTCTCTGTCTAGAAATCCCAGGTTAAATCTAGGTGGGAATGTTTAGCTCTTCTCCCCTGGGTGGAGCATCTCACCATGGGTTGATGTCATTCTGAGTAACACAGTGGGTCCTTGATAAAAGCCAGGGATGTCATAAAACGGGAAAGCTGGCCGGACAGAACGCACATCCAACCAATATTATTAATGCAACGTTCTCTGCTTATTTGAGAGAAGATGGCAGTTTTTATACACATCTACATAGTTTACAATTTACAAAGGCACTCCGATTGGCAAGCTAACATTGTTTGTCTTAAGGTGGCCTAAACCTTACACTATAAACATATACTACTTCATACCCAGACAGCCAGTGCTCCCCATCACACCTTAATACAATTTCTAACTGTACCACAAACTCTTAATTTCTAACTGTGTCAGAGGCTGGAAGGCCTCACAAGGCCCAAATCTGAGGCCCAGACTGGAGTAGCTCAAATCTCATTCCAAACATAAATCATGATCTCTCTCTCTCAGAAATGCTGCAACACTTGATCCCCTGTTAAACAGAAATGGCTCTGGAGGGAGTTATCTCTGAGCCATGTGGGGAGACATTGATGGGCCCATTCACAGGAGATAAGGAAAACAGTCCAGAGGCAACTGCTACACAGATGGCAATAGAAAACATCTGGCCTCTCAATCTCAGACAACAAACGAACTGTATGTTTACTGATAAATGAAATTGGATATTGAAAGATGAAAGAAATGATGGGGAAAAAACATAGATTCCATGAAAATGAAAATCTAAAAGTGAGCGTCATGCATTAGAGGGGAATCTTTCGTATCAGACATATCAGGAAGTCTGTACCGCTTAAGTGCCTCATCCAGTGTGGGAAGACAGAAGGGAAATTAGGGTAAAAAGGAGGCTGCATCCTCCAAAAATTGGAAAGACCTCAAGAGAATGCCCCATGGCCTCTCCCTTTATTTGAATAAAATAAAAGGACTCCTCTGTCCCTGTTTAGGACATAAACCTGTGGCAGGCAGCTCTCTGGCCACAGAGAGAAACAACTTTCCCAGGCATTGTCCTGGGGGCAGGCTGTGAGAAGATCAGAAAAAAGAATGAGAAACAATTCTTATCTTCACTTGCTGCACCTGCTGTTGTGAACATGTGGAATGGGTTATGGAGATTTGTTTACCAAAGGGTGTTTTTTAAATTAGCCAGTGGTGGTGGTATTTGGATTAGTAGACCAATTAGGTCCAGGTGTATTATAACTGTATAAAAGCAGTGGGTTTCTTAATAATGATATATAATATAATAAAGAGGTTGATCAGCATTTTGTGAATCCTGGGGTCAATACTAATTATTACCTGGCTGGGGACCTGTGACAATGACATAAACCTCTGTTGTTTGTGGATTAATTTTCCTGACAAGTTCTTCCCAAACTGTTCCAACGGGGATCACTCTTCCACAGAGCGCAGTCCTTCAAGGACAGCCTGCTCCAGCTCAGGTCCCCCCAGGATCACAGGTCCAACCAGGAAACCTCCTCTGGGGTGGGCTCCTCTCTCCACAGGTCTGCAGGTCCCTGCCAGCAATCTGTTCCAGCACAGGCCTCCCACGGGCTCACAGCCTCCTCTCAGGCATCCTCCTGCTGGGGCATGTGCTCCTGCAGGGCTGCAGGGCAATCTCAGCATCCCCGTGCCCTCCCTGTGCTCAGGGCTCAGCTGTCTCCCCAGGGCTGCCCCAGGGCTGCAGGGCAATCTCAGCATCCCCGTGCCTGGAGCACCTCCTGCCCCTCCTGCAGGGACCTGGCTGTCTGCAGGGCTGCTCCTCTCACACATCCTCAATCCTTTCTGGACACAATTCCTTTGCTGCAATTGCTTTTCCCTTCTTCAGTGAGTTTACATATTCACAGCAATAACAGAGGCATCAGCCCATCCCTGACGGGCCCGGCCCAGGCCAGTGGGCCTCTCCTGGAGCCGGCTGGCATTTGCTCTGTGGGCATGGGGGAGCTTCCAACAGCTTCTTACAGAAACCATTACTTCACCTACCAAAACCTGCCCATGCAAACCCAACAGACTTTCTTATCTATTTCCCACCTCCTCACTACACTAGGAATTTAATTCTAGTGATGATAATCATCAAGTGGTGACCAAGAGAGAAATTTAATATGTAAGTCTGCAGGCACTGAAGTTCACACTACAGACTAAATGAAAAAATGCCTCAAACCTACACATCACAGAGACTAGCTGCTGGCACATTTGTGCATGTGCATTTATTCAATAAAATTCATAATTAGTTGTAATGATTAGGCTGGATACTAATTTCGCACCAAGACCCTCCTGCTTTTGAGCCAATCCCAATTGAAAAGTATTATAATAATGTCCTGGGTTGTAAGATAAGCTTGTATTCCATTTGCCATCTGTTGAAGGCAAACCGGTTGGACAGGTTTTTGTTATCTCTCTCAGAGACAATGGTTTGCCCTGTAGAGGCAATGGTTTGTTTATACACCATTGACTGATTCAATGCAGGGCTGGTAAATGTAGCACCGTGAGGGGTCCCACCCAGAGGGGGGAAGCCAAGCACTCTATTGTTGTTTAAAAGGGGTAGCTTTTTGGGGAGAGGAGGCAGCTCTCTGGGCGGGACTCCGAGGGAAGCAGCTCTCTGTCTCTCTCTCTCTCTTCGGTGGCACTCACAGCGAAGCAGCTGGCGCGCGCTGAGGCGACGGCGGCGGAGCTCAGAGACAACCCCGGCGCAGAGGAAGACCGGCCCCACTGCCACCAGATCTTCAGAGGAAAACTATACCCTTCTAAAGATCACCACTGCATCTGCAATTCATCAGCCTCTGCAAGGGAAGCAATTGTCCCAGCCGAACTGATACTGGCACCCCTCAGGTTCTGGACTTTTTCTTTCACTGGTTTTGTTTGTACCGATTGCATTTGCCTTTTTTAATTGTTGTCTAGTTTTCTCCTAGTAAAGAATTGTTACTCCCACTCCCATATCTTTGCCTGAGAGCCTTTTAATTTAAAGATCCTGGTAATTCAGAGGGAGGGGGGTTTGCCGTTCTCCATTGCACAGGAGGCTTTGCCCTCTTTCACAGACTCCTGTCTTGTCGAACCAAGACAGAATTTGGCGCATCAACGTGCGGCTCGAGGGCATTGAGAGGAAAAAAGGATTAACAGTTCTTAAGTAATTTGGTTTTTTGTTGTGTGTAGAAACATCTTCAGCATCACCATGTGGTCTAGTTTACCTTGGTTTGGGTGGCATGTGATCGTAGCTATACTTTTCCCATTTGCAGACCCTTATCTAAAAATGGGTCCTATAACTAAGGCTACGGTGTCTGTTATCAAGTTTGGCTTCTGGGTTAATTGGGTGAGGAATTCATGGATCTTTAATTTCCTCTGGAAGGCAGGTACATGGATTCATAGCTATCACACATTAACTGTATGTTTTTGGGGTTACTTTAATAACGGTACCTACTGCGAGGAAATAGCGCCTGGGCAAACTTTCTCCCAACCTTTTAACCATCTTTTTGGGTCTGCTCCACCAGTTTTCAAAGGGTTAAGATCCTTTCTAAGTGCTAATGATACCATACAATGGGTGGTGTTGCTGATAGTCCTGTTATATTTAGCATTCAGAGATAAGGGAAGATTAACCTGGATAACTACCCTCACACCTACACCACAGACTCGAGATGCTGCTGCTCCAGAGCCTGACCCTGCCCCACAGCCCACCTCAGAAATGAACCGCCTAGATTGGGTGAGGGTTCTGGTTAAGGAGATACGAGAGATGCTGAAGGAGTGCATTTCCCCAGCTGGTGAGAAACTGGCCCTTTGCCTTGAGGAGGGACAGTCTAATAGTACAGCTGTGGAACCCACTAATGTTACAACTGTCCAGGTTCCAGCTGAACCACAAAGGCAGTCACGGTCAGCAGCAGTTGCCCCGGTAGAAACAAGGAAGTCTAAGGTGAAAGCAGAGCACCCTGCAGATAGGGACAGGAATGGAGGAACCTCACAACCCACAGGGGAGCCAGAGATTGCTATCATCACCGAGTCCCTGACATACGAAAGTCTTCGTAATCTGCATAAAGACATTGTGCGACGAGGGCGTGAGGCTTATGCTACCTGGCTACTCCGGGTTTGGGATCTTATGGGTACAGGCGTGCAGCTGGACGGTGGTGAGGCAAGGAACTTGGGACCCTTGACCCAGGACTCGGGTATAAATCAGATTTTTGTAAGGGAACCAGGGTCCCTTTTCTCTCTGGGAGCGGCTCTTAATGAGTGTCAGGGAGAGGTTTGTCCACAGAGAGAGAATGCAAGAGCACCATCATAGAATGCGCTGGAAGACCCTCGAGGAAGGGATCCAACAGCTGAGGGAAGTGGCAGTATTGGAGGTACTCTTTGGGAGGGATGGACGACACAATAATGACCCTGACAAGGTCAGGTGTACGGGACAAATGCTGTGGAGTCTAGCAAATCTTGGGCCATCTCAATACGCCACCTTCATTGCAACAATCAATGCTGACACCCACCGGGAGACAATAGGTTCTGTTGCCAACAAACTTAGGAATTATGAGAGTATGATTAATGGCCCAATGCAGGCTCATATCTCAGCTGTGATTAAGGAGTTTAAAGAGGAGATGAGGGAGGAGATAAGGAAGGTTAATACAGCACCCGTGAGAGTCACAGGCCCCAGAATCAGCGCCCAACAATCCCCAGCTAGAGAGAGAGGGTACACCCCAAGGGCTAATCTGTGGTTCTTCCTGCGTGACCATGGGGAAGACATGGGGAGGTGGGATGGGAAACCCACTTCTGTCCTGGCAGCACGGGTCCGTCAACTCAAGGAGGGAAACTCTAACCGGGGGAGTTCCACCAAAGTGAAGGTAGCCTCAACCTCCCGTGACCAAGCTTGTGGGTACGATCTGTCAGACCCCCTTGAAGGGACCTCTAGTATGTATGCCCAGGGAAGGAATGATAACCAGTGTTAGAGGGGCCCTGTCTCTAGCCAGGGAGAGGCACGGGAAAACCGGATCTTCTGGACAGTGTGGATCCGATGGCCTGGCACATCAGAGCCACAAAAATATGATGCTTTAGTTGATACTGGTGCACAGTGTACTCTGATACCATCGGGACATGTGGGGGCAGAGCCTGTTTCCATTGCTGGTGTGACAGGGGGATCACAACAATTGACTCTGGTGGAAGCCGAGGTGAGCCTGACTGGGAAGGAGTGGAAGAAACACCCTATAGTGACTGGCCCAGATGCTCCGTGTATCCTAGGCATAGACTTCCTCCGGAACGGATATTACAAAGACCCAAAGGGACTCAGGTGGGCTTTTGGAATAGCCGCTGTAGAGGCAGAAGACATTAAGCAATTGAACACCTTGCCTGGACTGTCAGAAAACCCCTCTGCAGTAGGACTCCTAAGGGTGGAAGAACAACGCGTGCCAATTGCGACCTCGACAGTGCACCGCCGGCAGTATTGGACGGATCGAGATGCCGTGATCCCCATCCACAAAATGATTCGGGAGCTGGAGAGCCAAGGGGTGGTCAGCAAAACCCACTCACCCTTCAACAGCCCCATCTGGCCTGTGCGCAAATCTGACAAAGAATGGAGATTGACTGTGGACTATCGTGGCTTAAATGAAGTGACTCCACCGCTGAGCGCTGCTGTACCGGACATGCTGGAACTCCAGTACGAGCTGGAGTCCAAGGCAGCAAAGTGGTATGCCACCATTGATATTGCTAATGCGTTTTTCTCCATTCCTCTGGCAGCAGAATGCAGGCCTCAGTTCGCTTTCACCTGGAGGGGCGTGCAGTACACCTGGAACCGACTGCCCCAGGGGTGGAAACACAGCCCCACCATCTGCCATGGACTGATCCAGGCTGCACTAGAAAAGGGTGAGGCTCCAGAACACCTGCAATACATTGATGACATCATTGTGTGGGGGAGCACAGCGGCAGAAGTGTTTGAGAAAGGTGAGAGGATCATCCAGATACTACTAGAAGCTGGCTTTGCCATCAAGAAGAGCAAAGTCAAGGGACCTGCCCGAGAGATCCAGTTCCTGGGAGTGAAATGGCAAGATGGACGGCGCCAGATTCCCACTGAGGTCATCAACAAGATCACAGCTATGTCCCCACCAACCAGCAAAAAGGAAACACAAGCTTTCCTGGGTGCCATAGGTTTCTGGAGAATGCACATTCCTGAGTATAGCCAGATTGTGAGCCCTCTTTATCTGGTTACCCGAAAGAAGAATGATTTCCACTGGGGCCCTGAGCAGCAACAAGCCTTCACCCAGATCAAGCAGGAGATTGCTCATGCTGTAGCCCTTGGCCCAGTCAGGACGGGACCAGAGGTCAAGAATGTGCTCTACTCTGCAGCCGGGAACCATGGGTTGTCCTGGAGCCTTTGGCAGAAAGTCCCTGGGGAGACTCGAGGCCGACCACTGGGATTCTGGAGCCGAAGTTACAGAGGGTCTGAAGCCAACTACACTCCCACAGAGAAGGAAATCTTGGCTGCCTTTGAAGGAGTTCAAGCCGCCTCGGAGGTAATTGGCACAGAAACACAACTCCTCCTGGCACCCCGACTACCGGTGCTGGGGTGGATGTTTAAAGGAAAGGTTCCTACTACCCACCATGCCACTGACGCCACATGGATCAAATGGATTGCCCTCATCACTCAACGCGCCCGTATTGGAAACCTGAATCGCCCTGGGATTTTGGAGATAATTACGAACTGGCCAGAAGGTGAAAACTTTGGTCTCACTGATGATGAGGAGCAGGTACAAGTGGCAAGGGCTGAAGAAGCTCCACCATACAACCAACTACCAGCAGAGGAGACCTGCTACGCTCTTTTCACTGACGGCTCCTGTCGCATCGTAGGGATGGACCGGAAGTGGAAAGCAGCCGTATGGAGCCCCACACGCCAAGTTGCACAAGCTACCGAAGGAGAAGGTGGATCGAGCCAACTCGCCGAACTCAAGGCCGTTCAGCTGGCTCTGGACATTGCTGAAAGGGAGAAGTGGCCAAAGCTCTACCTTTATACTGATTCATGGATGGTAGCCAATGCTCTGTGGGGCTGGCTGGGAAGGTGGAGGAAGGCCAACTGGCAACGTAGAGGAAAGCCAATCTGGGCTGCTGATATATGGAAAGACATTGCCTCTCGGGTGGAAAAGCTGACGGTGAAAGTCCGTCATGTAGATGCCCATGTCCCCAAAAGTCGGGCTAATGAGGAGCACCGAAACAACGAGCAGGTAGATCAGGCAGCAAAAATAGAGGTGTCAAAGATAGACTTAGATTGGCACCATAAGGGGGAGTTGTTCCTGGCTCGATGGGCTCATGATGCCTCAGGTCATCAGGGCAGAGATGCCACCTACAAGTGGGCACGAGACCGAGGGGTGGATCTAACCATGGACAGTGTTTCCCAGGTTATCCATGACTGTGAGACGTGTGCTGCCATCAAACAGGCCAAGAGAGTGAAGCCCCTATGGTATGGTGGGCGGTGGTCCAAGTACAAGTATGGGGAGGCCTGGCAGATTGACTACATCACACTGCCCCAGACACGCCAAGGCAAGCGCTACGTGTTGACCATGGTGGAAGCCACCACTGGATGGCTGGAGACTTTCCCTGTACCTCATGCCACTGCCCGGAACACCATCTTAGGCTTGGAAAAGCAAGTCCTGTGGAGACACGGCACACCTGAGAGAATTGAGTCTGACAACGGCACCCATTTCAAGAACAGCCTTATCAACACCTGGGCCAGAGAACATGGTATCGAATGGATATATCATATTCCCTATCATGCTCCAGCTGCCGGCAAAGTTGAACGGTGCAACGGACTCCTTAAGACTACCCTGAAGGCACTTGGTGGGGGAACATTTAGAAACTGGGAAATTAACCTGGCAAAAGCAACCTGGATGGTCAACACCCGGGGGTCTGTCAATCGAGCTGGCCCTGCTCAGTCAGAACCCTTACACGCAGTAGATGGAGATAAGGTCCCTGTAGTACATATGAAAGGTATTTTAGGGAAAACTGTTTGGATTAATCCCACCTCAGGCAAAGACCAACACATTCGTGGGATTGTCTTTGCTCAAGGACCTGGTTACACTTGGTGGGTAATGCAGGAAGATGGGGAGACCCGCTGTGTACCACAGGGAAACTTGGTCTTAAGAGAGAACTGGGTGTAAGATTTCATGGTGTGCAGATGGAAATAGAATAAGGGGTGGATAATGTCCTGGGTTGTAAGATAAGCTTGTATTCCATTTGCCATCTGTTGAAGGCGAAACCGGTTGGACAGGTTTTTGTTATCTCTCTCAGAGACAATGGTTTGCCCTGTAGAGGCAATGGTTTGTTTATACACCATTGACTGATTCAATGAAGGGCTGGTAAATGTAACACCGTGAGGGGTCCCACCCAGAGGGGGGAAGCCAAGCACTCTATTGTTGTTTAAAGGGGTAGCTTTTTGGGGAGAGGAGGCAGCTCTCTGGGCGGGACTCCGAGAGAAGCAGCTCTCTCTCTCTCTTCGCGGGATTCCGAGAGAAGCAGCTCTCTCTCTCTTCGCGGGATTCCCAGAGAAGCAGCTCTCTCTCTCTTCGCGGGATTCCTGGGGAAGCAGCTCTCTCTCTCGCTCTCTTCGGCGGCACTCGCAGCGAAGCAGCCGGCGCGCGCTGAGCCGACGGCGGCGGAGCTCAGAGGCAACCCCGGCGCAGAGGAAGACCGGCCCCACTGCCACCAGATCTTCAGAGGAAAACTATACCATTCTAAAGATCACCACTGCAGCTGCAACTCATCAACTATTGCAAGGGAAGCAATTGTCCCAGCAGAACTGATACTGGCATCCCTCAGGTTCTGGACTTTTTCTTTCACTGGTTTTGTTTGTACCGATTGCATTTGCCTTTTTTTAAATTGTTGTCTAGTTTTCTCCTAGTAAAGAATTGTTACTCCCACTCCCATATCTTTGCCTGAGAGCCTTTTAATTTAAAGATCCTGGTAATTCAGAGGGAGGGGGGTTTGCCGTTCTCCATTGCACAGGAGGCTTTGCCCTCTTTCACAGACTCCTGTCTTGTTGAACCAAGGCAGCATAACAATACAAAATATAGTCCTAATACATATAAGCCTATTTAAACTAAATTTCTTATCCATCCACCAAGTCTCCAATCCCCCAGAAGCTGATCTAGCCCTGTAAGCCCTGATACCACTGGGTAATCATAACCATTTCCCCAAGGGCATAAGTCTGCTAGAGGTTAAACAGGTGCTGATGTGGTGGCGAGGTCCTGTTCACAAGGGTTCTCCTCCAATGTTGATGTTCAAGGTGAATCTTCAAGTGATGCAGTCAAAGAATCTCAAAACGCCTTCACATTGTTTGCTGGAATCCACTTGGAACCATTCTCTGTGGACATGCAAGCAAAACCTCTACCCCAGCCTGGTCAGAGAGAAAGCCAGGTAAACTTTCCTAGGAATTGTTCTGGGGAGTTTTGAGAAGGCTGAGAGAAAGAATTAAAGCAATCTTGCAGCTGGTGTTTTGAACAGTTGTTTTCTTATGTTTACTAAAGGGTGTTTCCTTAATTAGCCAATCATGTGAGGTGTGTTGATTAAAGGACCAGTCAGGTCTACCGGTGTTGGAGCAGTGTATAAAAAGAAATGGGTTCCTAATAAAATTAGTATTAGTCTCCTGGAGAGAGTTAGACTTTATGTGTCGCCTGACTCTTGTTCCTGACTCAGTGGTGACACCAGGTGACATCAGGTGACCTAAGGATAAAGCCCCAGTATCTTACCAGATCCTGGATCCTTCACTAGGGCAAGGGATTTTTCCTTTTGTTGCAATTGTGAATTACAATTAAAATGTCAAACAATCAGGGGTTGGGGTCCATCAAAGATCATTTCAAGAAGTTGAACACATAAAAGGCTTTCTGCAGTCTCTCCGAAGGGTTGTCCTCTCTGGCCCCCCCTTTCTATTGTACCAGGAGACGCTTGAGGGAGCCATGTTCAGTGACAGATTGGCCTTTTGAGGAATGAGGAATACCTGTTTTGTGCATAATTCCCCAAAGGCAAAAAAGGTAGCAACTCAGCAGGAAGTATAAGCTGGGCCATTGCCTTTACTTCAGGTGGTATACCCAGAGTTACAAAAGCAGCAGTGAAGTTCTAGAGACATCTTTAGCCTTTTTCCCTGAACGGGCTGATGCAATGTCTTGGTTTGAAAAGACAGGAGTCTGTGTAGGAAGGCAAGACCCTCCTGTGAAATGGAAAATGTAAACCCCCCCTCCCTCCAAATTACCACAATTTCAAAATTAAAAGGCTCTCAAGCAAAGATATGGGAATGGGAATAACAGTTCTTTACTAGGAAAAAAACTAAATTTAAAAAAATGCAGTTAGTACAAACAAAACTAGTGATGGAGTCAGAAACCTGACACCCTGAGGAGTCAGGGTGTTGGTAATAGTCCAGTTAAAATGGTGGCTGCTCCTCCTGGAGTGGCAGATGAAATGCTGCTGAAGTGGTGATCTCTAGAAGGGTGGAGCTTTCTCTGAAGGTCTGGTAGTAGTTGGGCCTGGTCTTCCTCTGGGAATCCAGCAGAGAAGAAGCTGCTCCTCGGGGAATCCAGCGAAGTGTCTGCCAGTGTCTCAAAAAGTGCTGATTTTATGCAGGTAGGAATGCTTGGCTCCTCCCTCTGGGTGGAGCATCTCACACTGGGATGATGTAACTTTACTGGTCATGCAGTGAGTCATTCAATGGTCCATGAACAGAAGATATCTCCTCGGAGGGAGACATTGTTCTTGGAAGAGATAAGAAAACTGCCCAACCTCCAACAGATGGCAATAGAATACATGCTTATCTTACAAACCAGGACACCCCACATCCCCATTGTCCCCAGTGTCCCCCTACTGTCCCGATGTCCCCAATGTCCCCGATGTCTCTGATGTCCCCAATGTCCACCCGTTATCCCTGATGTCCCCCCAAATGTCTCCACATCCCTGATGTCCCCCTATTGTCCCTTATGCTCCTGCATTGTCCCCATGTCCTCAGTGTCTACCCATTAGCCCCGATGTCTCTGATGTCCCCAGTGTCCCCTCCCCATTGGCCCAAATATCTCAATGTCTCCAATGTCCCCACATTGTCCCCATGTCCCCCAATGTCTCCTATGCCCCTGCACTGTCCCCATGTCCCCAGTGTCTCTCCATTGTCCCCACATCCCTGATGTCCCTGATGTTCCCACATCCCTGATGTCCCCCCACATCCCCATTGTCCCCGATGTCCCCAGTGTCCCCCCACATCCCTGATGTCCCCACATCCCAAATGTCCCCCCGTTGTCCCCGATGTCCCCACACCCCTGACACCCTGTCCCACTCCTCAGTGTCCCTGTTAGTGTCCACGCGGACGCCGCAGACGCGGGCACTGCTGGGGGCGCCGGGGCGGCTGCACTGCGCCTTTGCGCCCCGGCTGAGCCCTTCACGCTGCAGCAGCTGCGGCACCGCCACGGCGCCACACGGCGCCTGCTGGCCTTCGACTCGGCCGCCGCCCACCGCACCGAGGCCGCGCCGGGGGTGCTGCTGTTCCTGGGGGGCCACGGGAGCCCCCCCGGCACCGTGCAGGTGAGGAGAGGGGAGGGGCTGCGGAGCCCTGCGGGGACAGCGGGGGGCGCCACGGAGCAGGGGGGTGTCAGGTGCTCCCGGCCGCCTCCTGGCCACTATGGGGCGCCACTGAGCAGCCTGGGTCCTCCCGGCCGCTAGGGGGCGCTGGGGGCATGAAACCGCTTTTGTCATCCTGGCCACCAGGGGGCGCCGCTGGCACTGGAAAGCCTCGGTCCTCCCGGCCGCTAGGGGGCACTGCGGGCATTGAACGGTTTTTGGAAGGTTTTGGGAGCATTTTTCGGGGACATTTTTTGGGAAGTCCTGGGGGGGTTCGGTGAGTGATTTTGGGGGGTTTTGTTGGGGGGGGGCTTGGAAGCATTTTTTGTGTTTAGGGGGGTCGTTTTTGGGGGCATTTTTTGGGGGTTTTTTGGGGGGTTTTTGGGCACGGCCATGGTCCTCCCAGTCACCACGGGGCGCCACTGAGGCCGAACGTTTCCTCGGTCCTCCCAGCCGCCGGGGGGCGCCAGGGAGGTGTCGCTGCAGCTGCCGCCGCTCTCGGTGTCGGACGACGGCGCCTTCGTCTGCTCCGTGAGCGCGCCCCAGGGCAGGTGCAGCAGGTGCTGCGGCTGCACGTGATTGGTCAGTGCCGGGAATGGGCGGGGCCGGGGCTCCCAGTTCCCAGTATGTCCCAGTCCCTCCCAGTCCATCCCAGTCCCTCCCAGTTCCCTCCCAGTATGTCCCAGTCTTCTCCCAGTATGTCCCAGTCCCTCCCAGTTCCCTTCTAGTCCCTCCCAGTTCCTTCCCAGTCCCTCCCAGTATCCCCAGCTCACTGTCTCGTGTCCCAGCCCCTCCCCGGGTGTCCCTGCTGCCGTCCCGGCTGTCCCTGGGGCTCCTGGCCGAGCTGCACTGCGACGCCGTCGGCTTCTTCCCGCTGGACATGGAGATCCGCTGGGAGCACCGCGCCCACGGACACCCCAGGCCACGCTTGGGGGACACTGAGGGGGACACCGAGGGGGACACTTTGGTGACCACCCTGGGGCCCGGCTGGGACGTGCCACACCGGGTCACTGTGGTGGTGGCGGGTGAGGGACACATGGGGACATCAGGGATGGGGTTTGGGGACACCTTGGGACATCAGGGATGGAGTTTGGGAAACCTGGGGACATCAGGGACAGGGTTTGGCCACAGCTGGGGACATCAGGAACGGAGTTTGGGACACTTGAGAACATCAGGGATGGGGTTGGGGACACCTGGGGACATCAGGGATGGGGTGTGGATGGTCTTGGGACACCAGGACTGGAGCTGGGGACACCTGGGATGGGGTTTGGGACATTGAAGATAGAGTTGGGGACACCAGGACGGAGTTGGGGACATCAAGAGTGGGGTTGGGGACAGCTGGGGACATCGGGAATGGGGTTTGGAGGGTCTTGGGGCAGCAGAGATGCCTGGGGACACTGGGGACAGGGTTGGGGACATCAGGAATGGGGTTGGGGACAGCTGGGATATGGCTGGGGACAGCTGGGATGGGGTTGAGGAGACCGGGGATGGGGTTTGGGACACTGGGGACAGGACTGGGATCTCCTAAGGGACATCAGGAGCAGAGCTGGGGACATCGGGGGGTGGCCGGTGCCACCAGGACGGGCTCGGTGCCACCCGGAGGTGTCGGTGCCACCCAGGGGTGTCAGTGACGCGTCCCCAATGTCCCCACAGGTGCCACCATGCCCAGCGTGGAGGACATGGCAGGGATGGGCCTGGTAGACATTTGGGGAGATCTGGGGAGGTTTGGGGACATCTGGGGAGGTTTGGAGACATTTGGGGAGTTTGGAGACATTTGGGGAGGTTTGGGGATATTTGGGGACATTTGGAGAGTTTGGGGACATTTGGGCAGGTTTGGGGACATTTGGGGAGTTTGGGGACATTGGGGACACCGGTGGGGTTGGTGACACTTGGGGAGTTTGTTCCAGTTTGGATTTTAAGGTTCTTTTTTAAAGCATTGATTAAAAAATCCAAAGCACGAATTTAAAGTCATTAAGGAACTAATTAGCCAGCTCCAATTGTTCACTGGATTTTTTTTAAAAAGCAATTTTTAAAAAGTTCCGTTTCCCATTTTATCAATTTTTCATCAAATCTTCGCTTTTGTCACGGGAGAGAGAGGGGCAAAAAAAGGAGAAAAAAATGGGGAAAAAAAGGAAAAAAAAAGGAGATTTCCTTTCCCATTGTTCCTTCATCTCCACACATCCAAATCAATAGCAGAGAGTTAGCAATGATCAATAGTAGGGAGTTATCAATAATCAATAGTGAGTTATCAATAATCAATAGCGGATTATCAATAATCAATAGCAGTGAGTTATAAAAAATCAATAGCAGATTATCAATAATCAATAGCAGTGAGTTGTCAATAATCAATAGCAGATTATCAATAATCAATAGCAGGGAGTTATCAATGATCAATAGCAGATTATCAATCAATAGCAGTGAGTTATCAATAATCAATAGCAGTGAGTTATCAATAATCGATAGCAGATTATCAATAATCAATAGCAGGGAGTTATTAATAATCAATAGCAGTGCATCATTCAATTGGCATTTTCCACAATATTACAAAGAAATCAATCCAATATTAATTATTGATTATTGATAATTGATTATTATTAACCATTACAAATAAATTTATCTGATATCAACTATTGATTATTAATTAATCAATATTGCAGAGAAATAAATTCAGTAGTAATTATTAATTCTTTATTATTACCAGCATTGCAAAGAAATAGACCCAATATCAACTATTGATTATTCATTAATCAACACTAAAAATAAGTTGATCTATTATTAATTATTAAGGATTAATTAATCAATATTACAAATAAATATATCCAATATTAATTATTAATTATTGATTATTAATAATCAATATTACAAATAAATTAATCCTATGTTATTAGTTATTTATTATTAATCAGTAGTACAAGGAAATCAATCCTATATTATTAATTATTATTAATATTACAAAGTAACAAATCCAATAGTGTTAATCAATGTTAAAAATAAAATAATCCAATATAAATTATAAATTATTAATCAATATCACAAAGGAATGAATCTATGTTATTAGATATTAGTAATTATTAATTATTAATCACTCGATATTACAAAAACTTTTATCCACTCTTCATTATTAGTTATTATTAATCAATGCTACAGAGGAATCAATCCAATGTCAATTATTTATTATTAATTAATCAATATCACAAATTAATAGTTCCAGTATTAGTTATTAATTATTGATTATTGATCAGTATCACACAGGAATCGATCCAGCATTAGTTATTCATTATTGATCAGTGTCACACAGGAATAGATCCAGCATTAGTTATTGATTATTGGTTATTGATCAGTATCACACAGGAATCGATCCAAAGCTCGTTCCCGTGTAACGTTTCCCGCTCGCCGCGAGCTCTGAAAGTGCTGATCGCAGGTCTGTAAAATCACAAACTAATCACTAATTACACAAGTTAATTAATAATAAACTAATTATTACACAAGTTAGTTAGTAATAAATAACTAAAGAAGTTAATTAGTAATGAAATAATAATTATAATAGCGATAAAATCGGAGCAATAAAAACGTGGACAATGAGGGTCAGGACACCACGAGATTATAAAAAATGAAGAATTTTGGACACCCAGGAGTTCTTGGGCACTGTGAAAACACTGATCAGTTGTTCTTGAAATGTTAAAAGTTTATTAATAATAAAATAGTTATTAAAAATATAAAATAAAAAATTAAAATAAAAAAAATAATAAAATTAAAATACAAAATAAAATCAAGAGTTATCAAAATCTGGACAATGACATTTAGGCAACCACAAGGCGATAAAAAGAAAATCATTTGGGATGCCCGGATGTTTTTGGGCACCGTGAAAAATGCCAGTCTGGTTCTTTAAAATATTTTAAAAATTACTGATTCAAACAAGTTAATTAGTAATAGAATAGTTATAAAAATAGCAATAAATAGGAGTAATAAAAATTTGGACAATGAGGGTCAAAGCACCACGAGATGATAAAAAATGAAGAATTTTGGACATCCAGGAGTTTTTGGGCACTGTGGAAAATAACAATCAGTTGTTTTTTAAATTTTAAAAGTTTATTAGTAATAAAATAGTGAGTAAAAAAAAAAAAACAAACAAACCAAAAAATAATAAAATACTAAATAAAATCAGAGTAATAAAAATGTGGACAATGAGGATGAGAACACCACAAGATGATAAAAAATGAATTTTGGACATCCAGGAGTTCTTGGGCACTGTGAAAAGCACCACTCGCTGGTTTTTGAAATTTAAAAATTTACAAATTCAAAAAGTTAATTAGTAACAAAATAGTTATAAAAATAGCAATGAAATCGGAGCAATAAGAATCTGGACAATGAGGGTCAGGACGATGACAAGACAATAAAAAGTGAAGAATTTCGGACATCCGGATGTTTTTGGGCACTGTGGAAAACACCAGTCAGTTGGTTTTTAAAATTGTAAAGGTTTATTAGTAATAAAACAGTTAGTAAAAAACCAGCAATTAAATCAGAGCAATAACAATGTGGACAATGAGGTCAGGACAGTGACAAGACAATAAAAAGCGAGGGATTACGGACGTCCGGATGTTTTGGGCACTGAGCTGCCAAAGCCACGCCTTGAACAAGGAATAACCCAAAAGCAGCAGCCTGTTGCATATTCATCGATCTCATGCATGATGCATCAATCCTGTCCAGCCACAGAGCCCGGAGCAGTGGCAGCCTCTTCTCAATCCCGCGGCGCCCGCAGGGCTGAGCGGGGCACGGAGAGTGAATTTCCTTTAATCAGGGAGCCCTTGTGGCAGCACATTGCTCTGCCTCCCAGCATTTTCCACAGAGGAGCACAGAGGGAAACGAAAGAGAAAACAATTTCTGTTTCTGCTCCTTGTTTTAGTATGTGGAACGAGTTTGGAGAATTGTTTACCAATTTGTTACCCAAATTGTTGCTGGGTTGGGTTCTGGTGAGGATCGTTTGAGCCTGGGGCCAATCCAACCCACCTGGGGCTGGAATCTCAGAGAGGGTCACGAGTTGTGAGGAGTTAGATTTGGGAGTTAGAAAAAGCAGGTTTGTAGTTTTAGTGTCTCCTTTAAACAGTATATTAATAGAAAAAGTGGGTTTGTAATTTAGTATCTCCTTTAAATAGTATATTAATAGAAAAAGTGGGTTTGTAGTTTTAGTATCTCATTTAAACAGTATATTAATGTATATTAGTATAGTTCTAATAAGGAAACCATTCATCCTTCTGAGCTGGAGTCAGGCATCGTCATTTCTTCCCCCTGGCTCGCCTGCATTTACAATGAGCCGTAAATTCTTTTTCTCTGGAAGATTTCGGTGTCCTGCGGCTGCCGTCCCGGTGCAAGTACCTCATTCCTTTCTTCCCACGCACAGAGTTTCTATTTTAACCACAAAAGCTCCGTTTTAACCACAAATCTGCATTTACCCTACCATTAAAATGTTAATACAGCACTACTAATCAATGTAACATAATATAAATCCTATTCAATTTAATACTTGCAAAAGCCAACCATAAAATATGCATTTTTCACAGAGGACATCCCGAGGCTGCTGCAGGGACAGCGATGTCACCACTGTGACGTCTCGGGGACGGTGACATCCTCAGGGACATCGCTGCTGTCACTTCTCCCCCCTCCCCTCCCCACACTGGATTTGAGACGAATTCGGGGAATTTTCTGGGAATTTTCATTGCAATTGTCCCAAATGCTGATGGGAATTCCTGGGGTGACGTCACTGGGGACACTTGGGGACATTCTGAGGACGCTCTGGGGACACTGATGGGGGTGGCGGTGGGTCAGGGGCTGAATGAGCCCCTCGGTGCCTTGCAGCAGAGCCGGGTTATAAATGACAATAGAATAATCAGCTTTTGAAATTCTGTATTGCCTTCTGCACGTTGTTATTGAGCACGAGGATTTTGCTGTGGTACTTGATATTGATATTGATTACTGATAATTCCTTGCAGCTGCTCGCTGGTAAAATAAAATCGATCCGTTTATGTGTGCAGTGTATAACAAATTTACTGCTAGAGTAATAAACAGATATTATATCATAGGCCTTAAGAGATTAAAAATAGATAAACATTAAATAGATCAATAATAAATACTGGAATAGAGACTATGTAATGTTAAAATGCTTTTGTGTGACTGACTCAGGTGTAAAACAATTCCGGTGTTTCCCACATCTGCGGACCAGCCTCACCAGGTGATACCAGTGACACAAAGCTCAGAAGAATTTATGAATTTATCAGGGGGTCTGAAACAACAGGGTGGAACCATGAGAAGAAATCAAAAACATCGACTTAATCTACAGAATGTCCTGCAGACAAGTCAGAGGTGAGACCCAAACACGAGTTCCTGGGACACCCAAACGTCCCGGGAGTGTTTGAATAATGTCAAAACTCAGGAGTGTGTTCCTGGCCCTGCAGTGGAACCGGATCCGGAGAACGAAGGGTTAAGTTGAGGGCCAGTTCTTTGGCCAAGCCCCAAAACCCTTTTTTATCCCTGATTAAACTTTGTTTAGTAATCCCTTAGTGAACTTTGTTTTTCACACCCCGCTGGGATTTGGGGGGGCCGGGGGGGTCCCTGGACAGCCCCCGCTGCTGAACACTGACCCCCCCTCACCGAGCACCGGGACCCCCCAAAAACCGCACCCGCACCCCTTCAGTGCCCCCGACCCCCCCGAGCACCGGGCCCGGACCCCCCTTTGTGCCCCCCACCCTTCACGGGGGTTCCTCCCCCTCCCCTTTGACCCCCCAGAACCGCGGGACCCCCGGGAACAGCGCCGGGACCGGGGGGGCCCAGGGATGTGAGAATTGGATTCGTAAAGGATTCCCAAATCCTGGCAGAAAGCTCACACTGCCTTGGACTTGTCCATGCAAACTCTGAGATTTTATTGTGCCAGCGAGCAGCTGCAAGGAATTATCAATAATCAATATCAGTATGAGCACCTGAGCAAAATGCTGGGGGTCAATAGGAACCTGCAAAAGGCAATAGAGAAATGCCAAACCCAACAGAAAAAACAGGAAAATGCAAAAGGCAGCAGGGGAATGCAAAAGCCTTCTGAGTGCTCTCACAATGGCCCCAGGTGCGGCTGGTAACGTCATCCCAGAAACTCCCATCAGCATGTGGGACAATGCCCATGAAAATTCCCAGAAAATTCTCCAAATTGGTCTCAGATCCCGCACGAGGAGGGGACTGGTGAGGCCAGCGCTGTCCACCAGGATGTCACTGTCCCTGATGCCATCAGAGCGGTGCCATCGCTGCAGCAGCCTGGGGAGATCCTCCACGGCTTTTTGGCACCGCTGGGCCAGGGCGCGCCTGCTGGGGCCACCGGGGCCGCCGGAGCCACCACAGGGACTCAAGAGGAGGTCCAGGATGTCCCCAAGTGTCCCCAGCAGGTGATCCTTGCCCAGGCAGGCACTGGCATCCCACAGCTTCTCAAACTCGGCCACTTCGGCCATCAAGGCCTCAGGGACATCGGGGGACGCCTTCTTTGTCCCCTCCAGGATGGCCTCGATGTCCCCGAGCCGGCGCTGCAGCTCCTCGGGGAACCACCTGCCTCCTTCACACTCTTCCACCAAGCGCTCCAGCGGCCCCAGGGCCACCTGTGCCCAATGTCCCCTTCTGGTGGCCACCATGGCTTGGCTGCTGGCCACCACGGCCTCTCCCACGGCCTCGTTGGTGGCCGCAGCCACCTGGGCCTTGTGCTGGCCCTGCCGAGGCCCTCTTTTCCCTGCCCAGGGCCACCTTCAGCTGCTGGGCTGTGGCCACCAGGCTGCTCCCAGCTGTCCTCCTGCGGGTGGCCACGTTCTGCAGGTCCCCGGCCCGGATGGCAGCGATGGCCGCGTCCCAGCGGGCGTCGCGGAGCTCGGTGGCATCCCAGGCCAGCAGGGCCCGGCTGTCCTCGAGCCTGACCACCAACTCCTGCCAGGCCCAGGCCGCAGCTCTCACATCGGCCCAGGTGGCCCTGGGGTGGCCACAAGCACGGCCAGGGCCTGGCCCAGAGAGGGGACACCACGGTGGCCCAGGGAGGTGACACCGCCCTGCTCCAGGGTCTCACGGAGACTCCAGGTGAAGTTCCTCAGGTTCCCGTGCAGGGACTCTGGGGACATGAGCTGCTGCTCGTCCCTCTGTAACCTGGTCACGGTGGCTGCCACCTCACCCAGGGTGGCACCACATTCACCAGTGACTCTAGCTGGTACAGGTACACCTGGGGAGGGGACAGGGGAGGTGTCAGGGACCTGGTGGCACTTGTGGCCTCCTGCGGTGGTCCCTGTGTCCTCCCAGGGTCCCCTTTGTCCCCTCCTGAGGGCTCTGATGTCCCTCTGTCCCTTTGTCACCCCCTCATCCCCTCTGTCACACCCCTGCCACCCCCCACTGTCCCCTCTTCTTGCCCAGGGAGCATTAAACTGTGTCTGTGTCTCCCACAGTTTCTGCTCAGTCAGGCCTCAGATATCGGGCCCCCTTATCAGCTCCATTGCTTTTCTCTCTGTTTTATTCCCCATACGGGGACACCAGGGCTCTGCCCCACGGGGGTCACTGGGGATCATCCAGCTTGGATCCTCCCATGGGGGATGGAGCTGCAGCAGCGCACCAAGCTCTTCCCTCACTCCAAGCTCTTCCCTCACTCGGGGCACTCACAGGGCTTCCCTTAGTGGTGCCTCCGTTGGTGTTTGGTCAAGGTTGATCTCTGTATGAAGCTCTTCCCACACTTCCCACACTCGTAGGGCCTCTCCCCGGTGTGGATGCGCCGGTGCACGGTGAGGTCGGAGTTGTGCTTGAAGCCCTTCCCGCAGTCAGGGCAGCGGAAGGGCCTCTCCTCGGTGTGACTCCGCTCATGACTTAGGACATCGGAGCTGGTCCGAAACCTCTTCCCACACTGGGGACACTCGTAGGGCCTCTCCCCAGTGTGGATGCGTTGGTGTGTTCTCAGGTCTGAGCTCCACCCAAAGCTCTTCCCACATTCCAAGCACTCATAGGGCCGTTCCCCATTGTGGATAACCTGGTGCTGGATCAGGCCAGACATGCGTATGAAGCTCTTCCGACACTTCCCACACTCGTAGGGCCTCTCCCCGGTGTGGATGCGCCGGTGCACGGTGAGGCTGGAGTTGCGGTTGAAGCCCTTCCCGCAGTCGGGGCAGAGGAAGGGCCTCTCCTCTGTGTGAATCCGCTCATGTCTGAGGAGAGTGGAGCTTCTCTGAAACCTCTTCCCACACTCCCCACACTCATAGGGCCTCTCCCCAGTGTGGATCCTCTGGTGCTCGATCAGGTTGGATCTCCACCTGAAACCCTTCCCACATTCCAAGCACTTGTGGGGCTTCTCCCTGCCATGAGGCTTCTCCACCAGCTCCGAGCTCCGCCTGGATCTCCGCCCGCCTTCCTGGCTCAGGGGGACTCTTTCCTCCCCACAGCTCCCTGGGCTGGGTTTGCAGCTCCTCCTCCTGCAGCATCTCTGGGGCTTTTCCTCCTCCTCCATCCAGCCACACCCTGGAAATGACAAATCCTGGTTTGGGGAAAGAACAAGAGGAGAGCACCTTGGAATGCAGGTTCCACCTTGCCCAAGTTCATCTCAGGAAGTCATTGGGAATCTTGTGTCTGTAAGAACCACCAAAACACCAAGATTCAGCCCAAACACACCACAAACTTCAAGACACAGATGAAAAACTCCCCAAACATCACAAGTCAGCAAAACCTCCTCCAAAACATAAAGATTCAGCTGCCACATAAAACCAAAGCACCAACATTTAACCCAAGAAAGCTCAGAAACACCAAGATTCACCCCCTGAAAATCGTGGATACCCCTCCACAGTCACCCGCTGCATGTGGGGGGAACAGCACTCCTGGGGCTGGGGGGAGGCTGCAGACACAGGGAGGGGTGGAACCTTCTGCTGCTTCCTCTTTCTGCTCCTCCTCCTCCTCCTCCTCGTCACTCCTCATTCTCACACGCCTCTTCCTCCTGCTATTCCTCCTTCTCCTGCACAATCCCATCTTCTGCCACCTGCATCGTTTGACCATTTTGTTCCTCAAGCCTGCTTCTCCTTCCCTTCTCCTCCTGCCCCCAGGCCCAGCACCCACTGCCGGCTCCCTCTTCCCCCCAGCCCCACAGCATCCCAGCGCAGGGGCAGGGATGGAGCTGGGGCAGGTCGGGCTGGGGCAGCGCTGGGCTCTCGGCCGCTCCCGCCCGCACTCGGTCCCCACTGCAGCCGCTCCCGCCAGGACAGCGCGGGGGGGCCCGGCCTTGGCGCTGCCCCACTCCCACCTCCCCAAATTCCCCTCGCGGGGCCATGGGGCCGAGGGGGGGCGCAGGTGGGTCCAGGTGGGGAACGCGGGGAGCTGCGAGTCTGCCTGGCAACTGGTGAGTCATCAGCGCCGCGGGCTCTGATTGGCTGAGCTCTGCCCGAGCCCTGGGGCTGCAGCACAGAGGGGACACCCTGCTCCAGGGGGGATGTCCCACAAACGGGGGACCCCATGGAAGGAACCACAGGAAAGTGTCTTTACAAATAGATGCTCTAAAGCTGCTCAGAGATAGGGCCAGTGATCTGTACATAAGGAAGTGACAGGAGACACCATCAGTTTCAGAAAATGTTATTAACTGATGACACAGACTGCTCCTCAGACAAGGTCCTGCTCAATTAATGAACTTCCAGAAGAACAACAAAGCCTTAACAGAGCCATGAATATCATCTGCTGTGCAATAGTGGGGTGCATATTAATGGGGGTATACAGTAGGTGGATTGGGATGTCTGTAGCTCTCAAGTACTTCAGCCAACACAGAAAGGGAAAGGGAGATGCAGCCGGGAAAATTAGGATGAAAAGGAGGCTCTGTCATCTAATACTTAGAGAGATCCGATGGGGAATGTCCCATGGCCTCTCCCTTTTATTAGTAATGAAATTATTTTACAGGACTCCTCTGTCTGCTTTGTGGACAGAAACCTCTGGCAATGTCAATTTTCCCGCACATCCTGGGGCTCATCCCGAATTCCTTCCACCCTCCGGGGCGGCGGGCAGGGAGTGCAGCTGAAGGTGCCTCACCCACTTTGGGTGATCGGCTCCCTTGGCTGGTGGTGGCACCGGAGATTGATTTGGGACCCGGGAGTGACCAGGAGACAGACCAGTGACACATCGGGGGGTCTGTGAAGAGTCAGCAGGGAGAGAGCACTGAAAATCTCATCAGTGAGTGCCCTGGGATCCTCGGGGAGTGAACATGGCAGGGCACCCATGGAGGGGAGAAAAGGGAAAGCCAGGGAGGGGTCCTGGCCAAAGGGATGATGATCCCAAAATGTCTCTGAAGGGTCCCTTGGGAGAATGCTGAGGTAGTTTGCACATTCCCCCAGAGGTAATTAAGGACATGGACACCCAGGGAGGAAATAAGGGAAATGGAGAAGGCATTTGGAAAACAAGGGAATGGAGGGTGTTGGTGTGCTGGGAAGGGATCGGGTGAAGGGGAGTGTGCAGCAATATCATTACAGCAAGAAGCAGCAGGAGGAATCTAAGTGGTAAGAAAAAGGATGACGGAAAAGAGGAGAAGGAGAAAAATACTCAGGATTGGGATGATTTTCAGCAGGGTCTTATCCTCACATTTGCCAGCTGATGCAGATCCTTTCCATCCCCGGTTTCCAGGAGAGGAAAAGCAGGAGGTGAGGATGCCAGGGGTTTCTCTGTGCTGGCAGCGGCAGCACCGGGCGCAGAGGTGCGGCACCGGGAGCACGGGCTGGGGCCTGTGGGGAGCTGCGGGGCCGGGCCGGGGCAGAAGAAGCCCTGCAGCACTTGGGCACAAGGGCACAGCAGCTGAAGGCAAGAAGGGATGAGCAAAAGGCCAAGCTGAAGGCAAAGGCCACGGCAGAGTTCCCACAGCCCCTGAGGGATCAACCCCAGGGCCCAAGGGGGCCCCAGCACCCAGGGGATGACGGGGTCGGCCACAAGCACCTGGCAGAGGCATTGCCCTCCTGGCCAGGGCAGAGCCCACCCAAACAGCCCCTGGGAAGGAGTCAGGGCTCCAGCTGCAGCCCACAAGGACACTGCAAGCACAGACAGCAGCACCCTCAGCAGGAGCAAGTCCACCCCTGCATGGACATGGATTGGCAGGGCGCTCTGAGCTCCCATCCCACTGGGGACCCACCACACTGGAGCCCTGGAGAACGCTCAGTCTTCGTCTGAAAATGGAGAAAATGTGTTTGTGGATGGCTCTTCAGGGGCAGCAGAAGGGAAAAGAGTTCCAAGACACGCTGTTATTGAGGAAAGGGAATCAGACAAAGCGCAGGTTACCCCCCATGGTCAGCTCAACCGGCACAGCTGTGTGTGCTTGTAAGAGCCTGGCACTGAAATGCCCTGAGCAGGAAGGCTTCAATATCTTCTGGTGACACCATCTCACCTAACAGGGGGGCAAAAGCAATTCTGACTGCTCAGCAACCACTGGATCACTTATTAAGGCATCTCTAAAAGAAATAATTCCAATAAAAGGGATTGTAGAAGCAACAAACTCAGACAGCAGAACTCATTTTACAGGAAAAATCCTCCAGGGGGTTATGGCAGCTTTAAAAATACAATGGGACCTCCATAACCCCTGGCACCCCCAGAGCTCAGGCTGGGTACAAAGAATGAAAGGGGAAAGAAAGAAACACCTTTGGAAGCTGGGGATAGAGACCAAGATGCCATGGGTACGGCTTTTGCCATTGGCTTGGGTAAGAAGAAGAGCCAGACCAAGGGCAGATATTCAATTCTCTCCCTTGCAAATGATCTCGGGAATTCCTTACCCTGGGAATTCTCCACCTAGTGCAGGGTGGAGATAAGGGATGCACATTTAAAGCAGTCTGTGGCCAGAATCCTGTCTCTGGTGCAATCTCTCCCCCAGGAAGCTGGGCTGGCACAGAGCCTGCCTTGGCACTTTGCTGCTGCCAACAACCAAGCAGGACATGGGCTCTGCCTAAGGAGTGCAAAGCAGCACCACTGCTGGCCAAGTGGCGTGGCCCATGCCATGTCTGGAGTCCAGGTGTTGATCATCAGGTGCTGACCATCGCATAAACGGCCCAAGACGGATATCATGGAAATCCTCAGACAAATACATGTGAATGCAGCGCTCCTGTGAAATCTCATCAGGGATTCACCTACTCCGGACACTGAATTATTCCTCCTCATCACCAAAAAAGAAAATCTTATTAACCTATGGACTCTGAATAGAAGAAAAGACTGATTGCCGAAATTTTGGCCTCAGGCGGAATTTTCCCTATAAAAACCGCTTGGGCCAGGATGGAAGTGTGCGGGCATAGGGGAAAACCTCTCCTGAGGCTGACTCCTTGTTACACACCCAGGGCTGATTCCCAGGCTCGGCACTGTCTTTTTCCATGGCTGGTGAGATAGAATTTGACCACCAATAATTTTTTTTTTTTTTTAATCTGGCTGAATAAATTCTCATTTATAAAAATCCCTCTGCCCACTCCAAACATCTGCTGTCACTGTCTGTGCTGTACAGGGTGTATCAGAGCACTGGGGTTTTTGCTCCAACAAGTTCAGGGAAATCAGCTGGAATTCAAGTATATGATGATGAAATTAGAAAACAGCGATCAATTGATGCAGCCCCAGATTGAGAGAGCACCCACAATGGGGAAAAGTTGAACGGCCACCAGAACAAATCCTACAACACCATGGACCAGCCCCTGGGAACCCCAACAAATTTGTTAAAAATGCATGTTATATGGCTCTATGCAGATAGTTACTATATGTATTATGTTATTTAGATTAATTGTGCTGTATAACATTTTAATAGTATGGTAAATGTAGCTTTGTAGATAAAATGAAGCTTTAGTTGTTCAAAGATAAACTATGTATGGGGGGGGGGGGTTTAAGGAATGAGATACTCGCTTCAAGGAACACCTAAATTTTCCAGAGAAGAGCAATTTATGGTTTTCTTATTAGAAGAAGCTAATTTCATTACTTCACGCTAACACTGGAAGACCCCGTGGGGATTAAAGGAAACAGCTGACATACAACAGACAAGAGTTTCATGCTTTAAATAGAATGTATGCATAACCATGAAGGATATACAAATATGCAATAGTGTATTGTTTTAAGGGTGATTCCTTTGTTAACAAGGTATACTCCTCTTGCCTTAAGTGCCCAAGAGCATCTGGACCTCAGTAATTCTTTACTTTTTATTATCTTGTAATTCTCCTAACTCTAAATTTTTTATTACTCTAGTCGTATTCCTATGTTTTTCAACATTTTATTATTATTAAACTTTTAAATTTTAAAAACCAAATGATTGGCATTTTTCAGAAAATCCTATAAGGAGACAGAGAACCCATTTATCACTACAATGGCATCATTAGATTACAAGCTGTCCTCAGAATAAGAACCAACCAGACAGCTCCAGCTCCTGACCTTCCTGCTGACCAAGCCACTGAAAGAGGAACACAACATTTCACCAGGGGATGGGAGCAGATTATCTCTTAGCAGAAAAAGCAGGAGTTTGTGGAAAACTAAATTACTCAAACTGCTCTTGGCAAGGAGATGAAAAAGGAAAAGTGCTGAAAAAGATAAGAAAGGAAATAGGAGAGTAGTTTATGTATTGGTCCAAACACAGAAAGGATGGGAATGGGACATGGTTTCGTGGCTCCCCAGCACACAAGGGGTTAAACGAATGCTGCTTCTCCTCTTCTGTGCTGCAGCAACTCTCATCTTTTTACCATGCTCCACACCTTGGCAGTGCAGCTCATCCAGCAGCTGAGCCAGGGCATGCAGGTGGCAGCCAGGCCTCCTGATCCACAAACGGCTACAAAAGGACAGGGAATGAGGGCACCGAGAATAATCCCAAAACCAAAGAGGACCCGGGAAGGACAAAACAGAGTCAAGGAGTGAATCTGCCTGGAGATAGGGCCAGGCACTTGTAGATAAGGAAGCAACGAAAGAAACCATCAGTTCCAATAAATGTTAGAAATTGACCCAGAGAGCTGCTCAAAGTCCCGCTACATTCCCGAACTTCGAGGAGAAGAACAAAGACTTAACAGAGCCATGAATATCGGCTGTTCTACAAAAGGAGGGTGCACATTAACGAGGACAGGCAGCAGGCGCCTCGGGAAGTCGGAACCTTCCAAGGAACTCAGCCGGTGGGCAGAGGCAGAGGGAGATGCGGCCGGGAAAATGAGGATAAAAAGGAGGCTGCGGACTACAGCCACGGCAGAGAGCGCACGGCAAATGCCCCACGGCCTCTGCCCCTGCTCGGCAATAAAGTCACTTTGACAGGACTCCTCGCTCTCCTCCGGGCACACGAACCTCCGGCGACGGGAATTTCCCCGCCCGCTCCCGGCCGCGGGGCAGCCCCTCTGTCCTACCCACAGCAGCCGGGCCGAGCCAGCGCTGCTCCGGCAGCGGCTCCTGCCCGGCCCCGGCGGGAAGGAGACCGCGGGCAGCCGCTCCCGCAGCGCCCTCAGCCCGGGGCCGGCACGGGCCGGACACGGCACCGGCGAGCCGCCGGAGCCCCCTGCCGCCCCCTCCGCCCGCAGCCGGCCCCGAGCCCCCGCAGAGCCCAGCGCGGCTCCCACCTGCGCCGGGGCCGCCTCCGAGCTCCGCCGCCGCCGCCTCACCGCGCTCCGGCCGCTGCCGCCGCTGCCGGGCCCGCACAGCCGCTCGGCCAATGGCGGCGCTGCGCGGCCACGGCCGCCCTCAGCCCGCCGCCGGGGCCGCGCCGCGCCCCGCTCCCACCAATCAGCGCGCCGCAACCGCGACTGACGGCACCGGCGGCCAATGGCAGCGAGCTCGGGGCGGGCTCTGCGCACGGCCCCGCCTCGCCCCGCGCTCTCGGCGCCCCCGGGCTGCGTGAGGGGAAAGCCGGCGATGAGGAACAGCCCCGGCACGGGCCCGGCCCGAGCCGGGATTGAGCTGCCCACACAAACAAACTTCTCCGCGCCTCCCGCCACGGCTTTCCCGGCCCTGCGCCTCCCGTGCCTCCGCCTCTGCGGGAAGCCCAGGAGCCTCACTTCTCCTGCCCCTCGTTAGCGCATCAGTGCTTCGCTTTGATTTCCCCCGAAAAGGGAAACCTGCCCCAAGCCCTGTGGGTGGGTGGGGCAGGGGAGAGATTTCTGGCAGAAAACTCCAAAGACTCGGAGCAGGAGAAGGAGAAGTCAGTGCAGAGCCTTAAATGCAGCTTTCCCCACGCCTCCCTGCTCCCAGCTGCGGGATCTCTGCATCCCCATGGACCTGCAGGGGATCTCCGCAGCCCCATTGTAATATGTGTTATGGAATAATTTGTGCTTATGAAAAATATACATCAAGTCTGTTGTGCCTCTAGAAAAAGAATCTTCAAGTTTTAAATGAGCAGTGGCTGCAGCCGTGGCTGGAGAAACCACAGTTGGCAGGGAAAGAAAGACCTAATTTACAAATGAAAAAAGGTAGCTCGGTGCAGAGATGGGCCCTTTCCGGGGAAAATCCAGGAGACACCCAACGTTTAACCCCTGGTCTGCCGGGGAGCCAAGAAACCGTGTCCCATTCCCATCCTTTCCATGCTTGGACCAATACAGAAACTGCTTTCCTATTTCCTTAATTATCTTTTTCAACACTTTCCCCTTGTCATCTCTTTGCCAACATCAGTCTGAGTAATTTAGTTTTCCACAAACTGCTTTTTTTTCTGCTAACAGATAATCTGATCCCATCCCCTGGTGAAATGTTGTGTTCCTCATTTCAGTGGCTTGGTCGGCAGGAAGGTCAGGAGCTGGAGCTGTCTGGTTGGTCCTTATTCGGAGGACAGCTCGTAATCAAATGATGCCATTGAAATGATAAATTGTTTCTCTGTCTCCTGATAGGAATTTGTGAAAAATGCCAATCACTTGGTTTTTAGAATTTTAAAAGTTTAATAATATTAAAATGGTGAAAAAAATAGGAATATAATTAGACTAATAAAAATTTAGAGTTAGGACAATTACAAGACAATAAAAAGGAAAGAATATCTGAGGTCCAGATGCTCTCAGGCACTTAAGCCAAGAGGAATGTACCTTGTGAATGAAGAAATCACCCCTAAAACAATACACTGTTGCATATTCATATATGCTTCATGGTTATGCATGCATTATATTTGAAACAAAAAACTCTGTCTGTTGTATGTCAACTGCTTTCTTTAATTCCCACGGGGTCTTCGAGTCTGAGCAAGGCATGAAGAAATCAGCTTCTTCTAATAAGAAAACCATAAATTGCTCTTCTCTGGAGAATTTGCATGTTCCTTGAAGTGAGTATCTCATTCCTTAAACCACCCCCCAACACACACATGCATATTTTCTCTTTTAACTACTAAAGCTTAATTTTATCTACAAAGCTACATTTACCATACTGTTATATGTAGCAGATATAATTGGTGCCATTTCTAGTATGATATATGTGATATTGAATATTTGTTAATTTGTTAGAACACTGTAACACTCTACACGTTTGTATAAGCATTCCCCCCCACCCTCGCAGGTGAGACCAGGTGTATATTGGAAACTGATTTACAAGTAAGAAGGTGTGGCTCCCCAGGAGATGGGCCATGGCTGGGGAGATGCAGGAACCCCCGGTGCTGATCCTTGCCTGAAGGACCTGAGATGGATATCATGGAAATCCTTGGGCAGACACAGGTGAATGCAGCGTTCCCTCCCGTAAATTTCATCAAGGGATTCAACAAACTCCAGACACTGAATTGTTCTCCCTCATCACCAAAGCAGAAAATCTTATTAACATGTGGACTCTGAAGAGAAGACTGACTGCCGAAATCTTGGCCTCAGGCAGAATTTTCCCTATAAAAACCGCTTTTGCCAGGATGGAGGTGTGTGGGCTTAGAGGAAAACCTCTGCTGAGGCTGACTCCTTGTTGCACACCCAGGGCCGACCCCGGGCTCGGCTCTGTTCTTTCCTTGTGGCTGGCCTAGATAGAATTTGATTGCGAAATAAATATTTTATTTTTTCATATTAATTTGGCTGGACAAATTTTCATTTATAACAGTTGTAACACATAAAAGGAAGAATCCCCATTTCTTCCACCATCCCATCCTCAATACATTACCCCACCAGTTAGTTTTTAACATTGTTTTCCCATTTTTGGATTGGTGTCTGGGCTGTTTTTTTCTAGGATGACCTCCCCGTTGTCATCTATTTTCAACAGTCTGATATATTAAACTTTCTACAAACACCCCCTTCATTAGCCAATAAACAGTCTAAAGCCAACCTATTCTGATACACTGTAGTTTTTCCCCATTTTGCCTGCAGGTACTTAATTTGGATGGGTCTGTGGCTGTTGACATGGGTGTGTGTACCAAAAAGGAACTTTGGTTTCTTTCCATGTGATACTTTCTGTAGCATTTGTGACACGATCTTGCTGCTATCTCAGAAGGGAAAAGACAACAAATGAGAGACAGAAACAGGAATGACAGAGGTCTGGCATGGCTTATACCCCCACCTCCCCTGCCTGTGGGGTTGCTGCCCACAGCAGGTACGTGTGATCTTCTCGCTGATGACTACAGTGCTCAATCCAGGCTTGCCCTCTGTTTCCCTTGTCACTCCTTTTTGCTGATTTTTCTATGCAAGTCCTTTTCAACACTCCTTTGGTGTGTTTTGGTGTTGCCCATTTTAGATGTGATAGTCCATTCCTCACGTTTCTTCACAAGTCCTCTGCCTCTGTTTCCCACTTTCTCTAACAACCTGAATACCACCTTCTTTCAACTACTCAAAAAGTCCTTTCTCTCACAATACCATTCAACACAATCCACCTGCCTCCAAGGAGATAAAGTAAAGCTCAAAATAAACAATCTACATTATATATACTTCCATTAATCTACATTTACTCACTTTTATTTTTCACTCACTCTCACATACAAGGTACCTTTTAATTTCAAACAGTCTACATTACATATCTACACCCTGAGTGCTCATGGAATGTTAATCCTTCAACCCAGCAGGTTTAATCCTGGATGTCTCCCAACCCAGCAGAATTTTAGGTGTTACTGTTTTCCAACCCCAGATCCCCTTGGACATTTTTAACCTTCAGTCCAGCTGTGTTGTCCAACCCCAGATCCCCTTGGGCATAGCCTCAATCTGCAACCCTGAGTGCTCTTGGAATGCAAATCCCCCAACCCTCTGGAAGGAGCCCCCAGAAAACAAACTGTGAGATGACTATGCTCCTGCACGGTGGGGGTGTAGGGAGGCAGAGATCTCTGAAGCTTGCTCTTGGGGAGAGAGGTTTCTTGGAGATCCAGGAATGCCCGAGCCTCGTGCTCTCAGGCGTAGCACGTGGCCGGGCTTAGGAGGACGGGGAGGGGAGAGAGAAACCGAGGGTTTAAGAGAGGGGAAGCCCCAGGGGGGGAGGAAGTCCAAGAGAGGAGGAGAGGGCCGAGAGGCCGCATGGCCCCTCGGAGCCCCCTTATCAGGAGCTCCCAAGTGGGCCGGGACAAGGCATGGGTCAATGGAGTTACAGACGCTGATGTTTTGGGGGCAGGTACAGAGGTGTGGGATGAGCCACAATCTTTTGGGGGGTGGGATGGAACAGTCCATTTCACTCCAGGATTCATCCAAGGACAGAAGTGACATTCGGCTAGCTACGAGAACAATCATATCTATCTATCCTCTGCAACAACAAACCCCCACAGCTCCTCCCCACCCACCTGATTCAGGAAGAATTTTCTCTGAGAGAAGTGGAAAAGAACCTGTTTATTTAACTAACAAAACACTCCCCAGCACTAAAAAAAATAACAACACCAGATGACAACAAAACTCTTTCACCACTCTGAAGAGATGACAAATCCAGAAAGTCTCTCCTGGGGGTGGTCGCCCAGGTCTGGGCGCTGGGGATTGCTCTGGGCACTGGGGATGGCTGCTGCAGATCACAGAGCGCAGGCTCCCGGTGCTCCTCAGGGTTCCCAGGTCCCAGTCCAGAGCAGGTTGGATGGTATTCAGAAGAAGGAAAGGGAAAGAAACAACCCAGGGAAAAAATTGGACTGCCTAGTTAAACTAACTAACAGGAAAAAGCAAAGGCAAGAGCGGAAGCAAGAGCAAGCAAACAAAGCCAGCAAAAGCAAGCCAAGCCAGCCCACACAAGCCTCTTGTGGAGAACAGACCATGGGGGGAGGTGAGCCAGCTGATAACAAGACAAAACAAACTTCACTTTCAGAGTCAGTTCTGAGAGCACAGAACAGAATATCAAACATGAACAGAACCCACGATTGGGGATACAAACACCAGAACCTCACCGTGGGACACCTGGGTTTCCACATCAGCAAGAGACAGTTCCTGACAGTCGAAGGGTCAGCGGCAGGGTCCTCAGCACACCCGTTCCTTAAATGTTATCTGGCCATACAGACGGTTTTAGCTACTTCTACAAGTATTTAAATCAACATTGGCTGTTTCACAAATACCTCTGAGTTATTACTGTCAGTTAGTTACAAAAATAAAAGCATTAGTTATTATTTCACAACTACAGCTATTTCTGCAAAAGTTAACATTCTAATGCACAACCCATGGCATCCACTTCAATATTTTGCAAAAGCCAAAACTAGTATGTATGTTTTTCACACTGTGCACAAACTAAACTATCATCCAAGAATGATATTCTCAGGATATGAGCTACACAGGGACCAGGGCATTGGCCACAAAAAGCTGACAAATTATATTACAGCAAAAGCAGTTAAAAGTGATTACAAACTGTACTGTATCAAAATCGTTGTGACTAAGAATAAGTTGCAGAAGTCAAGACATAAGAGCAAAAGCCACCAACTACATAGTTCTGTATAACAAACCCAGGGCAGGTGTTTCCCTTGCAGGGAGCACTGGGGCCTTCCCCGGGCCCCTTCTGCCCTCTGGCAGAGCCGGTGGCATTTTCCAGCACACGCAGTTTGTAACCAAGAGTCGGGTGCAGCCCAGAAGGCTCCGAGCGCCTCCTCCCAGGCTGACTCTGCAGATCCGAGGCTGCTCTGGGCTCTGCCAGGGCTCTGCTGGGGCTCAGCTCTGGGCCAGGCTGGGCCCGCTCTCCCCTCACATTGCTCCGGGCAGCCGAGTCACGGAGGGAGGAGGAAGGGACACCTCAAGGGACTTGAGGTTTAAAAGAGTTTTTATTCAAAAAACTGCCATACCAAACAGGCTGTCATAAGAGCCGTAACAAACAGGCTGTCCTAACTACCATAACCAACTAGCACTGCTAACTACCATCACTAACTAGTTGTCCTCACTAACTACTGTAACTAAAAGCTGTCCTCCACTGCTTCATCTCCTCCGCTGCTCCCTCAGTTGCTTTGCTGCGGTGATCAGAGGGGTCAGGCTGGAGAGAGGCTTGGCTGATGATATAAATGGGTGCTGCCCAAAGGATAAAAAAGAAAGAAATGAACTGTTACTTTCCAGAGCAACTTCCTCACAGGCTCTGTTGCAACAGGACAAAGGGAAATGGTCTGAAACTCAGGAGAGGGAAGCAAGCTCAGGTTAGATCTAAGGCAGAATCTTTTTGCCAGGAGAGTGGGGAAACACTGACAGAAGGTGCCCAGGGATGTGGGAGGTGCCTCCTCCCTGGGAACATCCAAGCTCAGGCCAGGCAGGGCTCTGAGCACCTGACCTGCCTGAAGATGGCCCTGCTCCTCGTGAGGCACCAGGGGCAGATGCCCTCGAAAGGACCCTGCCAAGCCAAACCCGGCGAGGATTCTGCTTGCTTTGCGTGTGGAACGCAGCGAGGCTGGAGACTATCGGAGGGGCCCCAGCAGAAAACCCCTCCCTGGCGCTGCTGCTTCCCCTCGGCCGCTCGGCATTCACCTGCAGCAGCTCCTGGGCAGACCAGCGCTGCTCCTCGTCCGGCTCCAGGCTGCACTCGAGGAAGTCCCGCAGCAGAGCCGACAGGCGCCGGGGCTCCTGCAGCTGCGGGGTCCCGTTGTGCCGGATCAGAGCGCGAGCCTGCAGGAAAAGCAAACTCAGCGCTCTGCCAGCTTCCTTCCCACCCACAGGTGCTCACAGCAACCCCGGGTTCTCAGCCCCAGCTCCAGGAACACTTTCCTCCCTGGCAAAGATGCTGCTCACAGCTCATTTTCCTGTGCCAACCAAGAAACCCAAACCCTGGTGCTGCCACAGCCATTGGAAAGAGCTGATGCACTTGATTCACATTTTCAGGTCATCCTCAGAGCCAGAAGAGCTGCAACAGCATAAATCCCAAAGCAAATTGTTGCTGGAGACTGCAGAATATTTGTCTGTGTTGAGGCTCAAGTGCTCTGGGAATTCCCTTCCCCAGGTGCAGAAACCTCCAGCTGCTGCTCCCAGTGCAGGGTCACCCTGTGCTCACAGGGCTCTGCAGCCCCTGGAGAATTTGCCTCTTACCATGGCCCTCGTTTCCTTGAAGTAAGGAGGTTCTCCTTCCACCATCTCGATG
Organism: Lonchura striata; assembly: GCF_050655825.1. Classification (NCBI taxonomy): domain Eukaryota; kingdom Metazoa; phylum Chordata; class Aves; order Passeriformes; family Estrildidae; genus Lonchura; species Lonchura striata. The sequence continues at coordinate 9,061,636 of NC_140738.1, forward strand.
GTCACAATGCCAAAGGACCAGATGTCCACCTTGGGGCCATAAGGAGAACTGGTCACAACTTCTGGGGCCATCCAGTGAGCAGTGCCCACCATGGAGCTGCGCCGGTCCTGCTCAGAGCTGAGCTGAGCACAGAGGCCAAAATCAGCTGAGGACAGAAACAAACACTGTCAAAGGCAGCTGGAATGAGGAAACCAAGCACCAAGACTCCCCACTCTCAGTCTGAGAATGCAGTAGTGAAGTGAGCTGGAAAAGTGCTCAGGGCTGTAGCCAAGGGAAGGTGGAACTGGACCCTTAAAGAAACCCTCAGCTTTCGTGCAGTGGCTTTTACTGATTCCCTTGAAGCTTTAGATTCCAACTCCTGCCCCTCTGGCAGGGCCATACCCAGAGCAAAGCCACCCCTGGCACCCTGCTGCTCTCCGGAGCTCTCTGCAGGGGCAGCCGCTCTCAGCTGGCAGCAGGGGCCGGGCAGTGCCCCCAGCAGCCCTTGTGGGGCTCTGGCCGGCACTGGGAAGCAGCCCCACAGCCGCACCCGGGAGCGCCGTGCCTGGCCAGGAACACCCACCCAGCTTGACAGAGCCGGCCATGCCCAGGAGGATGTTGGAGCTCTTCAGATCTCTGTGGATCACCCGGTTCGCATGGAGGAAATCCAGGCCCTGCAGGCACTGAGAGAGAACAAGAAACACCAGGACAAAAACCAATGGCCGGAATCTATCACACAAGAAAGGACAGCTCCGAATTCTGCCAGCAGCAGCTTTGCTGTGACAGGCCAGGAGTGCAGAGCAGACAGGCTCCAGGCAAACGGTTCAGGGCAAAGCTGAGAACAGCACATCAAATCCAGAACAGACAGAGAGTGCCACAACAGCAGGAAAGAGAGCAAGAACAGAGCAGAAGTGCAGCGATGCTGGCAGGCCGTTCACTGCAGAGGCTCTTTCTTCTCCAGCTCATGAAACCAACAAACAGAGCCCTGAGCATGGAGCCACTCCTGTTCTCACGCCTGTATGGAAGGACCATCGTGCCCAAGGCGTGGCAGCCACAGGCAGGATCCCTCACCTCCCGACTGACAGCTGCCATCTCTCCTTCAGCCATGCGTGTCTGTCTGACAACGTCCTGCAAAGTTCCTCCATCCATGTATTCCATCACCAGCCAGAGATCTCCGTCAACAAGGAAGCTGGAAGAGAAAAGCAGTGACATGGAGACAAATGTGCAATGCTCAATTCCCCCATGGAAAAGCCTGGAGTGTAGTTTTGTTTCCAGGTCACTTGTCCATGAGGACAGAATCAGATGGAGAGACATTCCTGCCAGGCTGCAGAGTCCTTGGAATCTGCACAGTCTAAAGGAAGAGACACCTGTGAGAAAGGAGAGGCCTTAGATGGCAAGCAGGTGAAAAATGCAGTTTAGCAACAGCCCAGATCAGTGTGGAACCACAACACTGGCCCCCAGCTGGTTCAGCTTCTGAGCTCATCAGTTCCACCATTCCCTACAGAACAAGGCAACACAACTCCCAGGGTTATCCAGGGGAGGAGGCCGTGCAGCACTTGGGATAAAAGCAATCAGAAACCTTTCAGAAACAGGCAAGGCCAGTGAAAAATGGGCAAATGAGGCATTTGTGCAAACAAGGCCCTGGTTTTCCTGGCATCTGCAGCAATGCAAAAGGGCTGGGAAGAAGAAGCCAAGGGAAATAATTTCTGCTGTGGTTTATCAGCACTTGTTGTAAGACACAGAAAACGGGGTCAACTTGAAGGAAAAACCAAACCAAAGCAACCAAAGCACACGGAGGGAGCGAACTGCCAGGCTGCTGTTTTGGGAAGATACGGCTGGGTCAGGCATTTTCAAAACAGGCTACAGACTACGGGTGCCAGGAAAGGTTAAGGCAGGGCCCGTGCACGGGATGAGGCCTGAAGCACTCACCTGTCCAAAGAGTTGACAATGTTGGGGTTCTTCTTGTCCTTCAGGAGCAGGAGCTCATTCACAGCGCGTTCCCTGTTCTGCCCTCTGAGACTCATTTTCTTTATGGCCACCTGAGGGGACATTGAAGACCTTTAACTGGAGGAGTCTGTGGCAGGAGGCCACAGCCAACACGGGGCGAGGCTTTTTGGAGCGACGGAGCCGGGCTGTGCCAAACTGCCCTGGGATGGGCACCAGAGCTCAGCAAGGGCCACTCCCACAGCCCATTGCTCTGCTCGCTGGGGCTGCTTACAGGACACATGGCCAGAGACATTTGGCCTTGCAAGCTCTGCAGAAATGGCCCCTCAGCTGTCAGCCTCCCAGCTCTAACCACATTCTCTGCACCTACAGTCTTCTCAAATGGCCTCAACACTCTCATTATTATTCAAATACATTTTGCAAGCAGGAGGTAATTCTGGTTCTGTGAAAACAGAGCAAAACAGCCGGGAACCCTTTAGCAATTGCATGGGATTTGGTCATGATTTCAGATGCAGCTGCTCTGTTTGGGATTGCACAACAAAGCAAACACACACATCCATTGCTCAGGTGATCCCTGTCACAGGCTGTCACTGACCCCAGACCCAAACACAACTGCAGGGTTTAGGAGAGAGCTTTGCTCTGGACATCCATCTTCTCATTTCTATCCCTCTCTCTCTGTGGACAGCTGAAGTGGAACTAAAGTCCCAAATTGAGCCCAAGCAGGATCTCACCCTAATTAGGCCTTGAGGTACCCTTTGAAGATGAAAGGCAGGATGGAAAAACTGCTAAATAGTGTTCCTGTCTGCGGCTGGGGTGAAGATAAATTGGGCCTCAGTCTCCAACACTGATCCATTCACACTTTTAGATATGAAGAGCAAGCCAGCATGTCCTGCTCTGACAGACACTGCTGCCCTCCTTGCATCCCTTTGGGCACTCCAGAAGGACCAAGTGTGTCCCAGCTGTGCTCTGCAGGCTGACACTGCTCTGCCTTCAGAGGAGCAGCCTGTGCAGGAAAGCTCTGCTGGCCCCCAGAGCTGCAGCCACAGCTCCCAGCAGAGGAGAGAGCCCTGGAGAGCTGCCAGACGTGCTGGGCGTGTTGGCACTGACCTCTCCTCCAGTGGCCCTGTCGAGTCCTTTGGAAACAGTTCCAAAAGCCCTGGAGACAAAACAGCAGAGAAGAAAGAAGCAGTGCTTGAGGCCCTGGGAGTGAAAGCCAGCCCAGACAGGAGATCTCTGCTGCTTGCAGCGCTCACAAACACCTGGGTGCATCGGCCCTTGCAACAACAGCGCAGCAGCCACCAGCCCTCTGCCATGCCAGGTGTGCAAGAGAAAACTGAGACCCAACACGAAGGAATTGGGCTGGAGCAAATCCCAAATGTCCATGCTGAATTGCTCTAGTTCAAAACCTGAGGTGAGCAATGGGTGTCTAAAGAACTGGAAAAGAATGCATTTCATCCTTTTCGATTTCCTGCCTAAGACCTGCAGGATCCACAAGGGCCCTGCCATCAGGCAGGTGATGCATTTTCCCCCAGAGTGCACCAGCTCTGTGTCTGTTCCTGAATGTATGGGCTCTACGAGCTGTGCTAGAATAGAGCACTCATTAGTTCATCTCTGGTTCATGTTTCTAAACCTTTAGGTTGTTAATTCTGACCGGAAGATATTTTATGAAGTAAAATATTTGAAAGAAATCTCCTTGAGAGATGTTGTCTGACAGTCTCCAGATGGTGAGTGGCTCTTTTAGGCAATCCAGTTCCAGACACAGAAGATCTCCCAGGTCCTGCTCCTTGCTGCAGGCAGGACACTGCCAGCCTCAGGGGCCTGTGACGGCTCCTTCTGACCACAGTTCTCAATTCTGATCAGGACTGAGAGACAGCAGGATGGCACCCCAGTGTCTGAAGGTGTTTGGAGCTCTCCTGACTTCTCCCATGATCCTGCACCAGCACAGCCCCTGGGCTGCTTGTGCAGAAGTAGCTGCCGTGCACTTACCCTTGGCCAATCTGCTCCACTTCCAGGTATTTCTCGGCAGGCTCTGCCACGCTCACGATGTTCCCTGAAAGAAACCACGTGGAAGAGGCTCCCTCCCAGAGCGAGACCCCGCCAGAGCAGAGCCAGAATGCAGCCCCACTCCCTGGGGCCGTGAGCCCCTTGGTCTCAGCTGGGGAAGGACAATAAATGCCCCTGTGACATTCAGCTGCAGAGCAACGCTGGCTGCAGCTGATGCCGAGACACACACACAGCCCCTGCTCTGAACACAGGAACAGAGCAGACGTACTCAGCTGCACCAGGCACCACTCCCCTCTCCCCTCTGGCTGCAGGGCTGTGCTGCTGTCAGAACCTTCAGCCCAGGATCCCACAGCGGAGGGAGATTCAGTGTCCTCTTCCCAAGCACAGGGAGGATCAGTGTCCTCTTCCCAACCACAGGGAGGTTCTGGATCCTCTTCCCAACCACAGGGAGGTTCTGGATCCTCTTCCCAAGCACAGGGAGGTTCTCCATCCTCTTCCCAAAACGCTGCAGGTTCGCCATCATCTTTCCAAGCCAGGGGATGTTCACTGTCCTCTTCCCATGCTGGGAGAAGTTCACCCTCCTCTTCCCAAGGCACAGGATGTCCTCTGTCCTCATCCCACAGCGGGAGATGTCCTCTGTCCTCATCCCACACCATGGGGGCTTGGCCATCCTCGCCCCGCACCAGGGGACATCCACCGCCCTCGTCCCACGCCGGGAGATGTCCACTGTACCTGTCCCACGCCGCGGGAGCCTCGCCGCTGTATTCCCACAGCGCGGGATGTTCGCCCTTGTCTCCCAGAGCAGCGGGAAGTTCACTGTCATCTCCCAGCACCGAGGGAAGTTCACCAGCGTCCTCCAGAACAGCGGGGAGCTCACTGCTGTCTTCCTCCTCTTTGGCCTCCTCTTGGGAAGCAGAGGGAGCCAGAGGAGGGGCTGGTGCTGCTTTTGTGCCCTGTGGACAGATGGCAGCGTGAGGGACGGGAAGTTCTATCTCAGTGATCACCTTATTTGCCTTCAGCTGCACATCCAGCTGCACTAAGCAGAAATTGGGTTTGGGGCTCTTCAAACTAACAATGGGCTAAAGTCGACATTGCCACTTATTGTTGGGAAAACGATATTCCACTGTGGCTAAAGCCAGCAAGCAATCCTGTGCCTGCAAAACCAGACCTGCAGCCCTTCAAAAGCTCTGCAGCAGAAAAGGAGAAATCTGCTGGGGATCCCTTTGCTGCTGCTGCTGCTGCTGCAAAGACTCTGACAGGAACTTTCCTTCAGCCTCCCAGGCTGGCACTCGGCTGCCACACGCCGAGCTCACAGCTTGCTGCACAATTCCAAACACCAAAGGTTCCTTTCCCACTCACCGGAGGAGGAGCTGCTCGGAATCCACACATGAGGTGCCCTGCAACGGGAGAGGGAACATGAACCAGATGCTGTCAGGAAAAAACTGCCTGTCGTGGGAAATGCCATGGAGCAAGGCAACCCCGAGAGAGCATTTTGCTTTCCCAGCGTCCCTCCAGGAGCCACAGTCCCTTCCCACAGCAAGAGAACGGCACAAAATGCTGGGCTGGGTCAGTTCTTGGCTGGGCAGGGAGTTCCCGGCTCTGCTGCCACAGACTCCCCGCTGGAGGGAACAGAACCCCCCAGGGCTCATTGCAAATGCTGTGCACGCCCCGCTGGCTGCAGACACCCCCTTTTTCAGCTGCAGCTGCTGGCAGGAGCTCTCCCAAAGCAATGGAGCCTTCATGGCCATTTGGTTACAAAGTCAGCTCAGGTCCAGAGGAAGAACAGAAAGCACACAGCAAGCGCAAAGCCACAGCACCGAGGGAAAACCTCGACTTACGTGCCAAGTGGGTTAAAAAATACCCCGAATAAGCCACAGAGTACAGCGTGCAAACTGCAGCAGCCACGTGCTGGATCATTTTGGCTGCGCTGCACACGCCTGCAGACTGCAGCCCTGCAAGCACACAAGGACACCCGTCAGGGCTGGGCTGGTGCTGAGAATGCCTCGGGCAGGAGGATCCTCCGGCAAGGAGCAGTGCCCAGAGCCACTGGGGACACTGAGGCCTCCGTGTCCCACAGCCACGGGAGCACCTCGGGGACGTGGCAGTGCTCCTGTGACATCACAGCAGCAGCTCACGCAGAAACCGCCCGGAAGGTTCTCCTGGGTCACAAAGGAGCACAAAGAACCCTCCCAGGGCACAGCCTATTGCCCAAAGGCTCCAGGAGGAGCTCTGAAAATGCAGCAAACAGGGACACCCCATAGCCCAGCCTGAACACTGAGGAGGAACAAGGACGGGAGCACAGCAGAGGAAACAGGACCTTTAGTCACTGCTACATCTGACTAAAGCCAGCAAGCCGTGTTCCCGCTGGGATCTTTGTTCTCGCTCTAAAAACAAGCAAGGTGCTGCACTCGAAATATACAGAAGGCAGGAACTGGGCAGGAGGTGGGATTAGGAAGGAGGAGGAGGAAGATGAGGATGAGGAGCAGGAAAAGGAGGAGAAACAGGAGGTTCCAGTGCCCCCTGAGGCCGCAGCACCCTTGGCCCCGGGACCATTGCCCCCAGCTCATCCTGCAGGTGAGAGGGGAGGGGGAGCTTGTCCCAAATATATTGGGGAGTCTCTGAGAGGGTTTTTTATTGGGGTGTGTTGGGAGCTTGCAGATTGTGGAATTGAGCCCCAGATGTTCGTCTGGGAGGCCCAAATAAAGCCTGGGGGGTTTTTTTCTCTGTGTGTGTAGGTTTGGATCTTGCAGGACCCCAAAGCTGAGCCCCCTGGGGGATCTTTGGGAGTCCATGTGGCCCTTGCCCAGTGTCACCAGGGGGAGGACATTGTCCTGGGGACCCCCGGGGGAGCAGAGGAGGGGAACCCCTGGGACCCCCGGAGTGGGGAGAGCAGAGAGGGGCGATCCTGGAGCTGGGGGACCCCCGGCTGGCTGGAAAGGGGGGGAGCCTGGAGAGGAGGAACCCCTGGGACACCTGGGATCTCAGAGTAGAGCATCAGGGGAGAAGGGACCCCATGGAGCCCCAACAGCCCCTGGATCATCCCTAAGCAGGACACCTGAGAAGGGGGAACCCCTGGAGCCATTGGACCCCCATCATCCCAAGGAAAGGAAACCTCTGGAACCCCAAAAGTGGAGAGATCAGAGATAGGGAACTCCTGGGAGTGTTGTTTTGGGCTGAACCTTGAGACTGTGGAGATTTTCATGGACACAAGAGTCCTGCTGAGTTCTAGGGATGGACTTGGGCAGGAGGAGCCTCCAGTCCAAGATGCTCGCCTCTTGTTTTTCCCCCAAACCAGGATTTGTCATTCCCTGGGTGTGGCTGGATGGAGGAGGAGGAAAAGCCCCGGAGATGCTGCAGGAGGAGGAGCTGCAAACCCAGCCCAGGGAGCTGCGGGGAGGAAAGAGCCCCCCTGAGCCAGGAAGGCGGGCGGAGATCCAGCCGGAGCTCAGAGCTGGTGGAGAAGCCTCATGGCAGGGAGAAGTCCCACAAGTGCTTGGAATGTGGGCAGGGTTTCAGCTGGAACTCCCACCTGATGGAACACCAGAGGATCCACACTGGGGAGAGGCTCTACGAGTGTGGGGAGTGTGGGAAGAGCTTCAGTGGGACCTCCGACCTCACCAAGCACCACAGGATCCACACTGGGGAACGGCCCTATGAGTGCTTGCAATGTCAGAAGAGCTTCAGGTGGAATTCAGAGATCATCACTCAGCAGCACTTCCACACCAGGGAGGCCCTGCGGGTGTCCTGAGTGAGGGAAGAGCTTCGTGCGCTGCTCCAGCTCCATCCCCATGGGAGGATCCGGGCTGGATGATCCCCAGTTGTTGCAGCCTGAGCTGCTACAAGGAGAGTCCACGGTAAAGAAGCAGAAAAGGCCTTTGCATGGTATCCACAGATGTCTGAATCAGCCATGCCGTGAGATGTTCAGGGTTTTCCCCAGCACGCCCATCCCCCTGCTCCAACTCTCAGCTCTCCCTGTCCTGAGGAGTCGGGGTGGGGGTGACCCTGGTCCCTGGGCAGTACAAAGATGAGGCCCAGTCAGGGAACAGGGAGGGAGTGGCCCAGGGACACAGGAACAGACACAGGAACAGGGCAAGGAGCAAACAGAGTCCAACAGCCCCTTGAGGGAAGCCTCCTGCATCTCCCCAAACCAGGGAAATGCCCCCCAGGATCCCCACAATTCCCCTTTTTATATTATTAAGAAAGCTTCTCTGGAGGATCAACTGATTCAACACAAAATGACAAAATCAATCAAAAGCGCTCATACGACAATTTTCAAAATGCAAACAATTCTGAGTCTCTAATGTCCAAATAGATTTTCTTAGAGCTGGCAGGAGGGATGTGGGGTTTTCTTAGTCCGGTTTATCAGGAGATGGAATCAGGAGCCTTCAGTAGGGACTGGTTCTCTGGCCCCTGTGGCAGTGCTGCTGGCTGTGACAGACTCTGTACGAGGTAATGTAGGTGGTGATGTGCCTGTTGGAAACTCCAAATAGAAATCATTACTTTTTAAGAAAAAGATGGTTAATTTAGGAAAACTTTCCTTTCTTCCCCCCCAATTACACTCCTTCAGGTATTATGAAGGAACTCTGGGGAAAGGGACTAGTGGAGGGAGGCCATGGAAAGGGGGAAAAGGAGGTAGGAATTTGTGGGAACATAAAAAAGGGGTAATAGGACAAGGGAAAGGAAACAGGGAAAGTGGGAGGGGGGCAGGGAGGCCACAGGAATTGGGGAAGGGTATTAGAAGAAGTGGGACTTATCAGACAGGAAAGTTGTTTTGATATGGAGGTGGAGTCTTGGATGGAAGGTGGCTTATCGGTGTTCTGTGCTCTTTCAGCTTTTGGGCTGTTGCTGGGATTTGGCTGCTGGTTTTGGGTTTAATTTCCCCGGTAGGAGTGTGGAGGACTTCCATGACATGGGTAATATTTCGCAGGTTTGCAGTTTGGTGCATGTTTGCTACCTTGCACTGGAACTCCACCAGGTCCTGTCACATCTGCTGCTTGGGGGCTTTTTCTTCCTTGTATTATATTAAATTCCACAATTTCTACATCTCCTAGACTGTGGAGTTATTTCCTGCGGTTATTTTTTTTTATAGCAGTCTGTTGAACAAACACATCTTGTTTGTTATCATTCCGGGTTATGAAACCGTATCTGTTTTTGACATTGAACCATTTCCTGTCCCCAGAACGTTCATGGCAAGGACTTTTTCACCTTGGCCAGCGGGTTTGCGTGTGTGTTGGTGATGCTGGACGTGGCGCCGGTGCTGGGGCGCTGCCGTGCGGGGCTCATCCCGCTCCCGGCGCTGGCGGCCGCGCCGAGGCTCGGCCCCTTCTCCTTCCCGGGCTCTGTCCCGGCCGGTGCCCGCGGACGCTGCGGGCGCAGGAGCTCCGGAGCAGCAGCGGGGCGGGGGCGGCAGTTTCGCCCCAGGACTGCGGTTCTGAGCCGCCCCCGGCGGGGCTGCCCGCCCGCCGGCCTCGCCCGCCCGCCCTCGGCCCCGGGGCCGCGGCTGCCGCTCGTTGTCTCCGTGCGGGACCGCGCCGCGCTCCCCGCCCGTTTCCCGGACGCTGCGAGGGCTGATCATTTCTAGGTGTTCTGGAGAGGGCAGCGAGGTGAGTTAAAGTGCACAGGAGGCCAGTGAGGGCAGTTGGCTTGGAAATGGCCGAACTGGCCACAGTTCAAGCACCTCTCGTTGTTAATGGGCACCACTGCCTCCCCCACCCCTTTGCTCACGGCCAGGGCTAAAGCAGTTTCTGAAGAAGAGGCCTTAGTGCAGGTGTCGACCATCTGTGGGATGAGTGGCTCTGGATCTTGGGGAAGAGCTCCGAGAAGCTTTTTGGTTTCCAGGTTGGCGTTAGACATTGCCATTTTTCCCAGGAGTTCATCCCTGGCCTCTACATTATCAATTTGGCGATCGATGGCCTCTGGGAGGTGGTCAACAAACTTAACAAATGTCTCTTCAACCCCCTGATGGATTGAAGAAAAGTTTTGGACAAGGGTGGTTCCACCAGGGATTTTTAAAGGAGCAGTCTTTGCAGCAGATTTGATGTCATCTAAGACATTGTTGGGCAGCATGACCTGATCCTCTGGTCTGCTAAATTCCCCCTCTCCTGCCAAAGTCTCAGGGCCTTCCTGGCCTTCGCCTAAAACTTCACTCAAGTCATACTTGGATAGGATTGGCTTTAAAAGTTTTTTCCACTGCAATAGTGCAGTGGTAATGTAATGGAAGGCATGGGGAATTAAGGTATGTCCTGTGAAAGTTTAGTCCAATACATTTTTAAAATATGGAGAATTGCGGCCATAGTCTCTGGCCGCTTTTCTCAACTCCTTCCCCTCAGTGTGAGGAATCCGCTCCCATCGCGGCTCCTTTCCCCGTTTAATGACGACAGGCGCTGCAAGGCAATCGAGATCTCTCACCAAGTCCAGGTCCCCATCCCGCAGGGCTCCTCCCTGATCCGTGTCCAGCCTCCTCCCGGCCTGTTGTTATTGCCGGGGTGCCGCCGTCCTCATCCTCTTCGGAAGGTGGGTCGGGGCGGGCTGGAGCGCGCAGCCTCCGGCGGAGCGGTGGGGCCCGGTGACTCGGGGCCTGCAGGCCAGCATGGTGGGCTTCCAGCCAGGCCCGCGTTCGGTTCCGCGGCGTGGGAACCGGGATGGGCTGGAGAAGGAGGGAACCACCCTCAAGGGCCCACTCGGGGATGTGGGCAGGGGACAGAAGGGGCTGGTCCCGACGGTGACACCATCGACGCAGCTGCGAGCGCAGGGGAGGGACCCGAGGCGGGGCTGTACAACTGACATTCCTGGAGCTGGGGACCTAACTGGGGACAGGGCAGTCGGGGACAAGGGAGCGGGGAAGGCTCGGGCTGGAGTGGCCAGGGCCAGCCTGAGAGAGGGACTGAGTGGGGCAGGAGGCAGCAGGGAGTAGGTGACAGCCCTGTGCCCGTGGGCAGGGTCTGGCTCCCAACCCACCCATAGGGGAAGCAGGGTTAGGATCAGGGAGGGAGTAACACGGGGAACAAGAACCAGGGACCCAACTTTCTCACTTAGGCTTTACTAATTTAAAAATCAAATTGAAAATAGGATTAAACTTGCCCACTTTATAATTTCCACCCACTTGTATATCATAAATGCATCACCCAACTTTCCCCCAGAATGAAAGTGACAAAACATCTTCCTGGGAAGCCTCAGGAAAGTGCTCAAACAAAAACCGAACAAAAGTTTTTTAAATGAAACATTCCCTAGTACTAAGGTTGCTTTAATCTGAATATAAATCTCTCATTGAGCTGGGGATAAATGATTGTCCATGTTTCCCAAACAACCCAAAATTCCCCCCCACGAGGCAAAAGGATGAACTTAAGATAAATGTGTTCATGTGTGGAGCTCTCCCCCGGGCACCTGGCAGCCCACGCTGCGAGTACTCACCAATGCGAGGGACACAAAGGAAAAGCGAAACCTCGAGGGGGCTGGTGGGCTCCTGCCGGTCCTTTGGATTCTGAAAGCTTCCCTTCCAAAGCGGCAGCCTTCCCTCAGAATTCCAAAGGGGTGCCGACAGGCCAGGAGAAACAGTCCTCACAAAGCGAAGGAAGAAGCTGGTCCCAAACGACGCTTGAATTCCCAAAGATCCCGGATCCGATGACCTTCAGGAGACGCTCTCCGGGACTGGATAACTGCCCAAGGTCCCTGTTCTGGGAGCCATTTGTTCCAGCCTGAACTGCTACGAGGAGAGTGCAGGGTAAATAAGCAGAAAAGGCCTTTGCATGGTATCCACAGATACCATGGGACAGATACTCCAGGGACAGCAGCCAGGTACTGGAACAGCGACCCGCACGTTATGGAGCAAAGAAGGACTGCGGTGGGCTGGCTCTGCCGGTACAACCACGAGTATCTCAGGCCGTTCCTCACGGAGCGCCGAGGTGAGCGTGGGGCAGAGCGTGTCCCCTCGAGCCCTGCTCTGGCAATGACCCTGAGGCCCCTCAAAACCTCCCTGGGAATCGCCCCAGAGCCCTCAGCCCTCCTTGTGCCCATCCCCGAGACCTTCTGTCCCTGCCACTGACCCCCGTGGCTCTCCCAGTCCATCCCAGTCTCTCCCAGTGCCTCCCGGCTGTCCATCTCAGCCTGGCGTGGCGCTGCCGCCCCTCAGCCAATCAGAGCGCGAGTCTCTGATGACTCATCAGTTGCCAGGCAGACCCGCAGCGCCGCGTGCCCCGCACTGGACTCGGCCTCCCAGTGCCGCGCGCTTCATTCCCAGTTCCTCCCAGTGCCGCCCCAGTCCCTCCCACTCCTTCCCAGCCCATTCCCAGTTCCTCCCAGTGCCGCCCCAGTCCCTCCCACTCCTTCCCAGCCCATTCCCAGTTCCTCCCAGTGCCGCCCCAGTCCCTCCCACTCCTTCCCAGCCCATTCCCAGTTCCTCCCAGTGCCGCCCCAGTCCCTCCCACTCCTTCCCAGCCCATTCCCAGTTCCTCCCCAGTTCACTCCGAGATCTCCACCCTCTGCCAGTGCCCCCCATCCCCTCCCCTCTCTCTGAGTATCATCCCAGTCTTTCCCAGTTCATTCCAAGTCCCTCTCAGTCCATTCCCAGTCTGCCCCAAGGCCACACCACCCCTCCCCTCTCTCTCCCAGCTCCCCCCAGCTGATCCCAGTGTGTCCCCGCTCTCTCCCAGTGACCCCCAGCGTGTCCATCTCGCTGGTGCCCTCGAGCTCCCAGCCCAGCCCCGGCCACCTGCTCTGCTCCTTGGTGGATTTCTACCCGGCCCACACCCAGCTGAGGTGGTTCCAGGGCCAGCAGGAGCTCTCTGTGGTGGCCACCGACATGGTCCCCAACGGGGACTGGACCCACCAGCTCCTGGTGCTGCTTGAAACCCCAACCCGGGCCGGGCTCACCTCCACCTGCCAGGTGGAGCACGTCAGCCTGGAGCACCCCTTGAGCCAGCACTGGGATACAGGGGAGGAATTGGGGGCACTGGGACAGCCACTGGGATGTGCTGGTTTCAACTGGGAGGGAGTTGGAGAGCCTGGTTTCAACTGGGAGAGGAGGTTGTGGATTTGGAAAGGCTAAGAAGGGGTTTGAAGGATACTGGGGAGGGTGGGATGGGGTTCTGGGGGTCCTGGTGGACACTGGGAGGGAGTTTGGGTGTGCTGGGTGTGACTGGGAGGGATGTGAGTGAGCCTGGAAGAGCTGGATGGAGATTGGGGATGGAAGAGCAGAGATTGGGACAAGGTTGGTTGTGCTGGGAAGAGACTGGGAGGGGTCTGGATGAACCCTGGTGGGGCTGGGAAGGGAATGAGAGAGAGTTTGGGGGTCCTGGAGCAGTGGGGGACAACTGGAAGGAGGCTGTGGGATCCTGAGAGGGACAGGAGGGGCTTTGGTGGGTCCTGGGAAGGTGAGGAAGGGATCAAGAGGGAGGTTTCAGGGATCCTGAGTAGGTTGGGAGCAACCAGGAGGGTGCTTGGAGGGGCCTGGGTGCCTGTGAGAGTTTCTGGGGGGTCCTGACCCCTGCGGAGACCCCAGAGATGCTGCTGGATGCTGCCACAGCAAGATGCTGGCAGGAACTGGAGACTCCGAGTTGGGCTTCATCTTCCTGGCACTGGAGATCTGGTTCTACCTGCACAAGAAAGGGGGGTCCCGTGAGTCGTATCCCACCTCCCCCAGAATGTGAATGGTCCCCCCGGGGACCCCAGCCCGGTGTCACCCCCTTTTCTCTGCCCACAGAGCTCCTGAGCCGCCGGCGGCCGCAGCCTATCCCCGTGGCCCCGGACCCGGCCGGGATCCCCGCTCCATCCCCACGCTGATGTTGGGGGGGTCGAGTGTCCCCCAGCCCTGCTGTCACTCTGCCCCTGCCCCCTGCTCCCAGTGTTCCCAGTAAAGCTTCCCAGTTAAACCCAGCCCAGTTCATGGGGGCACTGGGGAGGGACTTGGGGGGACCCCACGGCGGGGCCGGCCCTGGGCAGGGAGGGCGGGTCCAGGTGGGGAACACTGCCTGCTGCGGGTCTGCCCGGCAACTGGTGAGTCATCAGCCCCGCTCTCGCTGATTGGCTGACTCTTCTCCACCGCGTTCTCTCATTGGCTGAGGAGAGGCCCGGCAGTGCAGAGAAGGAACGGGAGAGATCCCGCCCCGAGCACCGGCACGGGGACAACAGACCCGGCCTGGGCACAGGGAGGGAATTTATTACCAACCAAACCACGGCAGCACCGGGAGAAGGGAAAGAAATCCCTCCAGCACCTTCCCCCACCCAACGGGGATCACCCACAACAGGGTTATCCACCATGGAGAGACGGGGACATCCGAGTTTAGACCAAAGCCAATTTTACTGAGTGTACCAGGTGTTTATACAGGGATTGACTTGTATAGAGGGCTCTGTTTTTGGTAACAATTTCCCATTGGTTACACATTCTTCATGACATCACATCACCTGGTAACATTACCTTATCAAAAAGTCTCACACCATATTGCCTGGTCAGTGTTCTTGCCAAGGGAGACTTAAAACTGTGTCTGTGTCTCCCACAGTTTCTGCTCAGTCAGGCCTCAGATATCGGGCCCCTTTATCAGCTCCATTGCTTTACTCTCTGTTTTATTCCCCATACGGGGACACCAGGGCTCTGCCCAACAGGGGTCACTGGGGATCATCCAGCCCGGATCCTCCCATGGGGGATGGAGCTGCAGCAGCTCACCAAGCTCTTCCCTTACTCTCTTCCCTCACTCCAAGCTCTTCCCTCACTCGGGGCACTCAGTGGTGCCTCCGTTGGTGCTGGGTCAAGTCTGAGCTCCTGGAGAAGCTCTTCCCACACTTCCCACACTCGTAGGGCCTCTCCCCAGTGTGGATGCGCCGGTGCACGGTGAGGCTGGAGTTTTGCTTGAAGCCCTTCCTGCAGTCGGGGCAGCGGAAGGGACTCTCCTCTGTGTGAATCCGCTCATGAAGGAGGAGATTGGAGCTGGTATGAAACCTCTTCCCACACTGGGGACACTTGTAGGGCCTCTCCCCAGTGTGGATGCGCTGGTGTGCTTTCAGTTGGGATCTCCACCCAAAGCTCTTCCCACATTCCAAGCACTCATAGGGCCGTTCCCCAGTGTGGATCACCTGGTGTTCGAACAGGCTAGACCTCTGTATGAAGCTCTTCCCACACTTCCCACACTCGTAGGGCCTCTCCCCGGTGTGGATGCGCCGGTGCACGGTGAGGTCAGAGCCTTGCTTGAAGCCCTTCCCGCAGTCGGGGCAGAGGAAGGGCCTCTCCTCTGTGTGACTCCGCTCATGTCTGAGGAGATGGGAGCTTCTCTGAAACCCCTTCCCACACTCCCCACACTCGTAGGGCCGTTCCCCAGTGTGGATCCTCTGGTGCCGGATGAGGCTGGAGCTCCACCTGAAACCCTTCCCACATTCCAAGCACTTGTGGGGCTTCTCCCTGCCATGAGGCTTCTCCACCAGCTCCGAGCTCTGGGTGGATCTCTGCCCGCCTTCCTGGCTCAGGGGGCTCTTTCCTCCCTGCAGCTCCCTGGGCTGGGTTTGCAGCTCCTCCTCCTGCAGCATCTCCGGGGCTTTTCCTCCTCCTCCATCCAGCCACACCCTGGAAATGACAAATCCTGGTTAGAGGGAAAAACAAGAGAAGAGCTGCTTGGACTGGAGATTCCGCCTTGCCCAAGTCCATCCCTGGAAGTCATTGGGAATCTTGTATCTGTAAGAACCTCCAAAACACCAAGATTCAGCCCAAAAGTCCCACAAACTTCAAGACACAAATCAAAAACTCCCTGAACATCACAAGTCAGCAAAAACCTCCTCTACAAGATAAAGATTCAGTTCCCACATAAAACCAAAGCACCAACATTTAGCCCAAGAAAGCTCAGAAACACCAAGATTCACCCCGTGAAAATTGTGGATCCCCCTCCACAGTCACCTGCTGCATGTGGAGGGAGCAGCGCTCCTGGGGCTGGGGGGAGGCTGCAGACACAGGGAGGGGTGGAACCTTCTGCTGCTTCCTCTTTCTGCTCCTCCTCCTGCTCCTGTGTCTCTACTCTTCCTCACACTCCTCTTCCTCTTGCTATTCCTCCTTCTCCTGCACAATCCCACCCTCTCCTGCCACCTGCATCGTTTGACCATTCTGTTCCTCAAGCCTGCTTCTCCTTCCCTTCTCCTCCTGCCCCCAGGCCCAGCACCCACTGCCGGCTCCCTCTTCCCCCCAGCCCCACAGCATCCCAGCGCAGGGGCAGGGATGGAGCTGGGGCAGGTCGGGCTGGGGCAGCGCTGGGCTCTCGGCCGCTCCCGCCCGCACTCGGTCCCCACTGCAGCCGCTCCCGCCAGGACAGCGCGGGGGGGCCCGGCCTTGGCGCTGCCCCACTCCCACCTCCCCAAATTCCCCTCGCGGGGCCATGGGGCCGAGGGGGGGCGCAGGTGGGTCCAGGTGGGGAATGCTGAGATAATTTTAAGAGTGGGTCCCCAAGAAGAAGAATTGGAATTTGTGGTAGACACAGGGGCAGAATGAACCTTTCTGTTAAATATTCCAAAAGGTTATAGTGTAAGCAAAGATACCGTAATAGTAACAGGAGCAAAAGGAGAGAGTTCCACAGTACCCATTATTAAAAATGTGGTAATAGAGGGAGGAATTAGATTTTGGATGAGGGATGTTTTCTTGGTCCCAGGGGCAGGTAGCAATTTATTGGGACAAGATTTACAAGTGAAATTAGGAATAGGGGTTGTTCCAGAAGATGGGAAGATGACAGCTAGACTTTTAAAACTAGGCCAGGAGGATGGAAGAAGAATTAACAAGGAAGTTTGGGCTGGGGAGGGAAATAGGGGAAGATTAAATATTGACCCCATAAAGATTACAACTGAGGAAAAAAAATTGTCCCATATGTGTACGGCAGTATCCTGTATCTTTAGAAGGACGGGAATGTTTAAAGCCAGTAATAGAAGGACTAATAAAGGATGGGACATTAGAACCTTGTATGTCTCCCCATAATACCCCAATACTCCCAGTAAAGAAGCCTGACGAGAGCTATAGACTGGTACAAGACGTAAGGGAGGTTAACAAAGGAACTCAGACCCGCTATCCAGTGGTACCAAATCCTTATACTCTTTTCAGTAAAGTTCCTCCCCAGCATCAGTGGTTTAGTGTAGTGGACCTTAAAGATGCCTTTTGGGCTTGCCCATTAGCCCAGGAGAGCAAGTTATCTTTGATTTTGAATGGAAGGACCCACTAACTGGAGAAAACAGCAATTAAGATGGACAAAACTACCACAGGGGCTTACAGAATCCCCAAACTTATTTGGACAAGCTTTAGAAACAATACTACAAACATTCCCCACTCCCCCTGGAATACAAATTATCCAATATGTGGATAATCTTTTACTTTCTGGGGAAGTTGAAGCTGAAGTTAGAAAGGCTACTATAAAGCTTTTGAATTTTCTTGGGGGAAAAGGATTAAGGGTATCAAAAGGGAAGCTGCAATTTGTAGAATCAGAGGTAAAATATCTTGGACACTTGCTTAGTAAGGGTAGTTGGAAGCTCAACCCAGACTGAAACACAGGGATTCTATCCCTTCCCCCTCCCTCTTCAAAGGGGGAAATCAGAAAGATACTCAGATTATTGGGATAATTATAGATTGTGGATTGAAGGATATACACAGGCAGTAAAATTTTTGAATAAAAAAAAATGACAGAGGGAGATGATATAAAATGGATCAAAAAGGATAATGAAAAATTAAGAAAAAAGAAGTTAAAACTAGCCCCAATATCAACTTTAAGCTTACCTTCACTAGCAAAACCCTTTCATTTGTATGTAAATGAAAAAAAGGGGGTAGCTCATAGGGTTTTGTTTCAAGAGTGGAGAGGAGTAAAGAGACCCGTGGCTTATTTATCAAAGATGTGGGATCCAGTAAATCAAGTCTGGCCAGTGTGTATTCAAGCTATAGCAGCTACTGCAATCCTAGTAGAGGAAAGTCATAAACTGACTTCTAGAGGTAAATTAATTGTGTGCACACCTCATGCAGTACTAAATTTCTTCCAATTTGCATTGTGATTTTTATCTTGAAATACATAACTTACTGTACTCTAGGATTGAAAAACTAGTTTACAGCTGTGACATAGCAAAACCTGCTATTAATTTGAGTCAATGCAGGCTGTTCAATCAACTGTTCTCAGTGTGTAAAGTTAAACTAAAGGTAACACCAGCTGCTTGGTAGGTCAAGCAAACAATTTTCCTTCCAACCAGTCCTTTTTCATGTACCCAAATGTGTTTTGCTTTCTTAGTTTTTTTGTTTTGTTTGTTTGCTAGTTTTTCTGGAAGTGCTAACTACTTGCAGTGTATCTAGAACAGCAAATAAAATTGTGCATACAAAACACTTGTAAAAAAATAGGGTTCCTTTTTTCCCACAATGGGAGGTGGCTACATATAGAAAAGGGAACCTACAAAGCTAAATGAAGAAAAAGTTTCAGTATCTTCTAATGTAAACAATTTGTTACTTCCAGCATCACAGTGGGTGTGTGACACACACATATGAAAAAGATGGTGAGGGAGATCTCTGTTTACTACAGTTTCCTATTTCTTGAATGAGTTAGAGAGCTATGAAGCAATTGTGATTCCTTGTGTGGATTACCCAGGCCTGCAGGGAGGGCTTGGCCATGGTTCCCTCTGTGCTGCAGGCAGCCCTGCAGCGTGGCAGCAGTGGCTTGCCTCTGGTGAGTTTGCAGGCAGGGTGCTCCAGCACTGCAGTGCTCAGGGGCAGTTTCCTACTTTGACACCAAAGCTTAAATTCAAGAGTGCCTCTTCCCATCCAGTTATTGTTTGTACTGTAAGAACCCCTTCAGAGAGTGTCTCCTGGCAGT
Source organism: Lonchura striata (assembly GCF_050655825.1). Classification (NCBI taxonomy): domain Eukaryota; kingdom Metazoa; phylum Chordata; class Aves; order Passeriformes; family Estrildidae; genus Lonchura; species Lonchura striata. The sequence continues at coordinate 9,080,364 of NC_140738.1, forward strand.
CAAAAAGAGAGTATTGCAGAGATAAATTCCTTACTTGCTGTCTCCCCCACTGTATCCACATTTTGTCTATTCCCTCTTCAAATTATAGATTTGTAAAACTCATGCTCTGTGTCCTCAGATGCCCTTCCCAAATCAAACCTTGGCTTCTTTGCAAATTATATTGCACTAACAAGGATTGCCTTAAATTTTTTATTGCAGGCAAGATCACTTCAGAAGTAAGTTTTTGTTTACCTTGTTCCTACAACCCTTTCAAGTTTGTGAATGGAAAATTGTGACAGCAAAATAAGTCTTTAGTTTTAGCACTGTCAGCTGTGGGTAGCTGGTAGCCCTTGGTGGAGGGTGCCGTGAATTAAAGGCCTGCAGAACACACATAACAAAAGTAATTAAATTTGTAAGGAAGTTGAAAAAGGAGGGAGAGGTGATTGGCAGACTCACCTCTCCAGGATGTAGGACTAATGTTAGAAAGTGGACTGATATTGGAATGTGGATGTTGAAATGTGAAGAGAGAAAAAGAGAGCGAAAGAGAGAGAAAGGGAGAAGAGAGAAGAAGAGAGAAGAGAGAAGAAGAGAGAAGAAGAGAGAAGAAGAGAGAAGAAGAGAGAAGAAGAGAGAAGAAGAGAGAAGAAGAGAGAAGAAGAGAGAAGAAGAGAGAAAAAGAGAGAAGAGTGAAAAAGAGAGAAAAAGAGAGAAAAAGAGAGAAAAAGAGAGAAAAAGAGAGAAAAAGAGAGAAGAGAGAAAAAGAGAGAAGATAGAAAAAGAGAGAAGAAGAGAGAAGAGAGAAAAAGAGAGAAAAAGAGAAAAAGAGAGAAAAAGAGAAAAAGAAAAAAAGAGAGAAAAAGAGAGAGAAAGGGAAAGAGAGAGAAAGAGAAAGAGGGAGAGCGAAATATGCCCCAAAGTCCCCATACCGTCGCTATTTGTAAGTTCTCCCCCATTCCTGCTAGACAGAGTGACAACAAGGGGAGGGGAGTGAGGAAGTACAGTCAAAGGCAAAGCTGTGAAAAAGAGGGAGAGCTGGACCACCAATAGAGATAAGATCAAAGCAGAGATAGCTGACTCTCACAATGTGCTTTATTTTTTTAAACAAGACTTCTTTTTTTTCCTTCTGATTTTTGTTATTAAGGAAAGGAGGCTTTTGTTCTGAAGAATGGGGCTGTAAGACTAAAACAGTTGGATGTTGCCTAAAAAGCAAAAAACCAAGAGATGTGATACATCTTGTGTTAAATTTGGGCTAGTCTTTTTTTTATTTAACTAATTATAGCTCACAAGAAGAAGAATTGGCCTCTGCAGCAATTAGCACAGCTGGATACAAGAAGAAGAAGCAGCTGTAGAAAAGGTTTTTAGTTAAACCCAGAAAGTTTTGAAGAAAACTAATGGTGAAAGTTAATGCAGTATTGTTTTTCTTTTCTTTTAACACTGTGTTATTAAGAAGTCCTTTCCAGGTACTACTAAAGCAGCAATCCCAACCATGGAAAAGAGGGTGAATTCATGCCAGCAAAATAAAAGAATTTGTGAAGAAACGTGAGGAATGGACTATCACATCTAAACCAGGTGATACCAAATTGACTTTCAACCCAGGACTGGGTGGTAATGGTTTGGGAAGACCCAAATGATCCAAGGCAGGTACAAAGAATAACACCTAACTGAGAAATAAGGCAAAGCTTGCATCACTGGTTCTAAGCCCTGCCTGAATAAGCCCTGAGACGCCTCCGACACCTCCTTGGCAGAGGAACACTGCCACTTCAAACAGGAGGATCGGCAGTGTTTGAGTCAAAGAGTTCTGATAGTCTGGCCTTAGCCTGTGGCTTGTACAGGCAAGAAGGGAAATTGCCATTAATGCTATGCTGTATACTTTATTTGATTCATCCCCATATTGGACATGGCAGCTGGGTTATAAGTGAATGTTTAAATTATGAGAATAATTGGCATTGTAGCTCACAAAATCTATGTTCTTGTGGCAAGAAGTATTGAGTACTGAATCAATCCCCTATACAGAAAGACCTCAAAAACTGAAGTAATAAACTGCTTTTGTAGATGGGGATTATCAATGCCTGTGGACTGAGAGATACCTGAGGAATGGTGGAAAACCACAGTGAAAAGGTGTCAAAAACAATTTGCCTGGAAATGAGTAAAAAAGGAGTGACAAGGGAAACAGAGGGCAAGCCTGGATTGAGCACTGTACTCACCAGCGAGAAGATCACACGTACCTGCTGTGGGCAGCAGCCCCACAGGCAGGGGAGGTGGGGGTATAAGCCAAGCCAGACCTCTGTCATTCCTGTTTCTGTCTCTCATTTGTTGTCTTTTCCCTTCTGAGATAGCAGCAAGATCGTGTCACAAATGCTACAGAAAGTATCACATGGAAAGAAACCAAAGTTCTTTTTTGTTACACACACCCATGTCAACAGCCACTGTTATAACCCATCCAAATTAAGTACCTGCAGGAAAAAGGGGGAAAATGATCACATTACAAAGAACTTAGGAAAAAGTAGTAATACTTGGGGCATGGAATGTCCAAAAGGAGAGATGGATTTGTTTTACATTTGATCTTAGAAATATAGTCCAATATAGTCCAAGATTCAGTAAAGAGATAAGTAGTAAAAAAAAAGGTAAAACAAGCACAGCAGTCTAGCTCTGTGTTAACCCCAAATTATATCCTGACTCATATTAAATGACTCCAAGCAGTTATAGAGAAGATAATAAACAAAGCTGCTCAGGCATTGGAATTAATATTGAGTCTGCAAAGCCAAACATCACCTGCAGTGCATTAAAATAGGTTGGCTTTACGCTATTTATTGGCTAAAGAATGGGGTGTACAGATTGTTGAAAATAGATGGCAATGAGGATGTCATCCTAGAAAAAACAAAGGATATCAGAAAAAAATTATGACCCAGGTATCAGTCCAAAAATGGGAAAATAATGTTAAAAACTAGCAGGTGGGGTAATGTATTGAGAATGGGATGCTGGAAGAAATTAGGATTCTTCCTTTTATGTGTTACAAGTGTTTTGTTATTTCTTCTTTGTTTAATCCCATGTTTTATTTGATTACCAACAGAGTCCAAAGAATGCAAGAGGACAGGAAATATTCTTTATAAATCATTTGGCTTGAGCAGTAAGAGGTGAGATTGTGAAAAATGCATATTTATGATTGGCTTTTCGCAAATGTTACAATGAATATTATATGTGCAATGTTAGAAAGTTATGCTGTATTAATTCCCTTACATATTGTGTTAAGTGTAGTTTTAGGTTACAACATTATGTTAAAATAGAGATTATGTATGTGGGGGGACTTTTCTTTTTAGGAATGAGATGCTCCCTTCGAAGAACACCTAAATCTTCCAAAGGAGAGGAATTTATGGCTTCTGATCAGGAGAAGCTAATTTCTTCAGGCCTTGCTCAGACTTGAAGACACCAGGGGATTAAAGGGAACAGTTGACATACAACACAGTTTCTTGTTTAGAATAGGATGTATGCATAACCATGAAGGATGTATGAATATGCAACAAGTGCATTGGTTTAAGGGTGATTCCTTTGTTCACAAGTCAAGCTTTTCTTGACTTTAGTGTCCGAGAGCATCTGGACGTCCGTAATTCTTTGCTCTTTTTGTCTTGTAATTGTCCTAACTCTAATTGTATTATTATTTTTATAACCATTTTATTATTATTAAACTTTAAAAATTTTAAAAACCAAGTGATTAGAGTTTTTCAAAATTTTCAAAACTAGATGAGATTTAAAGGTGACCCTTTAACTCATAAACAATAAATAGATGATTTGAAGGAAAAAAAAAAGCAGCAGATTGTGGGGAGGGGGCACAACTGAGGCTGCTGAAGGCTGCTGTGGAAGAGAAGCTGCATTCCAGGCACCCAGGAGGAGCTTCAGAAATGCAAATTAACACTGCTGGGGCAAACTGGGGACAATGTACCTGGCTCTTCTTGCCTGGGGCAGGAATTGGCTGATTCCCTCTGCCCCTCACCCCAAGCTCTGCCTGCTTGCACAGATGGAATCTGCACAGCTGAAGGCAGAGCCCATGCTGAGGATCTCTGACTCTGCAACAGAAATGGCTGAAGCTGCAAAGGGAAACAGCAAATGGAGAATTTTGTGAAAACTTCACTAAAATAAGGGGGGGATCATCCCTCTGCCCACTCCAACATCTGCTGTCACTGTCTGTGCTGTACAGGGTGTATCAGAGCACCGGGGGTTTTGCTAGAACAAGTTCAGGGAAATCAGTTGGAATTCAAGTATATGATGAAGGAGTAAGAAAAAAAATGGTCAACTGATGCAGCCCCAGCTTGAGGGAGCGCCCAAACATGGGGAAAAGATGAACGGCCACCAGAACAAATCCTACAACACCATGGACCAGCCCCTGGGAACCAAAACGATTTTGTGAAAAATGCATGTTATATGGCTCTGTGCAGATAGTTACTATATGTATTATGTTATATTGATAACTTGTGCTGTATGAACATCTTAATAGTATGGTAAACGTAGCTTTGTAGATAAAATTAAGCTTTAGTAGTTAAAAGAGAAAATATGCATGTGTGTGGGGGGGGGGGGGTTAAGGAATGAGAACACCTAAATTCGCTCAAGGAACACTTAAATTCTCCAGAGAAGAGCAATTTATGGATTTCTTACTAGAAGAAGTTAATTTCTTCAGGCCATGCTCAGACTGGAGGATGCCATGGGGATTAAAAAAAAATAGCTGACATACAACAGACAGAGTTTCTTGTTTTAAATAAAATGTATGCATAACCATGAAGGATATAAGAATATGCAACAGTGTATTTTTTTAGGGGTGATTCCTTTATTCACAAGGTATTCTTGTTGTGGCTTAAGCGCCCAAGAGAGCATCTGTCCATCTGTAAGTCTTTGCTTTTTAATGTCTTGCAATTGTCCTAACCCTAAATTTTTATTAGTCTAATTTTATTTCTACTTCTATAACCATTTTACTAGTATTAAACTTCTAACATTTTAAAAACCAAGTGATTGGCGTTTCTCACAAATTCATATCAGGAGACAGAGAACCTATTTTTCATTTGAATGGCATAATTTGATTACAAGCTGTCCTCAGAATAAGAACCAACCAGACAGCTCCAGCTCCTGACCTTCCTGCCGACCAAGCCACTGAAATGAGGAACACAACATTTCAGCAGGAGATGGGATCAGATTATCTGTGAACAGAAAAAGGAGGAGTTTGTGGAAAACTAAATGGCTCAAACTGCTGTTGGCAAAGAGATGATGAGAAAACTGCTAAAAATGATAAGAAAGGAAATAGGAGAGCAGTTTATGTATTGGTCCAAACATGGAAAGGATGGGAATGGGACACGCTTTCCTGGCTCCCTAGCACACCAGGGGATAAAGGAATGCTGCTTCTCCTCTTCTGTGCTGCAGCAACTCTTATCTTTTTACCATGCTCCACACCTTGGCAGTGCAGCTCATCCAGCAGCTGAGCCAGGGCATGCAGGTGGCAGCCAGGCCTCCTGATCCACAAACGGCTACAAAAGGACAGGGAATGAGGACACCGAGAATAATCCCAAAACCAAAGAGGACCCGGGAAGGACAAAACAGAGTCAAGGAGTGAATCTGCCTGGAGATCGGGGCAGGGAGTTGTAGAGAAGGAAGTAACGGGAGAAACCATCAGTTCCAATAAATGTTACAAATTGACCCAGAGAGCTGCTCAAAGTCCCGCTACATTCCCGAAATTCGCCGAGAAGAACAAAGACTTAACAGAGCCATGAATATCGGCTGTTATACAAAAGGAGGGTGCACATTAACGAGGACAGGCTCCAGGCGCATCGGGAAGTCGGAACCTTCCAAGGATCTCAGCCGGTGGGCAAAGGCAGAGGGAGATGCGGCCGGGAAAATGAGGATAAAAAGGAGGCTGCGGGCTACAGCCACGGCAGAGAGCGCACGGCAAATGCCCCACGGCCTCTGCCCCTGCTCGGCAATAAAGTCACTTTGACAGGACTCCTCGCTCTCCGCCGGGCACACGAACCTCCGGCGACGGGAATTTCCCCGCCCGCTGCCGGCCGCGGGGCAGCCCCTCTGTCCTACCCACAGCAGCCGGGCCGAGCCAGCGCTGCTCCGGCAGCGGCTCCTGCCCGGCCCCGGCGGGAAGGAGACCGCGGGCAGCCGCTCCCGCAGCGCCCTCGGCCCGGGGCCGGCACGGGCCGGACACGGCACCGGCGAGCCGCCGGAGCCCCCTGCCGCCCCCTCCGCCCGCAGCCGGCCCCGAGCCCCCGCAGAGCCCAGCGCGGCTCCCACCTGCGCCGGGGCCGCCTCCGAGCTCCGCCGCCGCCGCCTCACCGCGCTCCGGCCGCTGCCGCCGCTGCCGGGCCCGCGCAGCCGCTCGGCCAATGGCGGCGCTGCGCGGCCACGGCCGCCCTCAGCCCGCCGCCGGGGCCGCGCCGCGCCCCGCTCCCACCAATCAGCGCGCCGCAACCGCGACTGACGGCACCGGCGGCCAATGGCAGCGAGCTCGGGGCGGGCTCTGCGCACGGCCCCGCCTCGCCCCGCGCTCTCGGCGCCCCCGGGCTGCGTGAGGGGAAAGCCGGAGATGAGGAACAGCCCCGGCACGGGCCCGGGCCGAGCCGGGATTGAGCTGCCCACACAAACAAACTTCTCCGCGCCTCCCGCCACGGCTTTCCCGGCCCTGCGCCTCCCGTGCCTCCGCCTCTGCGGGAAGCCCAGGCGCCTCACTTCTCCTGCCCCTCGTTAGCGCATCAGAGCTTCGCTTTGATTTCCCCCGAAAAGGGAAACCTGCCCCAAGCCCTGTGGGTGGGTGGGGCAGGGGAGAGATTTCTGGCAGAAAACTCCAAAGACTCGGAGCAGGAGAAGGAGAAGTCAGTGCAGAGCCTTAAATGCAGCTTTCCCCACGCCTCCCTGCTCCCAGCTGCACCTCCTCCCCCGGCAGGGCAGGAGACAGGGAATGGGGCCATGCTCAGCTCATCCCCCGGGGCTTCTCCCTCTGCTCAGGGACAGGAGTCGTTCCCTGCTGCACCCTGCGCTCTCTCCCGGCCGAGACTTCTCCAGGAACTTCTCGGAGCGGAGTCCATCCCCTGGGCACAGCCCCCTCCGAGTGCTGCAGCGTGGGTCACTGTGCCACGGGCTCAGTCCTGCCAGGACAGGCTGCTCCAGCGGGGCCCCTCTGCCCGCGGGCTCACAGCCTCCTCTCAGGCATCGCCGAGCTCCAGCCCGGCTCCTCCAGGGGCTGCAGGGGATCTCTGCATCCCCATGGACCTGCAGGAGGATCTCTGCATCCCCATGGACCTGCAGGGGGATCTCTGCAGCCCCATGGACCTGCAGGGGGATCTCTGCATCCCCATGGACCTGCGGGGGATCTCCGCATCCCCATGGACCTGCAGGGGGATCTCTGCATCCCCATGGACCTGCGGGGGATCTCTGCATCCCCATGGATCTGCGGGGGATCTCTGCATCCCCATGGATCTGCAGGGGGATCTCCGCAGCCCCATTGTAATATACGTTATGGAACAATTTGTACTTATGAAAAATATACATCAAGTCAGTTGTGCTTGTAGAAAAAGATTCTTAAAGTTTTATATGACCAGTGGCTGCAGCCGGGGCTGGAGAAACCACAGATGGCAGAGAAAGAAAGACCTAATTTCCAAATGAAAAAAGGTAGCTCGATGCAGAGATGGGCTCTTTCCGGGGACAATCCAGGAGACACCCAACGTTTAACCCCTGGTCTGCCGGGGAGCCAGGAAACCGAGCACACGGGCATCCCGCCCTTGCAGCTGCTGAGGAGGCTGCTGGGCTGTGCTTCAGCAGAGGAGATGGAATGTGGCTTACCACTCTGTCCTTCTCTAAAAACGGAGAATGGGTCAGGAGGTTTGGGCTCTGAGCACACAGCAGCCTGGCCCAGGCACAGGCCGTGGTGGGACAGGGGCACAGGAGCCTTCTGTGACTGACCGTGGCTCTCTGGTTTCTCTCTGCAGGCTGCCAGCTCCTCATGCCATGGAAACGGCCCCACTCGGCCTGCCAGTCTGGGAGGGCTGGAGGGCTGTGGGTACTCATTTGCTGTCAAAAATAAATTGTGTTTTTTTGTCATTGTCATTGTCATCATCAGAACATTTCTTTCATCCTTTTCCAAGTTTTTGGCCCCTCCAGGGTAATATTCTTGTGTCCTTCCTCAGACAGTTGATGGCATTTGGCAGGGGGGGTTTAGCAATGTGAAAAGTTCAACAACAGCTCCAGTTGCCAACTGCAGCAGCTCCTTCAGGAGCCCTGAGCTACCAGCGAGGTCCACATGTGCCTTGCAAAAGGGAGTGGTTTGCAGCGATGGGGTTGGTGCCCTGCTGCAAAAGCTGGGAGCAGATCAGAAGTGGCAAAATGCCATTTTGGCTCCACCCCCACCCAGGTTCTTTATCTTTTCCCTCTGCTCGGTGATAGGCAGACAGGGCTGGATCCAGCGAGGTTCAAGTTCTGGGTGCTCCCTGGCATCAAAGGGATCAACTAAACTCTTGTATGCAGTGACTGCAATAGGGCTACTGAAGGAAAAAAGGGAATGTCATGAGATGGGGAATCCTTCTTGTCTCCTCTGTCTCCCCAGGAGCCCCTTGGAAAGGGAAATACCCACTGGGTTTATCTGACTCCTTCCCAGCCAGCCCTTCCCTTGCTCCCGGGTCTCATTTGCTCCGCAGGATTCACCAGCTCGCTCAGCTCAGAGGAGCTCTCAGAGGAGAAAACGCTGCCTGGCGTGGGGCTGCCTGATCCCTGTCTCACCTTGATTCCATTTGCCCCCTCCCTGCCCCATCCAAGAGACCGAAGGATCCCCCACAGCCCCACGGTCCTGCAGCAGATCCCGGCACGTTCCCTGCTCCGCTCCTTGGTGCCCTGGGAGGCTCCAGAGCCCTCCCTGTGTGCGGGACAGCGGCTGCAGCACCGCTGCGCCCGCGGGCGAGCAGCGCCCAGGAGCAGCTGCGCCAGCTCCGAGCCTGAAGGGAATCCTCAGCGCACACAAATGACAGCTGGCACTTCAGGGGCTGGCAGGAGAAGCTCAACCCATCTGCTCGCTGCCCTTCCCAGCCATGGCCACGCTGGTGCAATTGGAAGAGTCGCCCCTGCCCAGGAAGCTCTCAGGTCGAAGAGAGGAGCAAAAGCCACGGGTTTCTGAGGTGTTAGCTGCCACTGCCTCTGGTTTTCCTTCCAATTCCTAAGGGGTTTTGACTGGTTTTACCATTTCAACACTTTCTGTGTAGAATGCTTATTTTATGATTGGCTTTTCACAAATGTTACCATGAATATTATATGTGTAATGTTAGAAAGTTATGCTGTATTCATTCTCTTAAGTAGTGTGTTAAATAGAGTTTTAGGTAACAACATAATATTAAAATAGAAACTCTGCAATGTAGGATTTTTTTACTTGCCCAAGCAAGAGATGAGATAATCAATAAACTCTTCACACAGGGATGGCGGTGACTTGGGGCACATAAAGAGTTACAACCTCCTTATCAGAAAAGACAAACATTCTTCCATCTTGTCTCCATCTTTATGGAAGCACCAGGATTAAGGGAAAGAAGTTGACAAAATCCAGAAAAGTTCCTAATTTGCAAGTAATTTATGCATCATGTATGAGATACATGAATATGCAATAGGCTATTGCTTTTAAGGTTATTCCTTTGTTCACAAGGCATGCTTGTCCTGGCTTAAGTGTCTGAGAGCATCTGGACATCTATAATTTTTTGCTTTTTATTGTCTTGTAATTGTCCTAACTCTAAATTTGATTACTCTAATTGTGTTACTATTTTTATAACCATTTTATTATTATTAAACGTTTAAAAATTTAAAAACCAAGTGATTGGCGTTTTTCACAACGTTCCAGGCTCCCGGGGACCCCCTTATCGGTCTGTCCGACCCTGCAGGCTGCAGAGGGTCCCCCAGCTCCGGTGCCGCCCTTCTCCGCTCCCCAGCCCCGCCCCGCCGGTACCGGGCGATCCCCGGTGGCTCCGGGCTGACGATGCAGCGCCTGCCCCGGGCAGCCCAACCCCACCGCGGGAGGGTCCCACGCATCCCCGGCCCAGCGCCGGGGCTCTGCCGGCAGCCAGCACCGGGACCCCAAAATTCTGCTGTCCCGGGGCCACCGAGCGGGCACCCGGCCCTTGGCCCTGTCATAGATACATATTATAATATTGGCTTTTTGCAAATATTCCATTGGATTTTATATGTGTGGTGTTACAATAACTTTGTTATATAGTTTTTATTTCTCTTGTTCATTGATTACGCTCAGACATAGTAGTGCCATAGCTGATAGAAGCATGCTTGTGTTAAAATTCCTGCTTGGATGGGATAACATCCAGTGAGCACAGGATGAGGACACCTGTACAGATCTGCCAACCATCAGCACTCACCGTCTGAAGGCAGTGTCGGCCGGGGCCAAAACTGAAGATGATGATAAAAAAGGACCAAAACCACAACCAAGGAATACACATGCCCTAAAAAGGTGGAACCGAGGAGGAGCCATGCTGAACAGTTCTTGGAATATGTAAACTAGCTTGGGAAAAAGTTTACTATGCATAAGGGACTATGAATATGCAACAGGCTGGTGTAAGGGAAAAGGTATTCAAGGGGTATCTCCGGAGATAACCGTGTGCTCTTGGCTCAGTGCCGAGATGCACCCGGCCGTAAGAACCTTTGCTCTATGGCCCTTGTCTCCTCTTGTCCTGTATTAAACTTTTTAAATGTTCCCAGGGCAGTGAAGGTGTTTTTCCCAGCCCCGAGCAGAGAGCTCTGCCCGGCGGCTCCCGGGAAAGGCGGCGGCGCTCGGCAGCGGCCCCGGCCCGCCCGGCCCGCGGGAATTCCCCGCAGCGGGACAAAATCCTGCCCCGAAGGAGCGCTCGGAACGCCGCCTGCGGCTCCTCCGTGCCCCGCAGGTGCCGCAGCTGCCCCGCTGCGGCAGGCGCGGCTCTGGAGCAGGGAGGCTCTGCGGGACCCCCGGGCTGTGCCCCCTCCCGGGCCGTGCCCCGGGGCTGATGCTCGGCCCGGGCTCTCTCGCTGTCCCGGCTCCCGCAGGCTCCCGGCGGGAGCGGCACCGCCCGCCCGGCGCCGCAGGGCCGAGCCCTGCCCAGCAAAGGCTCCGTGTCCACGGCCGGGCCCTGCCGGGGCTGCGGCCGCTGCCCGGCCCGGCACAACCCGCAGCGCCCGGCGCGGCTCCCTCCAGCCGGGCACTGCGGCTCCAACCAGGCGGAATATTCAGCGCACGGAATCTCTGTCAGCGCTGCTCACATTGCAAAACCAGCTGCTGCCGAGGCAATCCCAGCTCCCACTGAAGCCTTCCACCCAAAATGCTGCCTTCAGCTCGGACACACCGGTAAGAAACCCAAGAGCAAACTGAAAGCTGATTAGAGAATCTTGCACAATCACACCCAAGAACATTTTGTTATAAAATCACAAATATTAACAGAAGCTGAGAAAGTCAACAATGTTAGAAAACAAGCTTCCAACAATGGGACTCGAAGAGCTAAGAGCATGTGTTTGAATGGAATAAGCCCTCTCTGACATGTGAGCAATGCCATGGAATTTCTCAAACCAGGGAAATAGGGAGGCCTGGCAGCAGCAGCTTCACACACAGCAATGACAGAGAACAGGGCAGGGCAAGAGGCTGACAAAACTCTAACCACTACTTGCAATGAAGTACCTTTGTTTCCAGTTCTAATCTAGCCACTATTAATATAGAGTCCAAAAGACTAAAAATACTAGTAATAATAATAACAACTGTACCATTAATAGCAAAAAATTGAGAGAATAGAAATAATAAGAATTAATAGTGGTAATAAAAACCCTACCATACTTATACCAGGTTTGCATGGCCAGGTTTTGGTAAGGGAGGGGATCTAGGAGCAGCTTCTGTGAGAGCAGCTGTTCCTCCATGTCCCACAGAGTCAATTCCAGCTGGCTCCAGGACAGACTGGCTGCTGGCCAAGGCTGGCCCAGTTAGAAATGGTGGTAACACCTTTGGAATAAGAGATTTAAGGAAATGGGTGATCCTGGAATTGTGGCTGTGAGCAGGGAGGAACAGGGTGAGGACCTGTGAGGGGAACAGCTCTGCACACCCCCAGGGCAGGGCAGGGCAGGGCAGGAGGGGCAGGAGCTGCTCCAGCTGCTGGAGCTGATTGCCCTGAGATTCCCTGGTCAGTCCCTGGGGAGGCAGCTGGGCCCTGCAGCCTATGGAGGGCACGGAGGGCAGAGATGCACCTGCAGCGCCTGGAGGAACCCGTGCTGGAGCAGGGGGATGCCTGAGCGGAGGCTGCGACCCCATGAGAAACCTGTGCTGGAGCAGGGACCTGGCAGGGACCTGCAAACCCCTGGAGAGGAGCCCACGCTGGAGCAGGGCCCTGCCAGGACTTGTGAGCCCATGGAGGAGCGAGCCACGCTGCAGCAGCTTGTGGAGAACTGCTGTCCGTGGGATGAACTCACCGTGGAGAAGTTCATGGAGAAGTGTCTCCAGAAGGGACCCCTGGCACAGCAGGGGAATGACTCCTCTCCCCAAGCAGCAGGAGAAACAACAGGGGATGAACTGACCAGAGCCCCCATTCCCTGTCTCCCTGCACCCACTGCGGGGGGAGGTAGAGATGGGAAGGAGGGAGGAAAGGGCAGAAGGTGTTTTTAAAGCTTTGTTTTACTTCTCACTATCCTGCCCTGATCCAGATAGCAAAAATTCCATTAATATCTCCAATTTTGAAAATGGTTTGCCCATGATGGCATTTGCTGAGTGATCTGTCGCAGTCCTTAGCTCAACCCATGAAGCCTTCATTCTGTTTTCTCCCTCCTGTCCATCTCTGGAGGGGAGTGAGAGAGCAGCTTTGGTGGGTGCCTGACATCCAGCCAGGGTGAACAGCCAACACTTCCTTTCCTTCATTCATTCTTTCTTTCCAGAGTTAACTGTGAAGGGGTTGAGTGGGGCTTTGAAGGAGGGAGTGAAGGTGGTGGGGAGTGGTGGGGACAGGAGCCACAGGACGAGGGACAGGCATCAGAGGGGCCTGGGCAGCTGGCAGGGGGCACGGCCTGTCCCCCTGGCCCAGCAGCAGCCCCGTGCCCTGCCCAAGGCGCTCCCAGCAGGGGCTGGACCCCAGAGGTAGGGGGAGACCCCAGTCCCGGGGCAGCGTTTCTGCCCCGTCCCCTGTCCAGCCCAGCCTGCCCCGTGTGCGCAGTGACCGCTGGCACGGGCTGCCCTGGACACTGTGACCTGCTGGGGACACTGAGAGCTGCCCCGCTGTGACACTGCCCTTGGGATTGCACAGGCACCAAACAAACCCCAGCCAGCACCGCCCCTTGTCATGTCCCAGGCACCGGAGAGCATCAGAGCCAGCCCCGCTCCTGGTGATGTCCCAGGCACCAGGACACATCCCAGCCCCGCTCCTGGTGATGTCCCAGGCACCAGGGCACATCCCAGCCCCAATCCTGCTGATAAACAGATTTCAGGGGCACAAAAACAGTTGCAGACTTCCCATACTTTAGGGATCCATTAAGCACAGGAAAACGGCAAAGATTCATTTGTCACGTATGCATGGGAAAGTCAGAAATGTCAGAACGAGAAAGACTTATTTTACTTCCTCATTTTGGAGACTCCTCCCCAAAATGGCCCCGGGAACAGTACCACACATGCTTAATAGCCTTTTTGCCAATTAGCATATGAAGCGGAGCAGAGGAAGTGACAGGGATATGAATATGCATTCATATTTTGTGTATTCAAGACCTCTGTAAATAAAAAAGCTTTGTAATACCTGTGATTTTTGCAGTGTGCATTAGGGAATTATCCCACGTACTGCCCAGCTGTCTCAATAAACATACACTTTCTAACTTTAAACTCTTAGAGAGTTTTTGTCTGTCTCAGTTGGATATCGATATTAGATTGATATTCATATTTTAGTAAATCATTGTCTTAAAGAAGTCCTAGTATGTGTATTAACATGCCTTTTCTTAATATTCTAATAATTATTGTTGCATTGCTTCAAGATAAACTGGTATGATTCAAGGAAAATCCACTGAGGTACACACAGAGATTGGATTTTTCATAAGCAAAGTGCAGTTGTAAAGTTTTTTCACTGAATTCTGCCACTTGTCATCATTTTAAAAGTTAAAAGTCAGCTATTAAAGTCAATAAAAAATTTCTAACTTCTAACAAAGGGAAAAAAGTATATGGTTTGCACTAGATAAAATATAAATACAGAAAATATCTCCCAACCGAGTTCCTTGCCCTTATCAAAACATCTCCCAATCAAGTTCTTTGCCCTGAACCTGGCTGGTAAAGAAAAATATTATCAGTAAACCTGGATGAAAGTTTGCATAAGTTAATAGTATTCAAAATACATGTGCTGTTCCTATTATTATTTCTTAGACAAAGAAAAAAGGGGAAAGGGGTTGGATTGAGGGCACACCCTCCTCCCCTCTGAGTCTGTTCTCATGTTTTACAATAAATCCTACAACAGTACAATACAGCTGCCTAAAATATGGACACTGGAAACCACAGACAGCATTAAAAATGATCACCTGCCTCATGGACAGTTCATAGAAGGACTTGATTTCTTTACAAATTATTTCTCATGTTTGCAAACAGTTTTTCTGTTTACAGACTCTTTTCTGGGAGTTCGGTTTTTTTCCAAGGGATCAAGTGCTGAAAGGTTGTTTTATAAAATTGGGTTTTTCTCTAAGGGTTAAATGGGCTCAGGGTTAAATACTTTCTGCTTTTAGAGATAAGTTCAATTTGTAACCAAGAAGCATTATGCCTGTGGCCTGAGTTCTCCCCTAACAGTTCCTGAAGGGGAATGCTGCAGCTGCAGTGTAAATTAGATGCATGCTGTCCTCTGTCCCCATGTTTGCAAAGGGCCCTTGCAGATGGGTGACAGAGAACAATACACAGAATTTGATAAAGAAAAGAAGGGTGAGGTGTTCCCATGATTGACAGGGGTCTTGACCAATCAAATATCTCCCAAAACTGCAGGCACCTCACAGGCCAGAACCTGAAGGGGCGTGGAGCTCAAACCAATGAGAGCTTCCAGGCCTGGTCTTTCAAATGCCCTGTCTAAGGGGGGGCTTGGGAAATAAAATCTCTCTGTTGCCCCATGAACTCGGGAGGAGCAGTCTTTGTCTCCTGTGCCCTCGCTGCCCCACGAGACCAAAGAGATGTTCACCAGGGCCCTCCCTGTTTGTGGCCGTCCATTGCCCAGCTGAGCAGGCAGCCAGTTGTGTTTGCAGTGAGCTGCCACAGGAAGACACACAGCAGCTGGAGATTTGAATAGCAGGGCTTGGGCCAATTCTTCTTCTTTCAGAGTGCAAGAAAGACGCAAAAGCACAAGGAAACATGGCAGTGTTTCGGTGGAGTCTCTTTGTCCTGTGAAGTTCAGTAGTTGTTGGTGTTTCTGTGCTGCTGCTAATCCCTTCCATGAAAAAATCATCCCAGGAAGGAGCAACAACATCTGACACGCACCAAGTGTTGCCCCCAGTTGCTCCAGGTGCTGCTACCCACAGCCCCTGTAGGACGGAGCACAGCCCCCAGTGCACACCAGCTTTGGCTGCCCTCGGGCAGAGAAGCCCTTTTGGGGCACAGGTTTCTGGGCAGGAGACGGGCACCGGTGCTGCCAGGGCTCGGGGGAACTCTGCTTGGGCGGGGACTGTGCCTCACCTGCTGCTGTCAGCGCTGCCCGGGCCCCAGGGCTCAGAGCAGCATTCCTGCCCTGGCCCACACGTTCCCGGTCTGTGTCCCATGGCCGTGCTCAGGATGGCCACCATGTGGGACGTGTCCCGAGGAGGCCGTGCCAGCTTCTGTGGAGGCCCCGTGCCCTTCCCAGCGCGGCTGCGTCGGCAGCTGCAGGGGCTCCTGCTGCTCTGAGCCCGCAGAGCAGGGCAGCGTTTGCTGATGGGCTGAGCCCTTCCTAAAGATCCTGTTGGGCTGTCTGACACACCTGGGGCAAGGCATTCCTTCCACCCTGGGCCACTCTGGGGGGCTGGGGGTGGCCCCAGGGCAGGTGGCAGTGCGTGCAAGGGCCCTTGGTGACACGGTGCAGCATGGTCACCGTGGAATGGAACGGGACAGGGATTCCAAGGGCCCTTGGTGACACGCTCTGGCAGAGGTGTTGGCAGTTACAAGTTACAGTTACACTCCACAGTGCTCGGTGCACACGACGAGAGAGGACGCGAGAGAGCGGTGCTGTGAGGAGCCCTCACACAGACACTCGTTCCTTGCTGACCCAGAGCTTTCCAGAGGTATTACTCCTGCAGGTGACCTCGTGGGCAGACCAGAGCACTTGGTGACCCCTGGCCTTCCCGAGGCATCTCTTCTGCAGCTGCCCTCGAGGGCAGACCGTGGCATTTGCACCATCCTTGACAGGAGTCTCCTGTCCTTGTGGCTGGAGCCCCAAGAGCAGAGTGCAGGACTTGCTGTCCTGTAGCCTTGCCAAGTCTTCACTCTTGCAGGTGCCCTCAAGGCACGACTGCAGCACTTGCTGACTTGGACCTTTTCCTTTTCACCTTCTGCAAGCAGCCATGAATCCAGGCAGCGACGTAGAGCTCAGACCTGCGAGCGTGCCCAAGCTGGCCTGGGGGAAGGAGGAGAAAGAAGGCCCTGGAGCTGCCCCAGCACAGCAGCCTGAAGAGCTGGAGCAGTTCCAGCCACGGCAGAAGGGTGAGTGGAAGAGCTGGGCCACAGGGATGGTGCCTGCAGCCAGCTTGGCCCCATGCCATGCCATGCCATGCCATGCCATGCCATGCCATGCCATGCCATCCCATCCCATCCCATCCCATCCCATCCCATCCCATCCCATCCCATCCCATCCCATCCCATCCCATCCCATCCCATCCCCTGGGGCCCTGCCCATGGACAGGATGGAATAGGGGCCAAGCAGACACCCCACAGCCGTGCTCCATGCCCTGGGCCGTCACGGGGCTCTCCCTGCCTGGGCAGCGCAGGGCTGGGCTGTGTTCTCCGGCTTCTCCCGCAGCCCCTCAGCTCGGGCTGCACTCGCTCTTTGCCAGGTGCAGCCGTGCAGCGCACACGAGAGCAGGAACGCAGCCGTGGCCGCTTCCGCAGAACAGCGCAGGTACCTGCAGCCATCCCCACCTGGGCTGGGCCTGCTGGCACTGCTCAGCCCAGCAGCACACCTGCAGCACTCCGTGGCTTCTTGCCCTTCTCCTACAGCTCGTTTGCAAATTCATCAAGAGAATTCGGCAGGAAGAGACCGGCGCCATGGGCCCTGGGCTCAGAGCCTACTCAGAGCTCCTCGGACATGAGACTAGTGCCGCCCTGCTGGATTTGCTTGTGCAGAGGGGTGTTTCCAGAGCAGAGCAAGTAGGCAGCTGTGGCCAGGCTTCAATTCCCCCATGACTCACATGGCTTCCCAAGCCACAGTGCTGGGCCCTGTGAGCCTTTGAGGCCATCACATTGTGGTGGGAAGGGAAGCACTTCTCTGGGGACACTGGGAACACTGCTCCCTCTGGCAGCTTCCCAGGTCTCCCTGTGCCTTCTCCAGGTGCCTGCCATGGTGAGGTACATCCACCAGTGGCTCATGGCCAATGATTCTGCAGAGCACAGGCTGGACAACGCCCTGTTGTATCTCACAGAAGCGCAGCCAAATGACGCCGTAATGACACTCCTGCGTGTGGCCCCATCCTGTGACAGGTATGGGGCCCACCTGCCCAGAGGGCTCAGGGCTCACCCCAACCCATCGCCCTGTACAGCCTGTCCCAGGTGTCTGACCCACAGAGAGTCCCAGGGCCCTCTGGCTGCTCCCTTTCCCAGCCCTGGCATGTCAGCCCCCGATCCTGCTGCCATGCTCCCTCGCTGCCCCACAGGGGCCTGTCCCCACAGGGCTGGGCTGCCTGGCTGCTGCTGGAGAGGGGCAGTGGGCAAAGGCAGAGCCGTCGGTCAACCCAGGCCCCTAGAGATGCCCAGGCCACGGTGCTGTGTCTGAGATCCCCTGAGACAGATCTCTAACCCCACAGAGCTGCCATGGCCATGTGGAAGACCATCATGTGCACGCCCTGGACTGCAGAGCTGGCACAGCAGATACTCCTGGATGTGCTGGGAAGCTGGCCAGAGCACAGCACGTGCACCTCCGATGGGGACAAAACGGGTGTCTTTGTCCTGGCTGTGAGTTTCTGCCAGTGGCCTTTGCTGGCCCCAAGGTCACCTGTCCAGCAGCTCTCCATCCTCCTTCCCCCACTGCATCTCCCTGCCTCAGGGCCTGAAAGCTGGCCTAGGGACAGCTGCAGGGCCACCAGGCCCGCTGCTCCCCCTGTGTCTCTCTGGGCCTCTCCCTGCCACGCTCGGGCCCTGTCACACGAACACCTCGGCACTGAGCGCTGTACTGGGGGGCTTCGTCCTTTGCAGGCAACTGTGGTAATATGGAAGATCCTCCAGGAGCGCTGTGTCCCAGATATAGTGGATGAGCATTTCCCGCAGTTATTTGTGCATCTGCTCTTCCAAGTGTTCTCCAGCACCAAAGAGATGCCAGAGGCGGTTGGTACCTTCTGGAAGGGATGCCAGGAAGAACACGGCCTTGCCACCAGCCCCAGCAGGTGCTCTATCCCAGTCCTTCTGTCTCTGCCACATGGCCAGGGCAGGAGCCAGTGCTCCCAGTGTGACCCGGGCTTTGCTCTGCACTCAGGTTTGCAGTGAGGACCCTGAAGTCCCTGCTGTGCCAAATGGACTATGAGGATGTGGTGTTGTCAATGGAACGCAAGCGTGGTTGGGACACGCTGCTCTGTGCTGACACCCACATTTATGCCGTGGGTCTGCTGGCCAGGTGAGACCCCTTTCTCCCCATTGCTCCCGGCATTTGTGCTCTGTGTCTGGGGTATCCCACTCAGTCCCTGTGGCTGTAGGCCAGAGGCACGAGGGACGGCCAAGCAGACTGGGAAAGGCTGGGAGAGGAGGGTGCCCAGTAGCAGCCACATCTCAAAGGGCCCAGGTCCCCCTGCAGGGTTGGGGGTAAAGACAAGAACTGCATCAGTCTGTCCTGGAAGGGGCTTCCCCCCCCTGGCTCAGGGTCTTAGTGTCATAGGAGCAGGCCCCCAGCTGGGTAATCATTATCACTGACTCCATATATTTCAGAGGTCCGATCAATAATAATTATTATTAAGAAACCCAGTGTTCTTATAGATAGTTATGATATAGATTGATTTAATGGGTTTTCAAGTCTAAACATTATCACCATTAGTTAATTAAAAAATCACGCTTAGGTAGACAAATCTCCGTAACATATTCAGATGTTCACAATACCAGGTGCAGCATGTTAAGATAAGAATGTTTTTTCATTCTTTCCTCTGATCTTCTCAGACTTTCTCAGGCGATGCCTGGGAAGGTTGTCTGTTTCTCTCTGAGGCCAGAGAGCTGCTGCCACATCTTAGTGCCATTTTCCGCCTTCCAGGGAGATGCACAATGAATCCATCGATTTGTGTAAAAGCATCTCAGACTGTCTCCTTCAGTTGCTCTGCAAAGAGATGCCATACTGGCACTTCCCTGCCCTGGCATTCCTTGTGGGGGTGAGTCTGAAGGCCGGCGCTGCCTCCCAGCTCTCTGCCCTCTCGTAGCCGCAGCTGCCTGGGACGGTGCCCACGCCCTGTGCTGCTGCCTGGTCCCCGCCCTGTGCAGTTCTGGGCTCCTGCCGGCCGGGTCCCCTGTCACTGCCCTGTGCCTTTCAGGTCCTGCATTGCCTGGACTTGAGTGCATGTGGTGACAGCATCATGGATCTCTTGTCGAGGCACTTGCTGAGTGAGTGCACAGAGATGCGCCGCCAGGTTCTGAGGGCCCTCCTCTTGCTCAGGGATAATCCCTCGCTGGTAAGGAGGGGCAGCAGCTGAAGCCGTGCATGCAGCGTGGGGCTGGGGAACGCAGTCGCTGGAACTTGGCTGGGCTTCAGGCACTGGGGCAGCCGCTCCCAGCTCTCCTGCCTCCCACTTCAGCTGCCCGAGGACTGCGGGACAGGCCTTTGGCCTCTGGGCCCTGTGGCAGCAGGGTGGCCTTTCACACACCTTTGCTCCGCACAGGCCAAAAGAATGTGGAGCCTGACTGAAAGCCTCGGGGAGCTCCTGCAGGAAAATGACAGTGATGTGGTCAGGATGGCCATTGTTCTAGTTAGTGATTTGTTCCTGGATAATGACGCCCCAATACCCAGCCTCATCACCCTGCAGCTGGCTAAGGTGCTCCTGCCACTCTTTGAACACGTAAGGCTCTGTGCCCTCAGCCATGGCCACTGGCTGCTGCCCAGACACTTGGTGCTCTGTGGAGATGCAGGCCTGCACCAACGTGGGCCAGAATCAGCTGATGCCAAGGTCTTGTTTCCTTCCTGTTACACAGGATGACAGGCATGTGCAGTGGATCTCCATGTTTGTATTTCGAACCTTGCTGTCTACTGTAGAAGAAGAAGGAAAAAAGCTCCTGATGACACAAGTGTGTCACAGCCTGCTCCCACTCTTCTTCCACTGCCATGATGAGAATCAGTGTGTGGCAGAGGTGAGGACTCGCGGGCTGCTGCTGTTCCCCTGGGAGAGGGCTTGGCTGCCTCCTGCCCTGGCACCTAGTAGGCTGGATCCTCCTCCTGGCTCTGGCACAGGGATGCTGATCCTGGGCTGTAGGGCAATTTCCGTGTCTCTACTGCTCTCCAGGCTTCTCAGGAAACTCTCCTTTGTGTGGCCAAATTCCTGAACAGGACAGATCTTGAAAAATCTGTAAAGAAGGAGAAGCTGTGGAAGTTCATTGAGATCCTGGTAAGGAGGGCCGGGAAGCTGCAGCCCCAGCCTGGAGCAGCCCCTGAGCGCGGTGCTCGGTGTGCGGGCTGGCAGCTGTGCCCCTGCCCGCTGCTGCAGCCCGAGGCCGCGCGGGCTCTGCTCCAGGCTCCTGCGGCCCCAGCCGGGTGCCCATGGAGCCCCGGCCCGGGGGCTGCGGGGCCAACCCTTCCCTCCTGTCGCTCTCTCCAGCTGGCAGAGGACAGCAGCAGCGTGGCCGAGCACCTGCGCCGGGCCCTGCCCTACCTGCAGAGCCCACAGGAGCCCCTGCGAGAGGCGGCCGTCAGGTTCATGGGTGAGCCACGAGCCGGGCCAGGAGGGCGTGTGGGCACAGGGCTGGCGGCGCCGCTGGCAGGGAGCTGTGCCCTGGGCCTGACAGGCTCTGTGTTCCCAGGGACGGCCGGGCGGCACCTGAGGGGGAGGAAGGAAGAGCTCCAGCTCATCTGTGAGGGTGAGTGAGGGCAGCGGGCTGCCAGCGGGGGCTGCCGGGGGAGCTGCGAGCCCTGCCCCGGCTGCGGAGGGCTCTGCTCCCTGTGCGGACCAGGGCCGGCATGGGCAGAGCACACAGAGCTTTCAGGGCACCTGGGGGATTCGTGGCCAGCAGCTTCAGGCTGATCCAGCTGGTCCCTGCTCCCTGCTGGCCATGGCCAGAGCCGGCTGGGATGGCCCTGGCACAGAGTCCCCTCGGGTCCCCTCAGATGTGGGAACTGACCATGGCTCTGTTCCTCTCTCTTTCAGCCCTTGAAGGCACAGCCAATGACATCAGTGACGCCGTCGCAAGCCTGGCAGTTCAAACACCGTACATCGTCCAGGAAGCAGAGAGAGCTCCATATTCCATCTTTGACAGCCTGCGTGATCGGCTCTGCAGGGCATGGAGGAGACGGCCTCGTCTGTCGGGGCTCGGCTGGCTGCGCTGCTGGAGCTCTGCACAGAGCTGATTCCAGAGGCTCTGTCTGCAGGGCCACCCAAGCCAGCAGGACTGTTTTGTTTCTTTAAGATTGTTCTTTTCTATATTTTTTGTTTTTCTTTAGCATAGAAATATAGGATGTGTTGCTATAGACAGACTCCCAGGATCTTTCTTTTGCTGCCCAGGCTCTGCAGGGCTGAGGGGAAGAGGGAGAAAATGGTTCCTGGGCTCAGCAAGCTGCCCAGGCATGCAGGGTTGCAGGGAAAATGGCCAGAAGCCCCTTGGCCTTTGGTGGTTCTGCTGAAGCCTCTGCGCTGCCCACAGAGCAGATGGGCAGGGGCTGGAGCTGTGGGGATCTCTGTGAGAGCGGTGCCTGGAGATGGCCACAAGCCCTGTCCCAGGCAGGAAGCGCCATCCGTGTCCTCCTGCCCGTGTGTTCCTGGCTGGATTGCTGAGGGCTCCCAGGTGCCTCTTGGTGGGGCTCCTCTGGAGCTCCTGTGGGGCTGTGGCGCTGCTGCCGGGCAGGTTGGCCGGGCTGGGGAGACCCTGAGGGGACGGGCCACGAAGGGATGAGGGGCTGTGGGAGCCCTGACAGGACAAGGCAGTGGGAAGGCACGGGGGGGACGTGTGAGGGAGAGGGTAACGTTGGCTCGGGTAGGAAAGTGGGTTGGAGCCAAAGAGACCACTCACCCCGATGTTTATGTGGCAAACAGAGCACATTTATTCTCAAGCCCTTCTTTCTAAAGGGCCTTTGAAATACCCAGTCTGGATGATTTCACTGCTCTGATCTCTGTGCCCCTTCAGATTCTGGCCTGGGCAATGCCTGCAGCCTTGGGAGAGATGTGATGGGCCAGGCCCCTGTCAGTCAAAGCAGGGCTGGCACATTCACCCCGTACAAGCCAGCCTGCACGGTGACACGGCAACAGAGTGCGAGGCACAGCTCCGGGAGCTCCCCGTGAACCTCAGCTCTGGGACCACTGTCTGCCCCAAGCTTCAGGGGCTGCAGTGGGAGCCCGGCTGGGCTCTGCCCTGGGGCCATCCTGCAGGGACAGCTGCAAACAGGGAGCATTCCCTGCCACAAAGAGCCAAGCCAGGGCTGCAGGGCAGCTGCTCCAGCCCCAACTGCACTGCTGAGTGCTGTGCTCTGGGGCTGGGGCTCCCCGCACAGGAGACTGCACTGGTGTGCCAGAGGAGACAGAGAAGCTGCTGCTTCAGCCTAACTGAGGTGGGTGCGTGGGCTGGAAAGAGTGGGGAGGCTCCAGGGGATTCACAGAGCTCATCCTGCTGCAAGGACAAGGAAAAAGGAGCGGGAACTCAGCAGTGAGGAGAGCTGGGGGCTGGAGAGCAGCTCTGAATGACACTAAAATCCCACCAGACCTCTGAGACATTGCTGCTCCTCAGCCAGTGACAGGATGAGTCCCTTAGCCTGGGGCTTGGACTTCCTCATGGCGAGGGGCACCAAGGAAGGGAACAGTGTGATGGAGACAGGAATGGGCTGGGAACTCACTGGGGGAAAAGAGGAAGCAGTTGGGATGTAAAAGGCAGGGAGAAGAGAGAACAGTTCAGAGAAGGGCTGAGCTACTGCTTGAGCAAGCTGCAAAAAGTCATTTGGGGTCATCCCAGATTGATTTCATTTCAGAAGTTATTGAACAAGTTTATTTTTTGGGTGGCTGCATGTTTTCTTGAGCTGTATTGCTAAAATGCTCAAGCCAGTCTGTGCTGCAGGTCACCCCATTTCTCCTTTGGCTGATTGCAGCCCGGTGCTGAGCTCCAGCAGGGCCCTGGCAGAGCCCAGAGCAGCCTCAGCACCCGCAGAGCCCGGCTGCAAGGAGAGAAACCAGAAAGCCCCATCAGCTGAAGGCTCCTGTCCCCTTGTCCCAGCCACCTGCGGTGCCCAGGCCATGCTGGCCGTGCCAGAGCTGTGCCCAGAGCTGCCCATCACTGCTGCCTTTGGGAGCAGAGCAGGAGGGCAGGACATGTGCCCAGCCTGCAGCCAGCCACGGCACCTCCAGCCCTCAGCAGCTGCCCAGAGCAGGACGCTCCTGTGCTCGCTGCCATCTCCCCAGAGCTCTGATCCCACCATCCCCAGCAGACAGGACCCACCTCACGCCATCCCCCGCTGGAAGAAAAGCTGGTCCCAAACGATGCCCTCAGCCTTCTCCAAGGGCACAGCCCATCCACGCTGCAGCTGCTCCCAAGCACGTCCTGATCCAGACTGGGCCCCACCTAGAACGCTTCCTCTAGAAAAACAAACATCAAATTATGGAAAATAGGTTACAGAGAAAAAGGGGAACAAGAAAAAAGGTCAAAAATCTTACCTCTGTCAGGGCCTTAAGGAAGGCCCAACCCCTGCGTGCCAGGGAAAAACCCACCATGGGTGAGGGAATCCCAGGCTTTCTCCCTTCCCCTGCACGGCCCCCATGGTGATCCCAAAGCAAACAAGGGCAGTGGAGCAGCCCAAGCCCTTCCTTGCCTGCAAAGCAAAGCAGCCCCTGCACAGGGTCTGGAGTCCCACCTCTGCTCCCACCATGGGGGTTTGTTTGTGTCAGGCTGGCTGCCCCAGCCCAGCCCCAGCCCGAGGCACGGTGGGTGCTGGGGGCTGTTGGCAGGGCGAGGAGCCCACTCCCATTTCATATCCACCCCAGCCCATGTCCCCAGCCCTTCCAAAAGCAGCCTGGCAGCCGACTGAAGGATCAGCTGCATCCGCCCCAGCAAAGGGGGAACCTTTGGTTCCCAGCCAGGCTGTGCAATGCCCAAATCTGGGAGCATTCCCCTGTGTGTGGACTCATCTGCAAACTCCCTGTGGAGCCTGGCTTTGGAGGACGTGTCAGAATCAAAGTCCACCATCTTCAGCCTGCCAGAGACCAGGTGGAGCAAGAGGTTGTCATCCTTGATGTCCTCACTGTCCCCAGCAGCAGCAGCCCCACCTGGGACAGCTTCTCCAGGGGCTCCTTCTTCCCTGGGCCAGACCAGGCTGTCAGGGCTCTGCCCAGGGCCCCAGCCATCCATGAACCATGGCAAGCAAAACCAGGGGGATGTTGGCCACCAGTGCTTGCCACACCAGGTCTCCAGCTCAGCTCCAGCCCATGAGCTGTGTTCCCTCCTGCTGACCCCTGCTCAGAGCTACAGGCAGGACAAAACCTGTCTGGTTGGCTTTGCTACTGAGTGCCAAGAGATGTGTGGAGCTGTTACCTGCCAGGCCCCTGGATCCAACTGTGCATGTGGATCTCTCCCATCTTCTAGGGCAGAGCAACATGGATCACGGAAAATCTCTTCTAAGGATGGCCTGTCCAAGGGCTGCATGGACAAACACCTCTTAATGACATCCTGGCACTCTGGGGAGAGAAACCAGAAATCACCAGTCATTTGGAGAAGTTGCCCCCTTTTCCCGTGCCCAGGCCATGCTGGGTGTGCTTAGAGGTGGGCCTAAACTTCCCCATGGATTTTCTGTTTGGAGGAGAGCAGGAGAGCAGGACATGTGCCACCTCCTCAGCAGCTGCCAGAGCAGGATGCGCATGAGCTGCTGCTGTCTCCCAGCACTGGTATTGCTCCCGAGGCCAGAGATGAGGATCCACCTTGAGAGAGCCATGGTGGGAACAAGATCTGACCCCAGATATCTCCTGGCCCCTCCTGAACGGGTGCTTCCCCATGACCAGGTGGTGCAGCAGGAGGCCCAGGGACCAGATCATCGCTGCCTCGCCGTGGTAGCATTGCTGGTGGATCCCCTCTGGTGGGCTGTAGGACAGGGTTCCTGTGGAACACAGACACAGTTCATCAGGGGGATGCTGCAGCCTCCAGCACCTGGAGGAGCAGTCCCCGCGCCTCCTCCTCCGGCAGGAACCCCCGCTCCGCCAGGAAACCCGACAGGTCCTGGCAGCGCTCCGGATGCTCCAGCACCAACACAAAGCTGTCGGGGAGCTGAAGCCACTCCAGGAGCTGAATGACACCAGCACAGCCAGAGGAGACCTTGTCCAGCAGCACGATCTCCAGGGCTGCGCTGGTGCCGTGGGGCTGCGGGAGGAGCACGATGCCGTCAGTGGGGCTGATGCCGTGCCGGGGGTCGGGAACCCCTCGGCCAGCCCGGGATGCTCTGCGCCCTGCGCTGGCCCCACGCCCGCTCTCCCTCCAGGCGTCCTGGCAGCTCCCACCCTGCCGGGCCCCGGCTCAGCCCCGCCCGGCACGGCCCGGCTTCTGCCGCTGGCCCGGCTCATCACCAGCTCGCCCCGGTGCCGGACGCGGTTCCCTGGCACCCTTTTGATGGCCACCTGCGAGCCGAGGGCAGCAGCGGGCTGAGCTCGCCGCCTGCCCCGCACAGCCCCATCCTTCTCCTCCTTCTCCTTCTCTCCTCCTCCTCCTCCTTCCCCTCCTCCGCGCCCGCCGCCGGCCCCGCCGCTCCCCGGGCGCCGTCCGAGAGCCGCGTGGCCGCGCAGCCGCCGCCGCAGCCGCCGCTGCCCAGCAGCGAACCCGCCGGGGCCGCTCCTGCCGGGCCTCCTGCGCCTTCCCTGCGGGCGGGACGCGGCTGTCAGCGCTCGGCCCGGGCCAGGAGCGGCCCCGAGCGCCGCCCGAGCGCCCCGGGCCGGCCATGCCCCGGCGTTCTCCCCCGGCATCCCAGATTCGCCATGAAATGGGAACCCTGAGCTTGTGGAAGTGCCTGAAAGATGCCCTGTTCCTCTGCAGGGACACTCGGGCTGAGACAGGAGCCGGAGCCCTCTCTGGGGAAGCCTCCTCCGAGCTGGAATTTGTGCCGTGCTGGCAGAGGAGGAGGAGGGGAGAAGGCTGGCGCTGTGTGGCAGGAGCAGGAGGTTTGGGCCGCAGGACATTCCGTCTGCGCCGCTGCCCCGCAATGGGCGGGAACGCTGTGGGGAAGGCTGGGGGACACTGGAGCGGGATATGGATGGAACTGGGGGGACTGGGAGGGCCTGGGAATGAACTCAGGTGTATTGGGAGGGACTGGGCTGTACTGGGAGGGACTGGAGGGGCACTGGGGCTGTACTGGGCTGTACTGGGGATGAACTGGGCTGTACTGGGGATGAACTGGAGGGGCACTGGGGTTGTACTGGTCTGTACTGGGGTTGAACTGGGCTGGGCTCAGAGGGACTGGAGGGGCACGGGAGATGTACTGGGCTGTACTGGGAGGCACTGGGGCTGTGCTGGGGATGAACTGGGCTGTGCTGGGAGGGACTGGAAGGGTTGAATGGCGGTTCCCGCCTGCACTGCCTCCCATTGGTCGATGCTCCCGCCCATCACGGGCCCAACAAATCAGGGCCAGGAATCATGGCTTTGGGGGCGGTGCCTGGGGCCTGCGACATCTTTTTTTTGCCTACAACTCCCGTCATGCTCTGCGGCCCCTTAGAGTCCCATTAAAGCCGGGACTACAACGCCCGTCATGCCCCGCCCTCCACAGAACCCCGGTACCGCCCCCATCTGTCCCATCAGTGTCCCCCAGACCCTCCGGGACCCCCAAGTGCCCTCAGCGCCCATTCGGGACCCCCCAAATTTTATTGGCAAAGTACAAAAGAACAAGGAACTTTGGAAAAGCGTTTAATACAAATCCAATCCAACTTAAATCACTTGTCACAGCTGTAACTTCATTCACTCAGCCCATTTAGCCTGGAAACCCCTAAACACTGAAGTTGTTCAGGTACCCAAAAATGTTCCATATAAAGAGCATTAGAAGGAGAGGAAAGAGAGAGAGACAGGAAGAGAGAAGCTCCACAGAACGACACACATGTGGCTCCCAGCTCCTGGGGCTACAGTGTGGGTGAGACACAAACCCCAGGAGAAGGCAGAGTCCATACCAGGGGCTGACCTTGTGCTCCTTGGTTTTAAGCCCCTGAGCCTTCGTGGGCCTCCCCCAAGCTGGGACTTCTGATATCTCAGGTGTTCAGAGCTGGGTTAGCGCTGTCCCAGCAGAGTGACTGATTGACAGCTCAGCCCAAGGTCTCTGGGGACATTGATCTCATCCAGCCTCTGACAGCGACCACGGTGACACTGGGGAAACTCATGGAGCCATGGGTGAGTTGGGACAAGGCAGGTCCAAGGACACCCTGGTGACACTGGGGAACCTCATCGAGCCATGGGTCAGTTGTGACACTGTGGGGACCTCGTGGAATCAGAGGGGACCATTGGGAAGCTCCCATGGATCCAAGGGCCCAGGGTGACACTGTGGAGCCCAGAGTGTCACGAGGAGCCATTGTGACACTGTGGGTCCCCATGGAACCAAGGGAACATGGGACAGGCTGATGCCTTAAGTTTTAGCTTCCATATTTTCCCAATTCTGTCCTGTATCTGTAACTCTGAACTTCATGCAGAGTGTCAGCAAGTTCTCTTACAGTGTAGTCAGACAAAACAATCCTTTTCCTGCCCGAGATCCAAGGACACCACTGCAGCTTCAGGCCCAAAAAGTGAAAACAGCAGCGAATTGAGGAGAGCAGACTGGGAGGGTAGGGCTGCATAATCTGAAGGTGTAATTGGACAATTAACCCCAATATGGAAATGAACCAAATCTTACAAAATTGTGAAAACGTGTGACCTGGCGTCCATCCTGGGTGTACGCTCAGCCAAGCCCTTGTACTACCCAGGTGAATCCTTTGAAGGCCTTTTTAATAAATCCCCACTTTACTCCTGTAACACTGTCCAGCCTCTGCTCTAGGTGGCCTCTCAAGGCATCAAGGCCTGACTGGCTGGGCCACCTGGGGGCCACCTGACAGGTCCAGCTGACCTTGGCATGTCCAGGGCTGCTGCTCATCTCCCCTGGAGCGCTGGGTGTTCTGGTTTGAAAGCAAAACCAGTGAGAGACTCCAAGTCAGAAATACAATTTATTGCAAAAAGGGGAAAAGGACAAAAATACATACAATAATACAAAGGGAAAGGCTACTGACAAAGTCAGAATACAACCTGGCCAGCGTGCTGGTAGCAGTCCGAATTGGAGTAGCTACAGTCCTCTTGGGATGGCAGATCTAGTTGCTGTGTCTTCTCCGAGAACCTGTGAAAAGTCTCCCCTCTGCCTAGAAATCCCCTGTTTTATCCAGGTGGGAATGCCTAGCTCCTCCCCTTGGGCAGAGCATCTCACAATGGGTCATTATGAGTCACGAGGTGTGTCCTTAATCACCTCCTCCTCCTGGACAGTGTTATCTCTGAGTCATGTGGCCAGGCATTGATGGGGCCATTAACAGCAGATAAGGAAAACTGCTCTAAGGCAACTCCTACTCAGATGGTAATTGGAAAACGTTTTTTTTTAAAACTTGGACACTGGGTCTTGGTGCTCTCCTTCCTGTGGAAAGAACTGTCCTTCTCCTCCAGGTGGCCATGGCCAAAATCTGGATTCCTCTTCTTAGTTTGCTTCTATGCAAAGATTGTTCCCAGATGAAATCTGCCAGGACAGACAGGTCCGGCTGGCTTGGCCACCCAGGGGCCACTTCTCATCGGCCTGCGAAACACTGGGACCCTGTGCTTTTCTTTCTTATGGGAAAAAAGCACCTTTCACATCCAGGCACCCATGGCCAAAGTTGGGAATCCGCCTCCAGGATTCCCTATATCCATGGATTTCTCCCAGGTGAAAGCTTCCAGGAGACAAGTCTGGCTGGCCTTTGTCTCCAAAGAGATGATTCTTATATGCCTTTGAAACACTGGGGCTTTGTGCCTTCCTTTATGATGAAAAGAACTCTTCTTCCTGCCCAGGTGCCCATGGCCAGAACTGAGATTCCACCTTCAAAATTCTGAATATCCAAGGATTTCCCCCAGATGAAAGGTGCCAGGAGAGACAGGTCTGGCTCTCTTGGCCTATGGTGACCACCTCTCATCTCCTTCCAAAACACCTGGGCTCCACGCTTTTCTTTCCTATGGGAAAAACCATCCATCTTGACCAGATGCCCATGGCCAAAGTTTGGAATCCTCCTCCAGAATTCCCTACGTCCAAGGATTTCTCAGTGACAAAAGCTGCCAGGACAAACAGGTCTGGATGGCTCGACCTCCCAGGAGCCTTCTCTCTCTGCTTCTGCCCCTGCAACACGGGGGCTCTGGGCTTTCCTTCCTATGGAAAAGAACCGTCCTTCTTAACAATGCAGAAATGGCCAAAACTGGGGTTCCACCTCCCAAATTCCCTATATCCAAGGGTTGCTTTCAGACAAAAAAAAATACCACAACGGAGAGGTCTGGCTGTCCTTGGCCTCTGATGGTCACCTTTCATCTGCCCCTGAAACACCGGTGTTCCATCCTTGCCTTCCTATGGAAAAGAACCGTCCTTCTCCTCCAGGCAGCCAGGTCTGAAACTGGGGGTCCATCTCTAAAATTCCCTATATCCAAGGACAAAATCTGCCAGCACCATCTGATCTGGCTGCCCTTGGCCTCTGGTGGCTGTGGCTCATCTGACCCTGCAACGCTGGGGCTGGGTTGTTCCCTTCCTGTGGAGACCATGGTGGAACAGTGAGGACCTGGTGGAACCATCGAGTCCATTGGGACTTTGGGGCCATGGTGACACCGCGGGGCTCTATGGAACCCAGAGACCACCATGACTCTGTGGGGCCTTATGGAACCATGGAGACCATTCCGACCCTTCAGGGCCTGGTGTCACCAAGGGGGCATTGTGACACCTCAGGGCCTCCTGGAAGCAAGGGACCATTGGAACACTGTGGGGCTCCATGGAATGAGGGGAACAGGGAACAGGTCTGGCAGGCTTGGCCTCCCAGGGGCCACCTGACAGGTCTGGCTGATCTTGGAATGTCAAGGGCTGCTTCTCATCTGCCCATGAACCACTGGGGCTCCGTGCTTTCCTTGCTATGGAAAAGAATTGTCCCTCTTTTCAGACATCCATGGACAAAATTGGTACTTCCCCTCAAAAATTTCCTGTATGCAAGGGTATCTGCCAGAAAAAAACCTGCCAGCTCTGGCTGGCCTTGGCCACTGGTGGTCGCATCTCAGTTGCCTCAGAAGCACTGGGGCTCTGTGCCTTCCTTCCTGCAGAAAAGAACTGACCCTCTTGTCCAGGGGTCATGGCAGGAACTGGAATGTGGCCACCAAAATTCCATCTATCCTAGGATTGCTCCCAGACAAAAGCTGCCAGGACAGACAGTTCTGCCTGGCCTTGGCCTCTGGTGATATGAGCAGAATGTTTTCCTTTGCAAACACCTTGGACAGGGCCCAGAGATCTCCCGAGCTGGGTTTTGCAGGCCTCAAGAACATAACCCATGTATGGAGGCTGATGTGCCTGGGCCCAGCTGTGAAGAGACTGAGGACAGATCAGGAGTGTCCTGGCAGGGCTTGAAGGGTGGATTTAGAAATGGTGGAGCTTTGCTCCATAGTGGGAATCAGGCAGGGAGAGAAATTATGCCTCAAATGCAGCTGGGGAAGTCCAGACTGGACACAGGAGGAGAGGAATTTCCCTCCCAGGGCAGGGCTGTGGTGCAGCACGTCCCCAGCAGGAGCCTGGAGCAGCCCAAGGCTTTGTGTGGCCAGGCAGGGGCAGCAAGAGGCAGAGCTGCCAGCAAAGGAAGGGCCAGCGAGGTGGGGCAGCCGGGGGTGACGACAGCCTGCAGGGACAGAGGTGCAGGGCAGGGACACCGTGGGACAGCCTGGGCTGCAAAGGGCTCAGGGATGTGCAGCAGCTGCAAGGCCCTGACAGAGCCAACCTGTGCAGCCCTTTGGCCATGGCTGCTGGCCCTGGGCCTGAGGCCACCAGGGGACAAGTGACCCTTGCAGCCCTGGGGCCTCAGTGCCTCCTTGTCCCTGCTCAGCAGCCTGGCAGGGGCCGCCCCATGGTCCTGCCCTTGGCACTGCACATCCCCACATGCCAGTGCCCATCCCGGGAAGAGCTCTGAGCAATGAGGGAGGGACAGGATCTGCCTTGCCAGGGGCTGGGGCTCAGGCCTGGGCCCTTTGCATTCCTGAAACACATCCAGGTTTGCTCAGCACCAGAGACACCTTTCCCTTGCTTGTCCCAGCTGTCATCAGTGCCTCCAGTGCTCTGCTGTACCTGGAACCTGGGGACACTTTCTCAGAACGGTCTCTGACAGGGATCTCTTTAAAGTACAAGAAACTTTAGTGTTTCAATGTAACTGAGACCTTGAGGGTTTTGTGACATTACTGAGGGGGTTGTGACATCACAGAGCTGGCTGTGATGTCCCAGAGAAGGGTGTGAGGCCATAGAGCAGGCTCTGCCATCATAGAGGATGGTTCTGTGGCATCAGAGAGTGGGTTGCACCATCATAGAGCAGGCTGTGATATCACAAAACAGACTGTGACTTCAGAGAGTGACTTTGTGACATCACAGTCTTCTCTGATATCACAGCATTGCTGAATGGCATCATGGGGTCTTACCATGGAGTTGGATCTGGGACATCACAGGGGGTGTTTGTCATCACAGGAGGCTGTGTGACATCACAGGGGCTGTGTGACATCACAATGGCTTTGTGGCATCACAGGAGTTTGTGTGACATCACAGTAATGGCTGTGTGACATCACAGGGGCTGTGTGAGGTCATAGAGATGTGACATCACAGGGGCTGTGTGACATCACAGGGGCTGTGTGAGGTCACTGGGGAGGTCACTCTGCCCCATTCCCCTCCCAGTTCCCCCAGAAAAGTCCAGCGCTGCTCGTGCACAGCAGACCCTGTCCCCCCGGGTCCCCCCGCCCCCGGTGCCACAGCCTCCCCCAGAGGATGTTCCACGAGATCGACCCCAGAGCCTGACACGGGGCCGGGGGCCGGGGCTGTGGGGGTGGGACAGGGGGACAGGGACCCCCTGGCAGCGTCCCCGTGTGCCCCAGGGCCAGAGCCTGGGCCAGGGCTCCTTCACCCTGTGACCAACGAGGGCTTGAGAGCGCTGAAAAAATCCCCAGGAAAAACCAGATTTAATATTAAAGTGACAGCAGCACAAAGTTCCTTGGCAAGAGTCACTCTGCTCCTGACTGGACACTTCAGGCACAGCAAGTGCCGCGCTCCCGCCCCGGTTCCCTTTGTCTCAGCCCCGGCTAGCTCTTCTCTGGGGCGAGGGCGGGCGATGGAGGCACCCTCCGCCGCTCCCAGCTGGGGTTTGGAGAGTGCCTTTGTGGGTTCCGGGCAGCGCTAGCAAGCCTCGCGGTGGTAAATGAAGAGCGGATCCTGCTGGGGGCTAAGTCCGAGTTTATTGTAGCCCAACGGGGCCAAATGTCCTAGAAAGATGCCAGCCAACAGGAACAAGCACAAGGTGCTTGCACTGGCTTATAAACTGTAAGGGAGGGGTATCCAACGACCAATGGGGATAGGGATAGGGGGTGGCTCCGGGATGGGGGGATATGGTGGGGTCCAATGGGGGAAGGATATGGGGGGAGTCCCAGGTCCTCGCCCAATCACCCGGTGCCCTGAGTAGAAGCTTCTGGATGGATGGGAAGGGGCACCGAGTGATAGACAAGGCACCCGGGGGGGGGTAAAATGCCTCTTTCAGGGTGATGGATAGATACTGGGAAGGCGGGAAGGGCGGACAAGGCGGGAAAACTGGGGATAAACCAAGTTGCACACAGAAGGAATAAACCAATACATAATACAGGGATAATAAAACATACAAATAATGCAACTCCACATCTCCTCCTTTTTTTGTTTAAAAAGAAAGAAAGGTGAAGAGGATAAAGTAAGTCTTTAAACGGGGGCTGCACAGTTTCTGGGCTCATCTTGAAACTAGATGTTGTTTTCTTCAGGAAGTTCTTCTTCTTGGAACCCTTCCTTGTTTAAGGGTTCCAGTTCATCACTACGCTAAAGCCTGTAATAAACATAATGAGTCCCAGCAGCAGCAAAAGTCCTGTTTTTTTAGAAAACAACTGAAATTAATAGTCGAGGTAGGGGAGGTCTAACTCAAAGGGGAACAGAGAATCCCAGGAGCCAGAGAGGGAAGAGGGGGGACCAGGTGAAGGGGACCTTTTCCGCCGTCGGAGGGCAGCGTACCCAACTTGAGGACTGTCCGGTTTTCTCTTCTGGGTCTTAGGGACATATGGTCTGACGAATTTGGAAGGGACCCATCTCAGGCCTGAGGGCGTGGATACGCAAGCGTACCCCCGTCCCCAGGTGACCAAGTCATAGGGTCCTTCCTGCCGCCAGGTCTCAGGGTCTTTAATGAGAACTGGCGGCTTTTCCCTGACCTTGCTCTGCTCGTAGGAATTAAAGTGCCTCGCGATGGGGGGGTTGAGGCACTCGAAGGAACAGTTTAAGAAATTGATGGTAAAAAGGGCCCGCGCTAACTGAACCTGGGGGGACTCATTTTTAGCTGACGACTGTTGTTGTTTAAGCATCCTTTTGATGCTTTGATGAGTCCTCTCCACCACGGCTTGACCTGTCGGGGAATAGGCGATGCCAGTTTTATGTTCTATTCCCCATTGCTGCAGGAAGCCTGCGAATTCCTTGGACGTGTACCTGGGGGCATTGTCTGTTTTTATCTGTTTTGGGACGCCCAGCATGGAGAAGGCTTGTATCAGATGTTTCTCTATTTCCTTGGCCTTCTCCCCTGTGTGGGCAGAGGCGAAAACTGCTCTAGAGAAGGTGTCTACGGAGACATGGACGTACTTCATCCTCCCGAAGGAGGGGATGTGAGTAACGTCCATCTGCCACACCTCGCAGGACCTCAGACCCCTAGGGTTAGCCCCTGCGCTCACCGATGGTAGTGGGAGCGACTTACAGGACGGGCATGTGGCCACAATGGCCTTGGCCTGGTCCCGGGTTAGATGGAACTGCTGGACTAGACCAGGCGCATTTTGGTGGTAAAGCTGGTGGCTGATCTTTGCTTGCTGGAACTTGTCCGGGAGCGGCGCCAGCTGTGCGGGGGCGGCAGTGAGGGAATCGGCACGCCGATTGCCCTCGGCCAAGAACCCCGGCAGGTCGGTGTGTGACCTGATATGCATCACATAAAACGGTTGCTCTCGGTGGGAGACTAGCCTTATCAGCTTTGAGAGCAACCTGCTAAGGGCATTGTTGGAGACACCTTGCAGGATTGCATCCTGTGCTCTAGACACTACACCTGCTACATAGGCCGAATTGGTTACCAAATTAAAAGGTTCAGAGAACCGCTCAAAAGCTCGAACGACTGCGGCCAACTCAGCTACTTGAGGGGATCCTTCTACTTCAACAACATCTGCCTCCCACTGCTGAGTTTGAGGATCTTTCTAAGTCACTACTGACTTGTGGGACCCTCCGGACGCGTCCGTAAAAACTGTTAGAGCCTTTAAGGGTTTTTTGCTCTGAATTTGTTTTGTTGACAGAGTGAATTGGATTTCCGAATTGAAAATTTTGTGGGCCGGTCTCAAAACAGAAATTTTTCCGGTGTAGCTGTCCAGTGCAAACTGCAATGATTCATTCTCTTGCAGCAGGTGTTCCAACATTGCCTTTGTGAATTGGCCCGATTCCAATTTCAAAGGAATGTGGATGTGATCAAAGTCACACCCCGCCAGCTCCCGAATCCGCGTTCTCGCTTTGCGGATTAGCTCTGCCACCAGCTCTTGTGGCCGTGTCAACCTTTTGGATCGTGAATGACTCAGGAATACCCACTCTATGATGGAGAGTGGGTCCCTTTTGTCCTGATCCTTGCCCTTTCCTAGGGTGTCTGCCCACTGAAAGATGACTCCGTGGAGGTGTGGCAGTCTGCCCAATATGATGAATCTGAAGGGCAGGCCCGGATCGTACCTGTGGGCCTGCCTGGCAGACATTGCCTCCTGGACCTTCTGCAAAGCAGCTTTGGCCTCTGGAGTGAGTTCCCTGGGAGAACTAGGCTCTTCCCCCCCTTTCAATAAATTGAAAAGAGGGGCTAGGTCTTCGTTGTTAATACCTAACCAGGGTCTCACCCAATTTAAAGACCCACACAGCTGTTGCACGTCGGCTAGAGTCTGAATTGAATTTTTTATGGCCAATTTCTGCGGAACAATGGTCCGCTTGTTTATCTCCAAACCCAGGTACTTCCAAGGTGGCATCTTTTGAATCTTATCCTCTCGCAGCTCGAACCCTACAGCAACCAACGCACTGGTTGTCAGTTCAAGCGCGCGTGTAAGTAAATCGCTGTTGGGGGCACAAATAAGAATATCATCCATATAGTGGTGGATGATCACGCCCTCGGTGGCTGCACGCACAGGGGACAGCAATGAAGAGACGTACCACTGGCAAATGCTTGGGCTGACTTTCATGCCTTGGGGAAGAACTTTCCAGTGGTATCTCTCCATTGGGGCTTCTCGGTTGATGGAAGGAACCGAGAAGGCAAACCGTGGTGCGTCATCAGGGTGTAGGGGAATTTGGAAAAAACAATTTTTGATGTCAATGACAGCCAATTCCCAATTTTCTGGTAACATCGTGGGGGATGGCATCTCTGGCTGGAGAGGACCCATGTCTTCTATTACATTGTTGATGGCACGAAGGTCATGAAGGAGACGCCACTCGTCTTTGCCAGGTTTTTTCAGGACAAAGATGGGGGAATTCCAGGGGGATGTTGTTTCCTGGATATTCCCTTTGGCGAGTTGCTCCTTCACGAGCTCTCGGAGCGCTTTTAATTTTTGTTTATTGAGCGGCCACTGCTCTACCCACACTGGTGTATCTGTGAGCCAATTAAGTTTCCAGGTAGGACACTCCTCAGTGACCGTTGCCCGAAAAACCTGAGGGGTCGGGATGTCAATTGTGACCCCCCACTAGGCCATTAGGTCTCTTCCCCACAGGGGCTCCGTGTAGTCCAAAACGAACGGGCGTAAATAAGCTGATTGCCCGTTCGGCCCCTCAAATTTTATGATGTTTTTTGATTGTTTGGCCAATTGGGTGCCCCCTACACCTTGAATTTTTCCCGCCACATTTTGCAGCTCCCAGCGTGATGGCCAATCCCGTGCGGGGATGACCGTCACGTCTGCCCCTGTGTCCAGGAGACCGCTTAGGTGTTTGTACTCCCCATCCTTCCGCATATAGCAGGAGAGCTTTGGTCTTTCCTTCCTTATGACCTGGGCCTGGCACACCTGGTAGCTCTTCTTCGCTGACTTCTTCCATAGATCCTCAGGGTGTGCCGGAGGCCCAGATGCTGGAATGGCCTGGGCGATGATTTGGCCCTTGGGAAGGAAGACCGGAGGATGGGGGCAGTGCAGCCACACCACTAATTGCTCGGTGTTCCTAGATGTCAGGGATGGTGCAATAGTGACTTCGAGAGGCGTGAATTTTGTGTCCCCAAGAACGATATACTTACTGTGGAGGTTCCTCCAGGTTCCCGGGTCCTCTGTGTCGACGGCGATGGAGTGCCAGTCGCTGCCCCTTAGGTGCAGAACCTCGGTCAGGGCCAACCTATATGGGGAGAAATCAGATGGGGTGTTAAGTACCGGCTTGGGCTGGTTCGGGCCTCGACCCAGCCAAGCAGTGGATATGAAATCCACGTCCTCCCTCATATAGGTTGGTTCGTTAGCCATAGTCCGGTGTGTCAAGTCCAGTGAAATGTCCTCGGGTGGGCATTGATGGTAGTCATCCCTCCCCTCCTCTGATGTTATAGAGCCCACCATATTTATGTCCTCGTGCAGGGAGGGACTGTGCTGATGACTCAGTTTTTTTGTTTTCCCCCAGGGTTGGGGGCACTCCTCCCCTGATGTCGCTGCCTAAACTTAAAAAACTCGTCCCTCAGCGGGCATTGGGAAGCCCAATGTCCCTTTTGCCTACATAAATTGCAGGCCTGATGTTGCAGGTTACTCCTCGGGGGTGCTCCTGTGGGGCGGCGGTCCGGAGAAGGGGTGGTTGGCGGCGTCACGGCTTCAACGAAGGCTACTCTCCTAGTAGGTGGTTTAGGAGTCCATGGAGTGTCCCCAGCAGGAACCGTCACCTTCCTCGCACAGACCTGCAGCATGCTTTGAAGGGTAGGCTCAGGATCCAGGGGCAGGCTGATGATGGCTTGCTGGCACGCGTCGTTAGCGTTCTGCCTCACAACTGTGGCAAGCATCCCCTCTCGCACCCTCTCGTCCGGGACCTGAGCCTCCATCGCGTGGTGCAAGCGATCCACGAACGCGACAAAAGGTTCTAGGGGTTCCTGCTTTAGGGACAAGAAGTTAATAACCGTACCGCTGGGTCTTAACTTAAAAAATGCCTTTTCTGCCGCCCTAGTGCTGACTTGCAGCGCCTCTCTGGGGATTTTTCCACCTGCTTGGTCCCCATTTTCCAATCCCCCTCCCCGCACAAGTGGTCTACGGATATTAGTGCCCCATCCTTATCCCTAGAGCTATCTGCATTGGCCCAGAGGTCAGGCAACACCTCCTGTATCTCCCGCTTCCATTCGGACTCCCAGATGAGGAATTCTCCGTGGGTAATTAAACAGGAGAAGAGAGTTCGAATGTCCACGGGGACATATTCTTTGGAGGAGAGGGTTGCCTTCAATAAGCCTTGGAAGTATTCACTTTCCATCCCGAACCCCTTCTTGGCCTTGCAGAGCTCTTTGATGGTCTGCTGGGGGATGGGGGACCACTGTGCAAGGGGCCTACCCCCCCGCCGCGGGGTATAGGTGACAGGCGCGGCTGAGAAGGTAGGCAGGGATTGGGGTGGATCGGGGTTCCCACGCTCCCCCCCCTGGAACCGAAAGCGTGGGAACTGGAAGTGGGGTCGTGGGAACCAGGGGACCAGGCAGAAGAGGCGTGGTCAGGAGGAGGGGGAGTGGTATGGTGGGGACTCCCCTCCCCGGGGGTGGAGCTGAGGGGTGGGGTGTTGAATAATTCAAGGCAGGAGGAGTCGACAGGGGGTGGATGAGGGAGATGGGCGGAGAAATCCGGGGAGCAGAAGGGGTTGGTCTGCCGGAAGGGATTATGGGAGGGGGGAGGACAGGGATCATGGGAAGAAGGAGCACAAGTGGCGGGAAAAGCCA
Organism: Lonchura striata; assembly: GCF_050655825.1. Lineage (NCBI taxonomy): Eukaryota > Metazoa > Chordata > Aves > Passeriformes > Estrildidae > Lonchura > Lonchura striata. The sequence goes on from NC_140738.1 coordinate 9,118,815, forward strand.
CGCGGTCACCTCCATCTTGTGCCCTGGGGAAGGGGGGAGAAGGGAAGCTATTTCGTGGGGTTTGGGGATGGAGGATAGGGGATGAGGGATCTTCGGGGGTCTGGAATAACTGAAAACGAACAGAGTTTCTACAGGACGGGGCTGTACAGCGCGGGGAAGAAGGGGAACGGGTAGAAGCAGAGACAGTGCCTGCACCGCCCTGCGGGGAGTCTAGGGTATTCTCAGAGGGGCCAGAATCTGCCTGAGGGCAACGCCGGGATGCCTGTCTGATAATACCCGACTTCGGGGAAGAGGGAGAGGAAAGCGGAATAGGGTTTCTCAAGCTAACAGCCGAACTGGGGATCGGTTTGTTTGCGGCTGGCTGTGGCAGACTTTCGTAGTGATTTTTAATTATATCGCGAATTTGGAGAGCCAAATGGGTGAATTTGGAGAGAGAGATCCGACTGCCGCAGGATCTTTCTCCCTACCTGGTCCCAAAACGGCACTTGGTATAATTTAGCTGCCGAAATATCAGGGAAAGTCTGCGACAACCACTGAACAAACTTCTTAACTTCAGATTTTTTAACCTTAACTCCCCCCACTAAAAGGATACCCACAACTTGGGAATAAATGCTCTTCTGCGGCACGGACAGCCTTGCACCCATGGCTGTTAGATGTTAAATCGTGCCGCAGCACCTACGATTGGGAAAACACGAACGAAAAACAAAAGACCACCCCTCTGGCTTTACCGCAGTCCTTAAGCTTCCCGCCCGGGAAGGGAAGCACCAGGAGCTCACCAGGAAGCACTAAAAACAGGGATCTTTTCCCCGAACTCCAGGGGAAAAAGAAACCCACCAAAAAGGATCCTTTCCCTAAACCCTAGGGGAAATGAACCAACCAAAAAAGGACCGGGAAAGCCCCAGGGGCCCCTATACTCACAACCAAAGGGGTCCGAGAGGGAAGGGTGGAAACGAAAATCCAATCGTAGGACTCCTCTGCGAGAGGACCGATTCCGGCGGTGCGTTCCGGAGCTGCCGGTCCTATCCCCGAGAGTGCCACCCACTAGAACGTGGGTTTGCTGCTACCGGGGTAGCTGATGGCCAGGGAGGACGATTCTTCGGGTCCACACGACCCTAAAATCCTCAAACGAGGGTCCAACGCCACGAAAACGGGGCCGCTCGTTGGGCGCCAGCTGCCGCGCTCCCGCCCCAGATCCCTGATCTCAGCCCCGGCTAGCTCTCGTCCTGGGGCGAGGGCGGGCGATGGAGGCACCCTCCGCCGCTCCCAGCTGGGGTTTGGAGAGTGCCTTTGTGGGTTCCAGGCAGCGCTAGCAAGCCTCGTGGTGGTAAATGAAGAGCGGATCCTGCTGGGGGCTAAGTCCGAGTTTATTGTGACCCAACGGGGCCAAATGTCCTAGAACAGTGCCAGCCAAAAGGAACCCAGACAGGGTTCTGACACCAGCTTATAAACTGTAAGGGAGGGGTATCCAACGACCAATGGGGATAGGGATAGGGGGTGGCTCCGGGAGGGGGTGATATGATGTGGTCCAATGGGGGAAGGATATGGGGGGAGCCCCAGGTCCTCGCCCAATCACCCGGTGCCCTGAGTAGAAGCTTCTGGATGGATGACCGAGTGATAGACAAGGCACCCAGGGGGGGTAAAGGGAAAGACTGCGCCTCTTCCAGGCTGATGGACAGCCACTGGAGAGGCGGGAAGGGAGGACAAGGCGGGAAAACTGGGGACAAACCAAGTTGTACATGGGGGTACAAAGGAATAAACCGATACATAATATAGGGATAATAAAACATACAAATAACGCAACTCCACAGGGCTCTGCACAGGGCCCTGGGCAGACTGCATCCAGGGCCCAAATCCAACAAGGTGAGGTTTAACAAGTCCAAGTGCCGGGTCCTGCACTTTGGCCACAACAACCCCTGCAGTGCTGGGGACAGAGGGGCTGGACAGCAGCCAGGCAGAAAGGGACCTGCAGGGACTGATGGACAGCAGGCTGGCCATGAGCCAGCAGTGTGCCGAGGTGGCCAAGAAGGCCAATGGCTCCTGACCTGGATCAGGAATGGTGTGGCCAGCAGGAGCAGGGCAGTGATTCTTCCCCTGTGCTTGGCACTGGTTGGGCAGCACCTCAAGTGCTGTGTCCAGTTCTGGGCCTCTCAATTTAGGAAGGACATGGAGGGGCTGGAGCATGTCCAGAGAAGGGCAACAAGGCTGATGAGGGGTCTGGAGCACAAGTACTGTGAGGAGTGGCTGAGGGAGCTGGGGTTGTTTATCCTGGAGAAGAGGAGGCTCAGGGGAGACAAGGTGGTGTCAGGGCACAGCTTGGACTTGATGATCTCCAATGTCTTTTCCAGCCTGGCTGATTCTGGAATCCTCTGAGACCACCCTTGGAGTAGTTGCAGGAGGAGCCCTGGGCCTCCTCTTCAGAAGCTCCAGCAGCCCAGGTCCCTCAGCTTCTCCTCACAGCCCCAAAGCCCATCCTGTCAGTCCTGCAGAGCCTCTGCAGCTCCTCCTCACTGCCCAGAACAGGGAGCCCCACAGCCAGACACAGCAGCCCAGATGTGCACCCCTGGCCTGGGGTGCCTCTGGCAAGGGAGCAGCACCAGGCACTGCAGGAGCCTGCAGACAATTCCTGCAGCACTTGTGGGATGATCCTGCTCCCCAAGGGACGTTCCCATGGTGCCAAGGAACTGCAATGGGGAGTGGGGCCAGAGAGGAAAGGGCAAACAGGGATGGGCTGTGTGCAGGGGAGGGAACAGGGGTGGTCAAGAGGAAGAAATCTGTAGCAGGAAGAGGAAAGAAAGCAAAGGTGAAGCCAGAGAAATGCTCAGGGAAGTCTGGGGGTGGCTGTCAGGCAGCCTTGGCTCTGAGCAGCAGTGTCTGCAGTGGGACAGGAAACTCCCAGCTGATGGGAACAAACTTTCTGGCTGACTGCAGAGGCCAGGACAAAGCTGAGTGGTTTCCCTGGCGTCCCCCAGCCCTTTCTGGCCCCAGGGGCTGATGGCATTTGTGCTGCCTCAGGTTCATGTCCCCACAGCACCAGCATGGGGGTGCTCCCACCTGCTGTGTGAAATGCAAACAGGGGCTGCTGAGCCAGTGCTGCTGTGTCTGTGCCTGCAAGGATGCGGCACCTCTGTGAGCTGGGGGAGAGGCCAGGGCTGCAGAGGGGGGATGTTGTTGGCAGCTCCATCAGGACGCTCTGGGACGCTGCCCTGGGCTGTGCAGCACTGGGGATGGATCAGCCCCTGCTCTGCTGCTCCTTCCCGTCTCCCCCAGGGCCCCTGCAGAGCATCAGCCGTGCTGTTTGCCCCCAGCCTGCCCATGGCCAGCCTGGGGCTGCTCACGGGGGTTTTCTGTGCTGAGCATTGGCCTGGCCGTGTTCTTGAGAGAGCCTGGGCAAGGAGCCTGGAGCCCCCAGGCCCTGGCCTGAGGCGTCAGCGCTGCCCCAGCAGTGCCCATGGCCTGTCCCTGCTGCAGCCCCGGCACTGCCACCCCCAGGACTGTGCCCGGCCCCGAGAGCACTCAGGCCCTGCAGCAACACCAGGGCCACCAGGGCAGCGGGGCAGGGCCACGGGAGCAGCACTGGCAGCACCAAGTGCTGCTGCTCCTGGGCACAGCTGCTGTGCCAGCCCTGATCTGCCCCAGCTCTGCACACAGACATTGCTGCTGCAGCTCCAGAGAAGGCAACAAAAGGGCATCTCTGCAGAAAACTCTGCTGGGAAATCCTTTAGTTCCTTTAAAGCCTCAGAGACCGCAGCCCCTCATTGACACAGTCTGTGGCCACAGGGAAGGTGCAGAGAAACAAAATGAGAAATGGCACAAGCAAAGGCATTTCTTTGTTGATAACATTAAAAAGTAAAAAAAAAAAAAAAAAGAACCTTCAAAATGAAACCAACAGGAAGTATCAAAAATTACTTTTATTACAAGTGATTTGCAGAAATTGACCAGGAGTTTAATGTCCCTGGAAGCATCCAGTCATCAGTCTCCACACTGCAGCCTTGAGCTCCTGGTTCCTCAGGCTGTAGATGAGGGGGTTCAGGGCTGGAGGCACCACCGAGTACAGAACTGACAGGGCCAGATCCAGGGATGGGGAGGACATCGAGGGGGGCTTCAGGTGAGCAAGTATGCCTGTGCTGACGAACAGGGAGACCACAGCCAGGTGAGGGAGGCAGGTAGAAAAGGCTTTGTGCCGTCCCTGCTCAGAGGGGATCCTCAGCACAGCCCTGAAGATCTGCACATAGGAGAAAACAATGAACAAAAAACATCCGAATTCTATACACACACTAATAATAAGAAGCCCAAATTTCCTGAAGTAGAATTTGGAGCAGGAGAGCTTGAGGATCTGTGGGATTTCACAGAAGAACTGGCCCAGGGCATTGCCATGGCACAGGGTCAGGGAAAATGTATTGACTGTGTGCAGTAGTGAATAGAGAAAGGCACTGGCCCAGGCAGCTGCTGCCATGTGGGCACAAGCTCTGCTGCCCAGGAGGGTCCCGTAGTGCAGGGGTTTGCAGATGGACACGTAGCGGTCGTAGCACATAATGGTCAGCAGGAAATACTCTGACCCAAGGAAGAACAGAAAGAAAAAGAGCTGTGCAGCACATCCTGTGTAGGAGATGTTTCTGGTGTCCCAGAGGGAATTGTGCATGGCTTTGGGGACAGTGGTGCAGATGGAGCCCAGGTCGCTGAGGGCCAGGTTGAGCAGGAAGAAGAACATGGGCGTGTGCAGGTGGTGGCCGCAGGCTACGGCGCTGATGATGAGGCCGTTGCCCAGGAGGGCAGCCAGGGAGATGCCCAGGAAGAGGCAGAAGTGCAGGAGCTGCAGCTGCCGCGTGTCTGCCAGTGCCAGCAGGAGGAAGTGGCTGATGGAGCTGCTGTTGGACATTTGCTGTGGCTGCACATGGGCACCTGTTCATGGAGAAAGGACAGTGAAGTGCTAGAGGAGATACCTGTAACCAAAATCAATGCCATTTCCCATACACCCTCCTCTTTAACAGATATACAGACCTCTGAGTTTTATTTTTAAGCTCCTCCCATGTCTCTCCTGATATTTTTCAATATCAGAAACCCTCAGCATTTGTTCTGCACTCAGGGAGAATAGAAAACCTTTTCTGAGGCAAAGTGATCAATTCAGTGTGAGGAGAGAGGGTCTATCATTCTGACCTCTTCAGAATTACTCTGGGCTTTAACCTTTCTCAGCTGGAGGGTGATCATCTTTCCACACTTCCCCTAAAATGTCACCAGGTACAGCTGAGAGCAGATGGATCCACCACAGCCCATCTCCACATTTGTAGCCAAGGACTCACATTGCTTATTTCACCAACCCAGTGGTATTTTCAGTGTTTCAAAACCTCTGCCTTTTCCCATCAATCTTATAACTCAGAGATGCTCTAGGACAGGTATGGAGCCTGGATTGAAGCTCCCAGCTTAGACTGACATATCAGGGAGATTTACAAGTGTCCTTCTGATGGCACTGGATGAGGGGAGGTGCAGCTCCTTCCCTGGCTGCACTGCCAGCATTGCCCAGAGCCGGGCACTGGGGACAGCTGTGTCACCCTGAGCCAGCTGTGCCCCCTGCCAGAGCCCCCAGTGCCGGGCAGCTGCTCCCAGCCCTGTGCTCTGCAGAGGGAACTGGGCCCGGGGCTGCAGAACTGCCCCACGGCTCTGCTGCAGCTCTGCCTGCACAGGAGGGGCTGCACGCCTTGGAGCCCCGGCCCTGAGGGCAGAGGCTTGGCTGGGGCACAGGAGGGAGGGGGCTTGTGCAGAGGGAGGGGCTGCACTGGAGGGGATCCTCTGGACATCTCTAAACTCTCCCTGCCTCAGCATTTCTCGGTTTGGTTTTCTCTCCTTCCCTGATCTTCTCTCTGCTTGCTGGAGATTTTCCTCCTGCAGGTGTTTCCCTGTGCCTGATCTCTCCCTGCCAGCACTCCCAGACCCCAAATCTCTGTGCACTCTCCTTGGCCTGACAGAACCCTGCCTGTTTGCAGGGCACTGGCTGGGGGCAGGTTCTGTTTGCAGCTGGGAGAGAGGACAGCTCAGACTGAGCCTGATGGCTCCAGCAAAGGTGATGCTGGTGCTGTCCATGGGCAGAGTGGCTGAAAGCACATTAGGGATCTCCTGTGAACCTATTACTTAGTAAAATAACACAACTTCTATTGTCTTATGCACTTGTCAAAATTCATAATCTACCATTAATATTTATCCCCCTTCCCTGCCACTCTCCAATAACAGGAAAGTGAATAAAAAGTCTAAGGATATTTTCTCATTTTTATCAAAATCTTTGTCTTGGAAATATTCTATGAATGATCAGAACCCCTCAGCATGTCAGAGCTTCATGAGCATTTCACCTTCCCTGCACCAGAAATGCCCAGAGTTGTACTCACAGGGTCTGTGGGCATTGGGATGTTCCAGCTTTAGGAGATCACTGCAGGAGCTGCAGCTGCATTGTCCTGCAGCCAGAGGTTCCTGTGCCAAGGGCTGGCAGTGATTCTGCCCCAGGCACTTCTCAGCCCCTTCCCAGCCCTGACTGATTGAAGCTCTCTGTGCCTCTGTGCTGTGCCCGGGCTGGCTGCAGGCAGTGCCCCAGCCCTGCTGGGCTGGCAGAAGAGCTGCTCAGCAAGAGAAATGTGCTTTTGAAGCTCTGCTTGGTTACCAGGATCACCCTCTGTGCCAGGAGCCCGGCCCAGCTCAGCAGCACAGACACAGCACAAGGACTTTAATGACCCTCTGGGGCTTTGTGCTCAGGCTCTGAACATCAGGCCCTGAGAGGGAGCTGCAGAAACCTCTCCAGAACTCCAAGTCAGAATCCAACTCCAAAGTTTCTTGGACTTTTAATGGGTCCCACTGAGGGACACGACTGAGAAAGTGTCCCCAGGCCCCAGGCAGAGCAGAGAACTGGAGGCACTGATGGCAGGTGGGGACAAAGAGAAGCCAAGTCTTGGTGCCCTGGGGCACAGCAGGGTCTGTGCCACCAAGGGCTGTGAGGAGACACCTTGTCCTGAGGCCCTGGGGCCTCCTGGCACAGCCCCAGCCAGGCTGGGCACTGTCAGCCCCTGGTCCTGCCCTCAGCATCCCCCCCAGCCCATATCCCAGTGGGGTCAAGGATCTCCTGGAAGGAGTCCCTGGGGAGCCTTGGTCAGGAATGGCCCTGGGGGCTCCTTCATGCTCCCAGGGACTGCAGGTTTTTCAAAGGACTTTGGATTTTGCTTTTGCCTTGGAGTCTGAGAGTTTTCTGCAATCATGGCCTCCAATTATCTGCTGTAATTAGTCCCTGCAGAGACTTTGTCAGTCACAGCACTCAGTGGGGCTCATTAATGCTTCAAGGTACTTCAGTTCTTTTAAGGTACTTGGTGTTTCACTTTTGTTACAGACTCTGTGAGAGGCTTGTGCAATCATTGCCCCAATTATCTGCTTTAATGAGTCCCTTGAGAGCTTTGTACTGACACTCAGTGGGGTTCATTAATACTCTGAGATACTCAAATTTTGTGAGGTTCTTTGAATTCTTCTTCCAAAACGGAGAGGTTTTTGTGCCATTTGGAGTCTCTGAGAGGTTTTTGTGCCATCCTGGCCTCCAATTCTCTCCTCCTAGGCATCCATGAGGAGCCTGTGTTGGGGATGGACCTCAGTGGGTCCCATTAAGACCTCGAGAAACTTTGGGGTTTTTTTCTGACTTTTGCGTCCTGGAAAGGTTTGTGCCAGGACTCAGGTCCAAATGCACCACGGGGCTCATTAGGGTCAAGCAAGTCCTGACAAACCATGGCTGTGCCTCGATTTCCCTCTTGTCTGGGGCACTTCATCAGGAAGATTTCTATGGTGGTTTTTGTTTGCCTATTTGATATTTCTCGGTCAACACATCAATTAGTGTGGTGGGTTCAGTGCTGACTATTTACCAGTGCACTCACTAGAATATACTTACTAATTTCCTGCTGTGAGATAGGATTAGGAGAAAGGCAAAGTGGGCTCAAAACTGTAAAAGAGTGTAAAGAAAAGTTTATTAACAGTAACTAAATGAAAGAGTAATAAGAATATGAACAAAACTTTCAGAATACATCCTCTCTCCATACAACCTGACAATGTAGAGACAAAACCTGAAATTTTCAGTCAGTTTACCACCTCTAGAATATTTAAATGTTTCTTCTGTTCACATCAGGAGAGAAGTACCTCTTGTTAATGTTATGGAGAATTCTCCACAAGAAAACAGTTATCTCATGGCTTTTCATTTCCACGAATAACCACTGCCTGGAAAAATCTTCAATTGTGAAGTCCCTCCCATGTTTTCACAGCTTTTCCCACAGCTCTGTTTAGCGGCCATGCCAATTTATGGGGTATTAGTTTAAAGATGAGCTGTTTAAGAGCAAAGGATCTCTTCTTTTATTTATGAAATCATCTTCAGCTCTGGGAACAGAGGTCTTCTTCTCTCCCTGAGGCCACAGGGTCTCATAACTCTTCTCTCTTTCAATGTTCAGACTTCTCATGGGATCACAGCTACTTCAACATTTGCTTAATTTAGCATGGAGGTCTTTGCTGAACAAGTCATCTCCCCATATTTTTCAATGCCTTATAGGGAAAAAGAGAGTCTGATGTATCAATGACATCCTTCTCCACAGCTTTAGCAGAGGATTTCAGCCCCAAGATCAAGGCATCTCCTCATCCCTCCCATCTGGGACTCAATTTCCTGTTCCCTGACCTCGGTGTGTTCATGTTGCTCCTCTGTGTGCCTGCCCTGTGTCCTTTTCTCTCACTGGAGGGAGGATGGCAACACTGGCAGAGTCAATATCTCCCCCTGGGTCTACAGATGGCTATTTGACTCCGGCTGGGCTTGATGGCCAATTCTAATTTTGGCCATGGTTCCTGGACATGAGGACCAGTTCTTTTCCATAGGAATGAAGGAACAGAGTCCCACTGTTTTAGGGGCAAATGAGAAGTGACCACCTAAGGACAAGGCCAGCCAGAGCTGCCAGATTTTGTTCTTAGAGATACCCTTGAATACAGGAAATTTTTTAGGCAGAGTGTCAGTTTTGGCAATGGGCATCTGAAAAGACAGACGGTTCTTTCCCATACAAAGAAGAGCACAGAGCCCCAGTGCTCCAGGAGCTGATGAGGGGCAGCCCTTGACATCCCAAGGTCAGCCAGACCTGTCAGGTGGCCCCTGGCAGCCCAAGCCAGCCAGACCTGGTCCATGTTCTCCTATCCCATGGGGCCCCACAGTGTCCCAATGGTCCCTTGCTTCCAGGAGTCCCTGAGGTGTCACAATGCCCCATTGGTGACACCAGGCCCTGAAGGGTCCCAATGGTCTCCATGGTTCCATCAGGCCCCAAAGAGTCATAATGGTCTTTGGGTCCATGGAGCCCTGCGGTGTCACCATGGTCCCTTGGTTCCATGGGCTCCAGTGGTGCCACAATGATCCCCTTGGTTCCATGAGGTGCCACGGCGTCACAGTGATCTCCATGGGAAGGAAAGAACCGAGCCCCAGTGTGGCAGGGGCAGCCACCAGAGACCAAAGCCATCCAGACTTGATGGTACTGGCAGATTTTGGCTGGTAGCAACCCTTGGATGTAGGGAATTTTAGACGTGGGATCCCAGTTTCAGATATGGACACCTGGAGAAGTACAGTTTTTTCCATAGGAAGGAAAGCACAGAACCCCTGTGTTTCAAAGGCAGAAGAAGAAAGAGGTGGCTCCTGGGAGACTGAGACAGCCAGACCTGTTCTTCCTGGCAGCTTTTGTCATGGAAGAATCCTTGCATACACGGAATTTGGGAGGAGGAATCTCAATTTTGACCACGGACACCTTGAGAAGAAGGACAAATCTTTTCATTGGAAGGAAAGCACCAAGCCCCAGGGTTTCAAAAGCTGATGAGAGGCAGCTCCCAAGAGGCCAAGGGCAGCCAGACCTGTCTACCCTGGCAGCTTTCACTTGGGAGAAATCCTTGGATGTACAGAGTTTTGGAGGAGGAATCCCAATTTTGGCCATGGCCCATGGAAGAGAAGGAGAGTTCTCTCCCATAGGAAGGAAAGCCCAGAGCCCCAGGGCTTCAGGGCAGGTGAGAAGCAGCCCTGGACATGCCAAGGTGGTCAGGTGGTCCCCAGGAGGCCCAGCCAGCCAGACCTGGTCCGTGCTCCCTTGGTTTGGTGGTGATGCCTTGAGAGGCTGCCTAGAACAGAGCTAGGCAGTGTTAAAGGAATAAAGCAGGTATTTATTAAAAGGCCTTCAAGGGATACACCTTGGGCAGTACAAGAGCCTGGCCCTGGCTCCATCCTAGATGGAACCCAGGTCATGAGTTTTCACTGGGGCAAACAGGGGGATTTGGTCTGGCAGGATGTGTAAAACAATCTCCTGTAATATCTACCTGTTCTCACAGAGAGCACTTGGCTGCAGGGACACATTCCCATAGTTCCTGCCCAGGTTTCAGGATTCAAACACTGCTGTCCTTCCAAGGAGCTGTTCCTTCAGCTGCCTTGGGAGGCCTTTTGGCCTCTGGACCCACACTCTGGCTCCATTATTAGAACTGCTGGATCCAAACCCTTAATCTCCACCAACAGCAGTGATTTGAGGTGGATCTCCTTTTTTCCAAATTGTTTTAAACACTGACAATGTCAGTAATTGTGCTACCCTGACTTGGGTTTGAATAATCCAATCTTGTTCACTATTGTTTAACTAAATTACTTTAATTTTCCCTTGATAATCAGTTCCTCCTCCCATGACATGAGCACTTTGCAAGGCCAAGCTCCAGTGAGCAGTTACCAAACCAAAGTGTCCTGGAGAAATCTGGATTCCTGTTCCTGTATTGCTAACTCTCCTTTGCTTCTGATTTATCCTGACTAATTCCAGTGCATGAAGGTCCAGCCCTGCAGCCTCTGGGCTGGCCCTGCCAGGGCCATCACACCCAGAACAATTTCCCAGGCAGTCCCAGTCTCACTGCCCAGGGCTGTATTTGCACACTGGGAGCAGCCGTGCACAGCCAGGGGGTTTCCATTTCCCCAGGGGCCATTGTTAAGGGCATGGAGCACATCTGGGAGATGGGTTCTCCATAGGGACAGGTTCCCATCTCCTCATTCTTTAACTGCTCTTTGAACAACCCCTCCTCCAACTCCTCCTCCTCATCCTCCTCCTCATCCTCCTCATCTTCCTACTTCTCATCCCCATCCTCATCCTCATCCTCGTCCTCATCCTCGTCCTCGTCCTCCTCCTCCTCCTCCTCCCCCTCCTCCTCCTCCTCCTACTGGTCTTCCTCGTCCTCCTTGTCCTGTTCCTCCTCCTCGTCCTCCTCCTCCATTTACTTGTCCTCCTACTCCTCCTCCTCCTCCTCCTCCTCCTCCTCCTCCTTGTCCTCCTTGTCATCCTATTCCTCCCCCTCCTTCTCCTCCTCCTTGTCCTGATCATCCTTATCCTCCTTCTCCTCATCATCCTCCTCCACATCCTCATTCTCATCCTCTTCCTCCTCCTATTCCTCCTCCTCCTCCTCGACTTCCTCATCCTCCTCCTCCTTGTCCTCCTTGTCCTCCTTGTCCTCCTGGTCCTCCTGGTCCTCCTCCTCCTTGTCTTTTTCTTCATCCTCGTCCTCCTCCTCCTCGTCATCCTCCTCCTCCTTATCCTCCTCATCCTTATCCTCCTCCTCCTCCTCATCGTCCTCCTCCTCATCCTCATTCTCCTCCTCCTCCTCATCTTCCTCTTCCTCCTCCTCCACCTCCGCATCCTGCTCGTCCTCATCCTCCTTTTCTTTATTCTCCTCCTTGTCCTCCTCCTCCTCCTGTTCATCTTCCTTCTCCTCCTCATCCTCCTTCTCCTCGCTTTTGTGCTCATCCTCTTCCTTCTTCTCCTCCTCCTCCTCATTTTTCTCCTCATCATCATCATCCTCCTTGTCCTCATTCTCTCTCTTCCTCCTCCTATTCCTCCTCCTCATCTTCCTCCTCCTCTTCGTGCTCCTTGTCTCATCCTCCTCTTCCTCCTCCTCCTCCTCCTCTGAGTGTGGTTCTCAGGATTCAATGACTCTAGGATTCCAGGAACCTGGAACTCTGGGATTCCATGGCTCTGTGACCCCATGGATGAATTCAGAACTGTCTCCAAGGCCACAAGGGAACGTTGGTGCCAGCGGGAGGGGCTGCAGTGCAGGGGCACCAGCAGCTGAGAGGCGACTGCAGCTGCTGCTGCTGCTGCTGCTGCCTCTGCTGCTGCTGCTGCTGCTGCTGCTTGTGGTGGTGCTGCTGGCAGGGGCAGGGCCCTGGTGTGGCTGAGCATTGCCATCTCAGCCTGTGAGCTCCTGGGAGCTGAGGACAGGGCCAGGACTGACCCAGGTTGGCACTGCACTTGAGGACAGACACAGAGAATGGAAAGTGCCCATGGAGTGGTTCTGAGCAGGTCTGTGGGAAGGAGGAGGGAGGGAGGATTAATCCCCTGCCCAAGGCTGCCAAGGGAAAGGCTTTGGGAGGGAAAGGAAGCCTTGACCTGACACTAAGTCCTTCAAGGGCCCAGTTGCCCACACTGAGCAGGATTTCATTGGGCTTTGTCTCATGACAGTGGAAGGGTCAGAAGTGGTGGGAGCAGCTGGAAAGCAGGGCCGTGTATTCCCTCCCCCCAGCCCATTTGGGAACATCTGGGCAAGGTCTCCATTGTCTGCCTGCAGCCAGCTTGGGGGCCCTTCCTCTCCTCCTCCTGCTTGGGGGACTGGGCTTGGTTTCTTCTGCTATCTGCAATACTGAGCTTCTCTCTCCTCAAACCCGGCTGCTCAGGTTTGTGTCCCTGTGTCTCACACCTTCCTCCTCTTCCTCCTCACCACATGTTCATGGAGCCTCTTTGGGCAGCTGGACTGGAACTGGCAGCAGCAGGCGAGCCCTGAGGAGCACCTCTGGCCTCCAGCCTTTCTGCAGGGCTGGCCAGAGCCTTCCTGCCAGGGGCGAGCCTCTTTCCTGTCTCTTCCCGAGGCAATATAGTCTGGATCTTGGCTCTGTCCTCCTTTCTTTCTCTTTCAGGGAAGGATCAGCCATGGCTGAAGGAATCTTCCGTAGGTACCTAGTGCTGATGGCCATTGTCAGAATCAACCAGCCCACTGGAAAGAATGGGATTTCTCCTGAGGATGACAAAGGGATTGTCCAGAGGATGAAGGAGAGGGAAGTAAACCTTTGGCAGCACCAGCTGCACTTGGAGGAGGAAATTGCAGACCTGGAAGCCAGACAGGAGTGTCTGGCATGGCCTCTGTGGGAACTGGAAGGAAAGATCCATTGGCACACATGCACGGTGGTTTGCTTGGCTGTCCCCAGCTCTGTGCTGGCCCTGGGCCACAGCAGCTCCCAGCAAGCAGGAGGTAAATGCATCTTGCCAAGAGTTGCAACACAGCAGACAGGGAAGATGTGAAAAGTGTGTGCGTAAAGGGCTGTTAATTCACAGCTCCCACAGAGAGCTTTGGGGCTCACAGATGGACAGAGATGGTTCTGCTCACCCCTCTGTCCAAAGGGGGGTAACACACGCTGCTGCAGGTGCTTTGGTTGGTTCCTGCAGGTCCAGGTGGATGCCAAACCAGCTCTTCACAGGCTTCTCCCTTGCCCTGCCCCTCTGCCAAGTGCAGCGGGCCTCAAGGACTGAAAGGAGCACAGAGAGCCAAAGGGGGACACTCGCACCTGCCTCACTGGGAGCTCCCTGGGAAGCACTTTACTTGAGAAGCAAGCCCCTGTTCTCCAAATGCCTTTACCCAAATGTGCAGCTTTTCTGGCCAACACCAACACACCCTTAAGAAATGCTGGCAAGGCTGAAGGCCTTCATGTCCTTTCAGGACAGGCACTCCAGCTGTAGCTCCTATTCCCCCAAGTGTGTTTCCAGGTGGAGGTTCAGAGGTACAGCCCCAGGCCCTCTACAAACACAAGCTGCTCACTGCCTCTTCACCTGCTTCAACTCCAGCCTGTGGTCACGGCAGCAAAACCAGGCTGTTCCTGGCTAGAGCCCAGAGCCCTGCTCCCGCAGGATGCTCTTGTCAGCACCTTCCAGGACTCTCCGCTGTGCATGCAGCGTTTTTCATGCCCGCTCCCAACAGGCTCTGGAAGGCAGAGCACAGCCTGGCTTGCTCTGCCACCAGCACACCCCAAACACAGGCGGAGGAAGAAGCAGCAGGGGCTGTTTTGTGGCCATGCCCAAGAGAGACTGGAAGGTGCCCTCCCTCTGCTCTCACTTGGTTGGCTTTCTGACTGGCTCTGAGCCTGGGGCTCCTGGAGCCAGCTGGCATTTGCTCTGTGCACATGGGGGAGCTTCCAACAGCTTCTAACAGAAACCATTACTTCATCTACCAAAACCTGGCCATGCAAACCCAACAGATTTTCTTATCTATTTCCCACCTCCTCACTACACTAGGAATTTAATTCTAGTGATGATAATCATCAAGTGGTGACCAAGAGAGAAATGTAATATGTAAGTCTGCAGACACTGAAGTTCACACTACAGACTAAATGAAAAAATGCCTCAAACCTACTCATTGCAGAGACTAACTGCTGGCACATTTGTACATGTGCATTTATTCAATAAAACTCATTAATTATTTGCAATGATTAGGCTGAATACTAATTTCGCACCAAGACCCTCCTGCTTTTGGACCCAATCCCAATTGAAAAGTATTATAATAACCATTACATTTTTGGTAAAGACACATGCCTGATCTACATCCCACTGGAGCCACAGGTGGCACTGAATTTTAATGTTAAGGATTGGAACATACTACATTCCTGATCATGATTTAAATTGACAGCTCACACTTACTGCTTATGTGTCAGCCCTCAGGTATCCAGCTGACACTACAGACTGTCTTTCTCAGGTTCAACACCTACACAGAGAGATGGCCTCCCATCACATCTGCATATGTAAGATGGGCAAAATGAGAGAAAAATTTCCCTTTCTAGTATGAAATAAAGAGGAAAGCTGTCAGTCCTAACCCAGAGCTCTGCAGAAGGCTCTGTGGGGAGTGCACCTGACGTTATTGAAGCTGTGTGTTCAGCCCAGAGCCCTGGAAAGATGGGATTGGCCTGGCTGCCTCAGCCTGTTTGGCGCTGGCTCTTGCACCGTTCTGGCCCTGCTGGTACAGCACTCACTGCTTGCCCAGCTTCCCTGCCATGTGTTGTACATGTTCCTGACCCATAAATCCTGTGAGACTATTGCTGATGGAATAGGGAGGAGTCACACTTTGAAAGAATCCTCTTCAGTTCCCCTTTGTTTGAACAGAGGTAATTCAACAAATCTTTCCACAAATGCTGGAAGATATCCTCCAGTTCTACCCATGGAGATGCAAATGGCCCTGAGCAGCACAAAGGGCTTTGTCAGGAAGGCCACTCCTTTCCAGGCTTTCCCCAGGAGCCCCGGGTCAGTCTTTTCTTCTCTGTGCTCCCCTCTGGCTCCATTGCTACGCTGCCTCCAAATCATGAATGTGGCAGGGACAGCCAAGCAAACCACCGTGCATGTGTGCCATTGGATCTTTCCCTCCAGTTCCCACAAAGGCCATGCCAGACACTCCTGTCTGGCTTCCAGGTCTGCAATTTCCTCCTCCAAGTGCAGCTGGTGCTGCCAAAGGATTACCTCCTGCTCCTTCATCTTCTGGACAATTCCTTTATCATCCTCAGGAGAAATCCCATTCTTTCCAGGGGGCTGGTTGATGCTGAGAATGGCCATCAGCACCAGGTACCTATGGAAGATTCCTTCAGCCATGGCTGATCCTTCCCTGAAAGAGAAAGAAAGGAGGACAGAGCCAAGATCCAGACTATATTGCCTCGGGAAGAGACAGGAAAGAGGCTCGCCCCTGGCAGGAAGGCTCTGGCCAGCCCTGCAGAAAGGCTGGAGGCCAGAGGTGCTCCTCAGGGCTCGCCTGCTGCTGCCAGTTCCAGTCCAGCTGCCCAAAGAGGCTCCATGAGCACGTGGTGAGGAGGAAGAGGAGGAAGGTGTGAGACACAGGGACACAAACCTGAGCAGCCGGGTTTGAGGAGAGAGAAGCTCAGCATTGCAGATGGCAGAAGAAACCAAGCCCAGTCCCCCAAGCAGGAGGAGGAGAGGAAGGGCCCCCCAAGCTGGCTGCAGGCAGACAATGGAGACCTTGCCCAGATGTTCCCAAATGGGCTGGGGGGAGGGAATACACGGCCCTGCTTTCCAGCTGCTCCCACCACTTCTGACCCTGCCACTGCCTTGAGACAAAGCCTGATGAAATCCTGCTCAGCGTGGGCAAATGAGCCCTTGAAAGGCTTAGTGTCAGGTCAAGGCTTCCTTTCCCTCCCAAAGCCTTCCCTTGGCAGCCTTGGGCAGGGGATTCATCCTCCCTCCCTCCTCCTTCCCACAGGCCTGCTCGGAACCACTCCATGGGCACTTTCCATTCTCTGTGTCTGTTCTCAAGTGCATTGCCAAGCTGGGTCAGTCCTGGCTCTGTCCTGAGCTCCCAGGAGCTCACAGGCTGAGATGGCAACGCTCAGCCACACCAGGGCCCTGCCCCTGCCAGCAGCACCACCACAAGCAGCAGCAGCAGAGGCGGCAGCAGCAGCAGCAGCAGCAGCTGCAGCAGCAGCAGCAGCAGCAGCAGCAGCAGCAGCAGCAGCTGCAGTCGCCTCTCAGCTGTTGGTGCCCCTGCATTGCAGCCCATCCCGCTGGCACCAACGTTCCCTCGTGGCCTTGGAGACAGTCCTGAATCCATCCATGGGGTCACAGAGCCATGGAATCCCAGAGTTCCAGGTTCCTGGAATCCTAGAGTCATTGAATCTTGAGAACCAAACTCAGAGGAGGAGGAGGAGGAGGAGGAGGAGGAGGAGGAGGAGGAGGACAAGGAAGAGGAGGAGGAGGAGGAAGATGAGGAGGAGGAATAGGAGGAGGAAGAGAGAGAACGAGGACAAGGAGGATGATGAGGAGGATGAGGATGAGGAGGAGTATGAGGAGGAGGAGGAGAAGAAGGATGAGGAGGATGAGGACGAGGAGGAGGAGGATGAGGAGGAGAAGGAAGATGAACAGGAGGAGGAGGAGGACGAGGAGGAGAATAAAGAAAAGGAGGAGGACAAGGATGAGGAGAACCACGAGGAAAAGGATGGGGAGGATGAGGATGAGCAGGATGGGGAGGATGAGGAGGAAAAGGAGAAGGAAGATGAGGAGGAGGAGAAAGAGGAGCATGAGGAGGAAGAGGAGGAGGAAGATGAGGAGGAGGAGAAAGAAGAGAATGAGGATGAAGAGGAGGACGATGAGAAGGAGGGGGATAAGGATGAGGAGGATAAGGAGGAGGACGATGTGGAGGAGGAGGAGGACAAGGATGAGGAAAAGGACAAAGATGAGGAGGACAAGGAAGACGAGGAGGACAAGGAGGAGGAGGAGGAATAGGAGGAGGAAGAGGATGAGAATGAGGATGTGGAGGGAGATGATGAGGAGGAGGAGGATAAAGATGAGCAGGACAAGAAGGAGGAGGAGGAGGGGGAGGACTAGGATGACAAGGAGGACAATCAGGAGGAGGAGGAGAAGAAGGAGGAGGAGGAGGAGGAGGAGGACGCGGACGAGGATGAGGACGAGGACGAGGATGAGGACGAGGATGGGAACAAGAAGGAGGAAGATGAAGAGGAGGAGGAGGAGGAGGAGGAGGCGGAGAAAGGGTTGTTCAAAGAGCAGTTGAAAGAATGAGTGCTGGGAACCTGTCCCCATGGAGAACCCATCTCTCAGATGTGCTCCATGCCCTTAACAATGGCCCCTGGGGAAATGGAAACCCCCTGGCTGTGCACGGCTGCTCCCAGTGTGCAAATACAGCCCTGGGCAGTGAGACTGGGACTGCCTGGGAAATTATTCTGGGTGTGATGGCCCTGGCAGGGCCAGCCCAGAGGCTGCAGGGCTGGACCTTCATGCACTGGAATTAGTCAGGATAAATCAGAAGCAAAGGAGAGTTAGCAATACAGGAACAGGAATCCAGATTCCTCCAGGACACTTTGGTTTTTTTAACTGCTCACTGGAGCTTGGCCTTGCAAAGTGCTCCTGTCATGGGAGGAGGAACTGATGCAGATTATCAAGGGGAAAATGAAGTAATTTGGTTTAAGGATAGTGAACAAGATTGGATTATTCAACCCCATAACAGGGTAGCACAATTATTGACATTGTCAGTGTTTAAAACAATTGGGGAAAAAAGGAGATCCACCTGAAATCACTGCTGTTGGTGGAGATAAAGGGTTTGGATACAGCAGTTCTAATAATGGAGCCAGAGTGTGGGTCCAGAGGCCAAAAGGCCTCCCGAGGCAGCTGATGAACAGCTCCTGGGAAGGACAGCAGTGTTTGAATCCTGAAACCTGGCCAGGAATGACGGGAATGTGTCCCTGCAGCCAAGTGCTCTGTGTGAGAACAAGTAGATATTACAGGAGATTGTTTTACACATCCTGCCAGACCAAATCCCCCTGTTTGCCCCAGTGAAAACTCGTGACCTGGACTCCATCTAGGATGGAGCCAGGGCCAGGCTTTTGTACTGCCCAAGGTGTATCCCTTGAAGGCCTTTTAATAAATACCTGCTTTACTCCTTTAACACTGCCTAGCTCTGTTCTAGGCAGCCTCTCAAGGCATCACCACCAAACCAAGGGAACATGGACCAGGTCTGGCTGGCTCTGTCCTCTGGTGATTGTCTTAGACCATGAGCTGAATATTTTCATTTGAAAACACCATGGAGTGGGCCCAGAGATCTCCCAAGGAGGGGTTCTGAGCCCTTGGGTACATGGCCACTGCATATGGACAAAGGAGCTCTGAGCTCTGTGCTGCTGTGGTGGTTTTGCATCACAGAAGTGATGTCCTGAGAGAAGCTGCTAGCAGTTTCCTCTGTGTCTGACAAAAACCAATCAGTAATTAGCTTTGAGAGCTGACAGTCTGTTAAAGCACTAAGGAAGCTGCAGACGCCTCTGTGCAGACACAAGTTAGAGATGAGAAAGCCTGGCTGGGTCTCTCTCCCTTCTGGCCCCACAGAGGTGCCGAGGCCGGCCCAGCCCCGTCTCGGCCGTGGGGCCGGGCGGCTCCTGCCGTGGGGCCGGGCCCCTTCCCAGGGAGCCGCCAGGCGCCATCGGCTGCCGGGCAGGGCAGGGGAGGCCGCGGGGCCGAGGCCGGGCCGTGGCTGCGGGTGCTGACATCTGGCCCTGCCGAGCCCTGCCCCGCCGCCAGCCCGGGCCCGGCCAGGATCCGCCGGGCCCCAGGAGCAGCCCCGGGCCAGGCCGGCTCGGCCAAGGCTCTGCCGCCCTTGGGCTTCGCCCGCAGCCGGCGGGCAGGGCAGGAGAAGCCATCGGCCCCGGCCGTGCTGCTGCTGGGCTCTGGCCTGGCTGCTGAGATCCTGGCCCTGCCCCAGCGCGGCCCAGCCTGACACAGCCCCAGCGCAGCCGCTGCAGAAACCTCCATGGCAAAACAGCTCCGGCCACAAGCACCGAGCCCGGCCGGGCTCACGGAACCATCTGCAGCCCCGGGAGATATTGACTCTGCCAGTGCTGCCATCCTCCCTCCAGTGAGAGAAAAGGACACAGGGCAGGCACACAGAGGAGCAACATGGACACACCGAGGGCAGGGAAGAGGAAGTTGAGTCCCAGATGGGAGGAATGAGGAGATGCCTTGATCTTGGGGCTGAAATCCTCTGGTAAAGCTATGGACAAGGATGTCATTGATACATCAGACTCTCTTTTTGCCTATAAGGCATTGAAAAGTATGGGGAGATGACTTGTTTCAGCAGAGGCCTCCATGCTAAAGTGAGCAAATGTTGCAGTAGCTGTGATCCCACGAGAAGTTTGAACAGAGAAAGGGAGAACAGTGATGAGACCCTGTGCCCTCAGGGAGAGAAGAAGACCTCTGTTCCCAGAGATGAAGATGATTTCAGAAATAGATTAAGAGAACCTTTGCTCTTAAACAGCTCATCTCAAAACTAATACCCAATAATTTGGCATGGCCCATAAACACATCTGTGGGAAAAGGTGGGAAAAGATGGGGGCGAGTTCACGATTGCAGATTTCTCCAGGCAGCTGCTATTTGTAGAAGTGAAAATCCATGAGATAACTGTTGTCTTGTGGAGAAGTCTCCATAACATTAACAAGAGGCACTTCTCTCCCTAAGTGAACTGGGGAAAGACTGTTCTAGAGGTGGTAAACTGACTGAAAATTTTAGGTTTTGTCTCTTTACATTGTCCGATTGTATAGACAGAGGAAGTGTTCTGAAAGTTTCGTTCTGATTCTTATTACTCTTTCTTTTAGTTTCTGTTAACAAACTTTTCTTTATACTCTTAAAGTTTTGATCCCACTTTGCCTTTCTCCTAATCCTATCTCACAGCACGAAATGTGTGGGAACTCAAAATGCCTCTCAGACATTTTTAGAGGCTCCAGGCCGTGGTCAGACGCAGTCTGGACCCCAGCAGGCAGCTGGATTTAGCTGTGATTTCGAGTTTGAACCATGGAATGAATTACCAACTTTGAAGGTAGAACAAGCAGTCACAAAGTGCTAGATAGTATAGTAAATGTAGTCACAAAGTAGAGGGAAATATTTTTTGGTAGTGTACAGGGGGGTTTTAGTGCATGTACAGGGGGGTTTTTACTTGGTACATGGGGGTTAGAAGTTCTAAGATGGAGGAAAGTGGGCTGAACCCATCCTTCTTCTTTCTTCTTCCTTACCTCCATGTTCTTGGTGATGTTGGCACTCACAGATTGGTTTAGAATAGAAAAACACTTGGTAACGTAGGTAATAGGTATTGGGGAATAATTGTAAACATGTTATACGTAATATATCTTATAAAAGATAGCAGCAGCCCTGGGCGGGGAGAGAGAAGAAGAAGACACCAGACAGTCAGGGTGTCAGGAGTGTGTGCCTCTCTGCCTGGGCCGCTGACCAAAGGGCCGCAGCCCGAGAACTTAATCTGTTAGATAACTAGCAATAAAACATCTTGAGACCGAACAAGAAGAGACTGTGGAGTTTTCCTTTGGGAACGCGGGTTGGAGGAGAAGCTCTACCACCACACAGGAACCCCAGCCAAACCCGGGGTTCCGACAACTGGCGTCCCTGGGTGGGCATCAGCAAGAAGACCAAAAAGAAACATCAAACAACCTCCAACCTGCATCAGCGGAGAAAGGAAGAAAAAAAAAAGAGAGAAGAGCAGAGCACACACTAGCCGCAAATTCCAAGACGAGAGGGAGCGGACAGCTCGAGATAAGAACCTGACCTTCACTGAAACAACTCGTCTCGGGGACTTTCCAGGGAGGAGACGACCCAGAAGCGCGCCTGGGATCTCTCACCTGTGACCTGCTGGACGGTGATCAGTGCCATCTCCGGACTGACCTCGAGCCGACACAGCTTTTGGTGAGAACGGTCAAAATTAAGAACATGGGGGGGGAATTCTCCCAAGAGGAAAAAGAAATAGTATCTGCCTTCCAGGGCATCATCTCTGCCCATCCGGTAGAGATTGCTCAAAAGGAGTTGAAAGATTTATTATTATGGGTGCGGTGTAACTTCCCACACTCAGATCCAGATTTGTTGTATGAGCCAAATTTTTGGCAGGAAATTAACAAGCAATTATATTATCAGGCTATAAAAAATAATAAGCTTGCCGCAAAACTTTTATCTTCAGCAAGAACAGTTTTAGAGTCACTCTCACAACGCGGCAGCTCAAGCCAGGCAGCTACGGCTCCTGGTGACAAACAGGAGGGGGGACAGTCCGGCCAGCAGCTTGGGACAGACCCTCTCCCCACAAGCACAGGACAAGCGGGAATGCTTTCTGTGGAAAATCAGGGAGATGATACCCCATCGCGTCCCGTGTCCCCGGGTTCTCACTGTTCCTCAGTTTCCCAAGAGTCCCTAAGCTCCTCCGACGCAGAAATTCCCCAGACGGAGGCAAGTGAGCCAGGCACAGCCGCGACCCTCGGTGGGAGGAAGGCATTGCCCGAGTCCAAACCCACGGTGGGGCGGCAGCGGCGGCGGCAGCAGCTCCGGTGGGGGAAGGTGCGAACGTGAGTGCAGAGCAGGGGGAGGAGGGAGAGGAAAGCGCCTCCACATCTGCGCAGGCTGGGAGTTCAAAACAGCCCGCGCAGAAAGCGAGGCCGGGGAGAGCGGCGGGGGCGGGACGGATCGGGGCGAAAGCGGGGAGTGCGAGTGCAGCGGTGGTACGCTCAGAGCGCCCGGGGACGCATTCAATGTCGAGAATCCGTGAAGCCACAGAAGCGGCCGCCCAAAGGGCGTGGGAACTTGGCTCCCTGACCGCGGCAGCCAGGGCTGCTGAGGAAGCGGCAGAGGGACAGCGGGAGGCGTTCCTCGCTGCAGCTCAGGCGGCGGGCACATGTGTGAAGGTCGAGCAAAACCCGAGAGCCACGGGTGGAGGGGATTTCTCACATTTCGAACGCGCGGGACGGGCACACAGGGGGCGGAGCTGGCGCGCGCGGGCTGTGGGTGCTGGCATGGAGCCAGGAGACGGGCAAAGTGAGACGGAGACATTGGGGCCGGAATGGGAACAGGAGGGTGGATACGTCAGCCTTGGGGGGGATGGCAGTGGCTCTGATTCGGAGGCAGTGAGGGGTGGAGCGAGGCCAAAGCATAGCTGGGGTCGGAGCAGGGGCATCCACACCCCCATGATGGCGGAGGCAGGGATGGGGCGTGGCCAGGATGTAAGCATTCCTCAGGGCACCGTTCCATTATTGTTCCCGTAGCAACACACAGCCCAAGCCCACGGCCAATCCCTGTCAGCTTCAGACATGGCCAAATTAGAACAGTTATTGCAACGAGAGTCAGTTACACCGACTGAAGGGATCGCAAATGTGAATCAGTTATTAGGAGAAATGCTCAAAGGTTTATCGGGAATTAGTGCGGGATTTGCAAATTTAAATCAGTTGACAGAAGAGATGCTCAAATGTTTATCGAAGTGCAGATTGAAGAGCAGAGTGCGGTTCTGACCTCAGCTGGTCAGGCGGCAGCGCCATCTAGCGGCGGAACCACAACATTGCAACAGGCTTCGCAGAACTTGTCCGGTCAAGGCACTGCGCCACCCAGTGGTGGGACTGTAACATTGCAGGACTTTTTTCCAGTTTCTTATAAGAAAAACTCCAGGGTGAAAAAGGTCACATCTGCACGGCAGCAGGAACCTCCACTGACACCGGAACAGTGCGGGACTCAGGACACTTCTGCTGAGGCGCAGCAACGGGAGGAAACGATACGCATCACTGCTTCGGAGGGTGTCCCAGCTTGGACAATTCCAAAATCAAGGTCTGCCAAACTTTCGGGGCAGGGAGAGTCAATTTTAATATCAAAGGGGGTTGCTGAATTTCTTTTACAATATTTAAGCACAGCCTTGGAGTCACAGCCAGAACTGTTGGTTCATCTTCCAAAAATTTTCCAAACAATGCAGGGCAGTCGTGTGTTCTCCTCCACAGCAGATGCTTCACTTTTCTCCAGAGACTTCCAGCCTTCATCTTCGCAGATGCTGCAGACGCCGTTGGTATCGGTGAGTGCTACTGCACCAGAACTGCAGCCACAGCAGATGACTCCACTCTACAGGCAAGTACCCACTGAATTTACAGCTTTGCAGAGCGCAAAAGTGGACTGGCAGGACATTCGAGCAGAGTTGGAGAAAGAGAAAGGTTTATTGCAGGGCTCAGGAAACATAATAATGCCGGTGAGCTATGACACTCAGGGCCAAGACCCGAGATGGGAATGTCTGGACCGTGGAGCAATCAAAGATTTATCTAAGGCCATTCAGGACAATGGGTTGTCATCACCATATTTCAAGCAGATTTTAAAAAGCATTTTTGGCATGTATGATTTAACACCATATGATCCTAAATATCTTGCAACATCAGTTCTTACAGACACCCAAGCTCTTGTGTGGCAGAAGGTGTGGAGGAGATCCCTGAAGGAGCTGAGAGCCAGATACCAGGGTGGGCCAAATGCGAACCTCACCATGGCGCAGCTTGCTGGTGATCCTCCTGAGGACGGTCTAACTCAACAGGCAGTGAGACTCCTGTGTCACGTGCTCAGTGACATCAAAGAGGCAGCACGGAGGGCAATTCTTCAAATTGCTCCAGCGGGGGTCCAGGACACCATCTACACCGAGATCAAACAGGGTCCTTCAGAGCCGTTTTCTTCATTCGTGGATCGTCTTTCTCAGGCGGTGGAGCGGCAGGTGAGCGAGGAGGGAGCAAAACCACACCTGGTCAAAAGCCTCGCGTTCTCCAATGCCAATCCGGAGTGCAGACGGATCATCAGCATGATGCCGCACCAGGCCACCTTGGCAGACATGATCGAGGCGTGCAGCAAGGTGGGGACACCACAACATGTTGCTTCCATCATGGAGGAACACTTGGGAGATCGAACTGAAAAACGTGTTAGGGAAGCTCTTGCAAATTATACAAAGGGCAACCCTAATGCAGAGAGATGGTGCTTTGGGTGTGGGGCACAAGGACGTATTAAAAGGAACTGCCCACAACTTTCAAAGCCCAACAAACCACCAGACCTTTGCCCTCGATGCAGGAGAGGGAAACATCTCGCAAGTGAGTGTCACTCACAAACAGATGTGGATGGGAAACTTCTTCCGATTCCGGGAAACGGGAAAAAGAGCGCGAATCAACGCCAGCGCGCTCAGACACAAATCCTGGCAGTGACACAGAACCAGCAGGGACAATCCTCAGGGAGCAACAAACAGAACCCCTCAGCAGAGCAATCTCCAAAATCCCCAGCGACCCAGACTTGGTACCACCCGGATTCCAATGCGTCTTGGCAACCTCCAAATTGACGTGTCTTTTGGACAATAGCCATGCAGTGATACCTACAGGTGTCACAGGGACTTCTTGGAAAAGGCAGGACTTTTTAATAATGGCCAGGGACAGGAGCAGTATCCTTGGGCTTGTTGTTTATCCATCTTTGATTTCAGCAAACCATAATGAGGAGTTGATGGTCACGGCAAAAGCCTTGCGACCACCTCTGACAATTCCACAAAACACACCGATTGCTCGAGCTATGGCTCTGCCATCTCATCCAGAAAGGCAAGCCAAGCCGGTGTTCAACAAACGGGACTCTTTTCCTGGTGATCAAGCAGAAGTGCATGCATCTTGGGTGAAACATTTGAGCTGGGATCGGCCCATTGTTACTTGTCAGTTAACTTGTAACGAGAAGACAATTGCTATCACAGGGATGCTCGACACAGGAGCGAATGTTACAGTTATTTCATACATTTTTTGGCCTCGGGAATGGGACTTGGTTGCACCTTTGGGTTCTCTCACAGGTATAGGGGGGAGTTCCCTGTGCATGCAGAGTGAGAACGCAATTGTTGTCACAGGTCTACATACAGGGGAAACCGCAGAACATGCCTGCAGACACTTTTTGCAAGCATTTGCATCACTCGGGGTGCCACAAGAAATAAAAACAGATAATGGTCCAACTTATACAGGCAAGGTGCTTGACAAATTTCTGAAAAAATGGGGAGTGAAGCACATTTTTGGTATTCCTTATTCTCCCTCAGGTCAAGCAATCATTGAAAGAACACATCACACCCTGAAATCCCTTTTGGATAAACAGAAAAGGGGAGAGGCAGGCTCAACACCTTATATACGGCTGAACAAAGCTCTGTATGTATTGAATTTTTTAAATGGTTCTTTCTCAGAGCCCACACCACCAATTGTTAGGCATTTTACAAACAGTACACAAGCAAAGTTAAGGGAAAATCCTTTGGTTTTGATCAGAAATCCGGAATCAGGACAAATTGAAGGTCCATTTACATTAATAACTTGGGGCAAGGGTTTCGCTTGTGTCTCCACAGAGCGAGGACCAAAGTGGGTGTCGGCGAGGCATGTGAAACCTTTTCGGGTGCAGATGCAGGTAGACGCAGACCCGAGGAGCAAAGAAGAGAGCACGCAGACGGAGGCAGACAAGGACGCTGCAGACGTCTCATCAGACAACAATTGATTATTCAGAGACTTGGAGTTTTTCGGGAAAATTAAGTGTCATTTGAACATTGCTGCATTGCAGGGTTTTTCACAAAGGTTGGGGACATGGACATGAAGTTTAGACAGGCAGTGTTCATGTGTCTCATTCTCTTGTCTGTTGCTTTGGACAATGAGACAGACTTTCCCATTAAACAACCAAGGGAAAATGTGTGGGAAACTTTGGCAAAGGCAGCGGGTCTGGACAGTATTTGTCTGACTCACTCAAAGCCAGGGAAACCATTTTCAACATGTTTGGTAGGTGTGCCAGTGAAGGAGTGGCCAATTCCAAAAAATATCCCTCCAAAGGTTTTGAAAACCTTTTCGGATCCTATGGAAGGGTGGCATGTTTGGACACAATACCTTCCTGTGGCGCACCTGGAACCCCCAGAGCTAGATATTTTTGGGTCAACAAAAATGAAATACTGCATCAAGTTTAGTCCAGTGGGAGTGGCAAAGACAGATAATCATACAATAGTTGTCACTCCAAATTAGTCTTTTTATAAAAATGCATCATCTTGGTGCAATTACACCAAGGTGACAAGCAAAGCATCCCTTCAACACCCAGCCACTTTACCAAAGGGAGTGTTTTTGATTTGCGGGGACAGAGTTTGGCCTGCTATCCCTGCAAAAGTCAAGGGCGGTCCATGCAGCATTGGGGAGCTCTCATTGATAACGCCTGATTTGAAAACTTTAAAGGAACAGACACGCAGGGAAAAAAGATCCCTTGATCAATATAGTCCGAATTGTGATGATGATGTTTATACCTGGGACAAGGCTCAGAGAATTGCAGTTGCAATTTTCTCGCCCCAAACATCATCGGGGGTGGCCTTGACACAATTGGACCACATAGCTTGCTGGTTGAGTAAACACAGTCGTGCCATTTTGTCTGCACTGAGTGACATGTTAACAGACATCAGCAGTGCAAGACAGGCAGTGCTCCAAAACAGGGCGGCAATTGATTATTTGCTGCTGTCACATGGGCATGGATGTGAAGAATTTGAGGGGATGTGCTGCATGAATTTGTCCGATCATTCAAAATCCATTCATGAAAATATAAAACAAATAGAAAGTAGTATCACCAAGCTGAAAAAAGTAACAGGGTCCTGGTGGGATTCTTTAACCTTTTTGATCTCTCATCAGTGTGGAAAGAAATTTTGAAAATAATATCTTATATTCTTATAGGGCTTGTAGTTCTTCTGCTTGTCATGCCATGCATTTTCATGTGTATTCGAAGGGCATTGAACAAAGTGGCAAAGCAGGTGTTTTTGGTTCAAACAGGGAGGGGAGATGTGGGAACTCAAAATGTCTCTCAGACATTTTTAGAGGTTCCAGGCCATGGTCAGACGCAGTCTGGACCCCGGCAGGCAGCTAGATTTAGCTGTGATTTTGAGTTTGAACCATGGAATGAATTACCAACTTTGAAGGTGGAACAGGCAGTCACAAAATGCTAGATAGTGTAGTAAACGCAGTCACAAAGTAGAGGGAAATATTTTTTGGTAGTGTACAGGGGGGTTTTAGTGCATGTACAGGGGGGTTTTTACTTGGTACATGGGGGTTAGAAGTTCTAAGATGGAGGAAAGTGGGCTGAACCCATCCTTCTTCTTTCTTCTTCCTTACCTCCATGTTCTTGGTGATGTTGGCACTCACAGATTGGTTTAGAATAGAAAAACACTTGGTAACGTAGGTAATAGGTATTGGGGAATAATTGTAAACATGTTATACGTAATATATCTTATAAAAGATAGCAGCAGCCCTGGGCGGGGAGAGAGAAGAAGAAGACACCAGACAGTCAGGGTGTCAGGAGTGTGTGCGTCTCTGCCTGGGCCGCTGACCAAAGGGCCGCAGCCCGAGAACCTAATCTGTTAGATAACTAGCAATAAATCGTCTTGAGACCGAACAAGAAGAGGCTGCAGAGTCTTTCTTTGGGAACACGGGTTGGAGGAGAAGCTTTACCACCACACGAGACCGAAGACCAAACCCGGGGTTCTCACACAAGGGAACCTGGACAGTCCTGGCAGGTTTTGTCTGGGAGCAATCCTTGCATATAAGGAATTTTGGAGGCAGATTCTCAATCTTGGCCATGGGTGCCAGGATGTAAATGATGGGGTTTTTTTACATGGCAAGAAAAGCACAGTCCCCAGTATTTTGAAGGCAGATGAGAGGTGGCTCCCAAGAGGTCATGGTCAGCCAGAGATGTGAGCCCTGGCAAGTTTCATATGGGAATAATCCTTGGATATAATCAAATTTGGAGGAGTCATCCCAATTTTGGCCATGAACCCCTGGAGAAGGACAATTCTTTCCCACAGGAAGGAAAGCATGGAACTCCAGGGTTTCAGGAGCTGATGAGAAACAACCCTCAACATGCAAAGGTCACCTGGACCAGTCAGGTGGCCCCCAGGAGGCTCAGCCAGCCAGACCTGTTCCATGCTCTTGTATTCTTGGTGCCCTGCAGCATCACAATTGCTCCTTGGTTCCTTGAGGCCCTGTAGGATCACAACAGATCTTTGTAGATCTTTGTTCCCATGAGGCCCAGTGATATCACAATGGTCTCCTTGGCTCCACAGTGGCACAATGGCCCCTTGCTTCCATGAGGCCTTGCAGTGTCAAAATGGTTTCCTTGTTTCCATGGGGCAATGCCCATTGGTTCCATGAGGTCACGGAGTCTCAAAATGGTCCCTTGGTTCTGTTGGGTTCCCCAGGATCACAATGGCCCCTTGGTTCCACCAGGCCTGGATGTGTTACACTGGCCCCTTGCTTCCATGGGGAAGCAGTGTCGCAATGACCCCTTGCTTCCATGGGACCTGGCAGTGTCACAGTGGTTGCCTTGGTTCTGTGAGGCCCTGTGGTGTCACAATGGCCCCTGGGTTCCATGGGGACTTGGAGTGTCAGAATGGTCTCATTGGTTCCATGGAGCCCCACAGTGTCACAATGGTCTCTTTTGGTTCCACAGTGTCACACTGGCACCTTGGTTCCATGAAGCCCTGAAGTACGGAATGGATCCTTGGTTCCATTGGGCTCCTCACTGTTACACGAGTCCTCAGTGCCATGGAGCCCTGCAGTGTCACAGAGCTCTCCTGGGTTCCATGGTGCCACACAGGGTCACCACGGCTCCTCAGTTCCACAAGGCCCCACAGTGTCACAAGGGCCCCTCGCTCCCATGAGGCCGGGCCATGTCACAATGGTCTCATTGGTTCCAGGGGCCCTTCAGTTCCACAATGGCCCTTGAAGTGTCACCATAGTCTCTGTGGGTTCCCCCAGTGGTTCCCAATGGCTTCCTTTGTTCCATGATGCCCCATAGTGTAACAATGATGTCCTTGGTTCCACAGTCAGAATGGCCCCATGGTCTCATAGAGCTCCAAAGCCGCTTATGGAGCCCCACAGCTCCTTATAGACTCCCATGGCCCCTTATGGAGTCCCACAGTGTCACTGTGATTCCCTTGATTCCATGAGGCCATGCCATGCTACAATGGCCCCTTGGTTATACAAGGCCCTGCAGTGTCACAATGGCCCCTTTGGTTCCAGTGAGTCCTGAAGTGTCATAATGGTCTCTGTCCCACAGTGTCACGATGGATTTTGGTTCCATGAGTTTTGGTACTGCCAAGAGCAGTGTCCTTGGTTCCACAGTGTCACAATGGACCCTTGGTTCCATGAGGTGCCGGGCCTCCCACAATTTCTGGAGACCTTCTCCTCCTCAAGGTCCCAAACAGCCCCTCACAGCCCCTCACAGCCCCTCACAGCCCCTCACAGCCCCTCACGGCCCCTCACAGCCCCTCACAGCCCCTCATGGCCCCTCATGGCCCCTCACAGCCCCAGGCGTGGGGCTCCTCCCAAAGGAGAAGGGGTCGGGCCCTGCTGTTCTCCTTTAATTTCAGTCCCTTCCCAGTGCCGAGCAAAGGAAGGCTGGAATGGAGCCTTTCCCAGCCTTTCGCTCTGGGCTGGCTGCGGGCTGAAGCTCTGTGCCGGCGCTGGCCGAGCACCAGCAGCCCTGCAGCCCCGGCCTTTGCTGTGCCGTGTCCGTCCCTGTCCCGACCCCGCCCGGCTCTGGCAGCAGCAGCAGCCGCAGCGCAGCGGGCGCCGGCCCGGCCCGGCCGGGGCTCCCGGGCAGGAGCAGCAGCAGCGCCGGCCCCTTCCCGCCTGCTCCTGCCTCGGCTGCCGAGGGCTTTTCCAGATGGACTCTGGAGCAGAGCAACAAGCACCCGCACACAGCCCTGGCTCCTCAGGGCCCGCCTGTGCTGCCCCGAGCCAGCCCCCAGGGGAAGGAAGGATCGGGCTCCAGCGCTGTTTTCAGCGCTGTTTTACTCACCCTGAGCTGACAGCAGGAGGCTGCTGCTGCCTTCGCCTTGGGAATTGCAGATCACGGCTGCTCTTGCCCTGCTACTTACCACCTGAATTTTATCCATAAAACTGCAAGTGCCTCTTTCAGTTGGTGCTACCCACAGTGCTTTCATGACAGCAAAGTCAGTATTTTTGTTGCAGGCATAAAGATCAGCAGATACTGGAATGCCCACCAGTTCCTGAGCACTAAGGTGAGGGGAATTAAAGCCACACAGGTCACATTTGCAGTACTCGAACACAGCCCTGTTGCTGGTGCTGATGAAATAGAATAAACTGACAGAGGCCATTACAGAAATTGCCTCTGCAGTGTGGAACTAAATTTAAACATCCACCAGGAGAAACAGAAACCAGAACTTCTCAATTTGCTTCAATTATTCTTCCCAGCAGCAGGAAATGTCAAAGCCCAGATGTGTTTTCCCTGCTGGTGAGCACAGTGAGAGCCCAGCCTGTGCCCAGTCCCAGCGGGAGCCTGAGCCCAGCCCAGGGAGCTCAGCGCACGCGGGGCCAGGCCCAGAGCCCCGGGCACGGCCGCCCATTGCGGGGCAGCGGCGCAGACGGAATGTCCTGCGGCCCAAACCTCCTGCTCCTGCCACACAGCATCCAGCCTTCTCCCCCTCCTCCTCCTCTCCCAGCACAGCACAAATTCCAGCTCAGAGGAGGCTTCCCCAGAGTGGGCTCTGGCTCCTGCTCCAGCCTGAGTGTCCCTGCAGAGGAACAGGGCATCTTTCAGGCACTTCCACAAGCTCAGGCTTCTCATTTCATGGTGAATCTGGGATGGAAATGTGCTTGTTAATAAAGCCAAAAGCCATGGGAATGGACTAGTAATTATTAGAAGAAAAACACCTTTCTTCCAGGCAAGGTTCACCGAGTCATTGCCTGCATTTCTCCTTTTCAGATTCTTTCAGTCGGCTACTCTGAGAGGTCCAGCTTGTTCTAGTGCTTATCAGGAACTGATTGTACTCTTGATTTATGCATCAATGCACCAGATGTGGAATCATCTACACTGAACTCAGAAACAAACTCCCTCTATCAGAGCATTTTCACATTCCAGATCATTTTCAAGATGTCCACTGACAGGCTGGAGTTATTATTATTACACAACTCTCCACTTTGGGCTGCAGGCTCGAGATTATTTCTCTGAATTCAGACAGGTTTGTATTTCCTAACAATTCCTGGTACCACCTCCTGTTTTCATAGCCTACAACAGTAACAATGAAAACGTTACCCCCAGCACAACTCCCCAGTCCACCAGTTAAAGAAAGGACAAGCTGTCAACTTATCCAAACCTTTGTCCTGCTCTGCTGCAAGAGTCCAGCAGCACACAGGGTGTGGAAAGCCAAGAGAAGCTGCAGTTGGTGGCACATCCTGTGACAGGAGCTCGACCTCATTTTCCAGGAAGGGTTCTTGAGAAGACCAAAGAGGACTATGGAGAAGATTCCTGACAAACTAAAACAGCTTTCCAGAAGTGAAATGAAAATGAAAAGAAACAATCTGAAATATTTTCCCCTATTTATTTCTATGCTCCCCTTTTCCATCTTGTTCTCCATCTTATAAATTCCAAATGCATGTCACCTCTAAGACTGGTGACTTACCAAGTTTTAGACACTCTAACATACCATGAGCTACACACAGTTTGCCTTCCCCTGTGTTTGTTGGAAAGCAGTGCTGGAGCCATAAGAGCAGTGCTTGGGTCGGGCACGAATCCTGCAGCCAGGGAATGTGCCCCGCCGGTGTGTGACCCTCAGCAGGGAATATGCACAGCAGCGTTGCTGGGCTGGGTCTCCATGGAGCCATCCCAGGAGCAGCTGCTGAGCTCAGAAGCCATCGCAGCCACCGCCCAGCTCCAAAGGCCCTTGGCAGGGTGAGCTCCTGGCCTGGCTCTGTGTGCCAGGAGCCGGCAGCGCTGAGTGCAGGAAGCCCAGGGAGGGCACAGAAACGCTGGGTGAGAAATGCTGGGGCACAGTGAGATGGGCGAGTGCAGCCGGCCAGGGCAGAGGAGCAGCGTGCACAGGGGGCACAGCCCCAGGACAGATGGGCAGGGCTGGGCAGGGCTGGGCAGGGCTGGGCAGGGACAGAGGCACCCAGGCCTTTGTCCCTGGGCTCAGGCAGCACCTCTGGAGGGCCCACAGAAGGAACTTTCCTCGGAGGCTGTCATGGTTTGACACTGGCACAATGCCAGTGCCCCCATGAAAATGTGATCCCTCCCTTGAATGATGTGAAGTGGAATCTAAACAGAGCAAAGCAGGCCCAAGCTTAATAACAGAAAAAAACTTTATTAAACTACTACTACAAAAGAAAAGAGAAAACTAAAGAAGGGAAAAAAAAAAGCACACAAAGATCAAATGAAAACCTTGCAAAACATTCCTCCCCCCACCACCCAACTCCAACAAACCACAGTGAGACACAATCTGGACCCCAATCAGGTTTCCACCCTCCAAACAATCGATACTCAGTCCATCGAGGGAACAGAGTCTCCCCTGTGCCACAGACCCCCCAAGAAACACACTCCACATCCTGTGTTTCCATGTCACACATGGCACCGCCCAGAGAAAAAGTTTGCCATGGTGACCCTTCTCCTTTCCATGCACAGTGCTCTCACCACCAATGCATGGATGGACAGACTGCTTTTAGGATTTTTCCTTTCAAGGATGCCCTGCCAAGAGGGGAGAAAACAACAGTTCAATTTTTCATTGTTTGGGACCACAGTCCCCCCCATTTTCCCCTGGGGCCGAGGGCTCGAGAGCAGAGATCTTCTTCTCTTCTCTTTCCTTTCCAGGACAAGGGGGCGACACCACAAACCCCCTAACATTTCTCTGTTCACTTTTGTCTTTTTCCCAGCCGAAGCAGGTCTCTTGACTCACTGGCATCCTCCCAAAACACAGTCCCTCTTGAAGGAGAAGATTGGTTCAGGTTGTGGCTAACACGGAAAAGTCCAGCCAAAAGCCACTCCTTGTCCCCCTCCCATCTAGAATTCCTCCTTCTAACATCCCAGGGTCCAAGGTGTCCCTCTTCCTCTCTTTCAAACCGAGGAGGGGAAGGAAAAATTCACAAGCTTTCATTTCTCAAGGAAGGGTTAAAAGTCCGAACTCCCAGGGATGGCTCGATGCCCGGACATCCAGCAACTCCCACGCAACTGGGCACCTTGCAGCTTCCCCCCGCCGCTGACTGCCACTGTCTCTTTTCTCTCTCCTTCTCGGGAGAGAAACTCTGGGGTGGGGGGGGGAATGGAGATATCCCAGATTTCTTCCACCCTTCCATCTGCAGGGGCCAGCCCGGTTCCAGTCCTTCCACCACCCTTGGGACCTACCTTTCAGGCCATGGGGCTTCCCCTCTCCCACCCAGCTCGTGGCTGGGCAGGGGAGAGTTTGCACTGCACGCTGACCAGAACCAAAGAGAGCGAGTTCCCCTGGGAATTCTGCTTTTAACTCCTCTGTGTTCTCAGAGGCGTGTTCAACTTCAATTGGTCAATATCTAAATTGACCTCTTCCTTCGGGAAAAAAATTCTCTTTCTGTGTCAAACCACGACAGAGGGGCTGCACCTTGGTTCTCCCGTGCCCCTCCCTGAGGAGACTGGCAGGGGTTGCAGATTTTTGGCATTTGTCCTTGCTGCCCCTCACATCCCCCTGCCCCACAAACAGCCCCGAGCCACCCGTGAGGGACAGGCCCTGCTGTGCCTGGCTGGGCTCAGGGCTTGGCCTTTCTGCTTCCCCCAACCAGCCCAGGCCTTGCTCAGCATTGCAGTTCCCTGCTCTGAGCCTTTGGCTCCCTGCAATCCTGGCCTCAAGGATCTGCTCTCACCAGTCCCTGGGAGCCTTTGGCAGTCCCTGCCCTCATTGGGGCTCTGTGATGCTCCAAGGGACTTGGAGTTTTGCTCCTGACTTCATGAGCAGCTTCTTCAGCTTTCTCTCAGTGCCTGAGGGTCCTGGACTCAGCTGAAGATCCATTGTAGGGCTCATTAAAGTACACAAAGCCCTCGGTGGGGCGGGCTTCCTCTTCCTGCAATTGTCTACAAGTTTTCAGGCCCTGTACAGCAGATTGGAGTCAGTTTAAAGATCCTTTAAGAAAAGAGATTTAATGGAACATTAATTATTTATTTTAACAGAGTATTTTTTATTTTCCAGTTCAGAGAAGAGCTGATAGAAGTGATCTTGATGCTCACTGTCTCCTTAGGAGGTCTGGACATGTAGAAGAATGAGCCCCCTGAGGGCTGACCCTGTTTGGACAAGCTGCTCCTCACCCCCAGCCTTACCATGTCTGACATTGCCCACCTGGCACTGACATCCCTGTGCCCTGCAGCAGAACCTTGTCCCTGAGCTCTGCAGCTCCATGTCCCAGCCCATTACACCATGTCCCACCTGCTCTCCTAAGGGCTCTGCTTGCACACACGTCCAGGAGAAGTTTTCCTGTTGAGAAAGAAAGAATGGAAAAGCTTGAGCAGGTTTCCTAAACAACAAACCCCACTCAGGAGCCACCTGCTCAGTACAGGCTGCCTGGAGTGGTGTCACCTTTCTACAAGGGACAGTATGACCAGAGCTGATCTCTGGAAGCAGAATTCTCTGAGTCTCCCAGCTGAATTATCTGTCCCTGTCCTTTCCCTGGATCTCTGTTGCAGATGGAAGCTGCTGGTGCCAGCCTCACCTTTAACCTCTCTTTGGAATGCAAACAGATGTTCCCAGCTGTGTTAAGCAGGATTTGCTCAATGTTTCTATCAATCTTTTGTGTTCCACATGGAACAAATTGGCCATTTTGGCACTGAGGGTGTGACATGGAAGCAAGGAGTCAATTGTGACCCTGGGGACCCATGAAACCAAGGGGCCATGGTGACACAGCAGGGCCACGTGGATCCAGTGGTCCATTGTGACACTGTGGATCCAAGGAGACCATGGAGACACCCCCAGAACCTCATGGAACCAAGGAGTCCATGGTGACCCAGCGGGGCTGCATGGAGCCAATGGTCCATGGTGACACTGCTCGTCCAAGGAGCGCATTTGTACACTGCAGAAGCTCATGGAGCGAGGTGGGCATTGTGACACTGAAGAACTTCATGGCACCAAATATCCATGGGGACACAGCAGGGCATCATGGAACCCAGGAACCGCTGTTGGCAGTGCAGAAACTCCTGGAACCAGGGGCCGTTGTGGCACTTGAGCACCAACACAGCTGCTGCACCTTGTCCCCTGCCCTGCAGAGCTCCTTGGGAGGTACGGCAGGAGCAGAACCCTGGGAGCCTCGGGAATGCCCCTCTGGGATCCATGGCACACACTCCCAGGGGCTGGAATTCCAGTTCCCAGACAGGAAAAGATGTTCCTGCTCTTGAAGGCAAAGCTCTTAACTAGGAGCCACAATCCAAGTGGAGCAAGATCCTACAGTGACATTTCACTACCAGCCTTCCTAACTTCACCCATGGTTGTTGCATCTCATGGATTGGGAATGAAATCAGGGCAGGGTCTTTGGTGGGAGCTTCCCTGGCTCAAGGGAGACACTGAGAGAGAAACAGAGCAGGCAAAGGAAGGCAGGAGAGAAAGGAGGTGTTTTGGTTTGGAAAGACAGGTGTCTTCTAAGGAAGGCAGGAGCCTCCCCTGAAATGAAATAATGTAGGCTCTTTCTTTCTGAATTGTTATAAATTTGAAATTAAGGGGGGCTCTCAGGTAAAAATATGGGAGGAGGAATAACAGTTTTTTATTAGGGAAGAAGATGAAAATATGAACAATGCAGTGAACCAGAACAACACTGAGAGAGCCAGAATACAACCTGACACTCTGTTGAACAGGTTGTTGGTCACAGTCCAATTGGAATTGTGGCTGCAGTCCTCCTGGAGTGATAGGTGTGGTTCTGTTGGAGTAGTGATCCTGTAGAGAAGAGTGTCTTCTCCGGAAGAGGCAGTGCAAGAGGCAGCTGTTCCTCTGGAAAATCCAGCCCAGAAAAGCTGTGTTGGTGGGCCAGAATCTCAAGACTGGATGCAGGTAGGAATGCTTGGCTCCTCCCTCTGGGTGGAGCATCTCACAACAGTTCTTATCAGTCATGCAGTGACATTCAATAGCCCATTATCAGCAGATGTCTCCCCTGAGGGAGGATTGATTGTGGAAGAGATAAGGAAAACTGCCCACTTAACACAGGACAACTGCCATGCAGATGGCAAATAGAACACATCTTGCTTTTCAGTCTGGGACAGGAGGTCACAAAATCAGCTGAGAAGGCAGCACTCTGAAAAGCAAACCAGAACTGACAGAAAATGAATGGGACAGAAATCAATAATTCTGATAGTTTTATTTATTATCAAAATAAATCACAACCACCCAGCCCCACACAATTCTGATCCCACAACCTCAAATTTGGATCTCACTTCTCCCAATCTCCTTCCAACCCCATCTCATCCTGGAGACTGTGAATTGAGTAATTTTGGCATGGGGCTGAGGTGGGAACCAGCCATTTTGAGGTGGGATTGAGCAATTTTGGGGTTAGATTGAGGGGTTTCCAGTGGGATTCAGTCATTTTGAGGTGACAGACAAATCCACCTTGTTATTTGGAGTGCAAAGATATGGAGAATACTACCAGATATCCCCCAAGAAGCCACAAATCCTTCAGAATATGTTCCCAAACAATAAATTCCACCTCAAATACCTCTTAAATGGTGGGACTTTTGACATCTCTGGTCAATAACAATTTTAGTTATTTTTCAAGTGCTTTTAAGTGATAAAGACAAATTGGAAGAAAATTAGGGACAAACCAAAACCAGAGACCCCTTGAGCATCCTCTGAGCACTGGACAAAACAAACTCAGCAGAAATCAAATTTAACCCTCCATAAAATGCCTTGAGGAAGATTTGCTCTTCCCACAAGTCACTTGTATTGAAAATGCAAACAAATCCCAAACATTAATAAACCAACAACAGAGGCAATTCTGTGGCAATTCCAAATTTCATCAGTTCCAGCACAGTTCCAGCTCAGATGCTGGCAGGTTCTGATTAAAGAAAAGTCGAAATTTGTCCCAATACAGATTATTAAAAGGAAGGGAAAGGTCTGTGTAGCTGTCACAAAGGTGAGAGGGACCAAGAAAATAATGCTTCTCCCCCAAAAGCCCGTGAATTCAGGAGTTATTTGGGAATTTAGCTACTTGAGCTGGGCTTCTTGTAGGACTTTAGTAGCCTTGTGTTCCTCACCGCGTGGTGAATGATCCTTGTCAGTCTCGTTGGTATCATTTGTTCCCTTTCCTCCAGTGATTTTAACAAACTTTTCAGAGAAGGACAACAAAATATTTTCTTTACAATGGCCACCCACAAAAGCAATTTTCCTCATAAGTTCTCCCAAAAGTTGCTCAGCGTGTTATGAACAAAACAGCCTGGCAGGGACACTTGGCTCGAACTAAGTACTGACATTGAAATGTTAATTAGCTAATCGCTCCTGGGAATCACCTACACCCCCACCCAAACTAGGACTAGAATGCAAAATAAGCCAGTGGAATCATGGGAGAGGGTTTTTGGGGATGAAAAACACCCCAAAATGAAAAAGAGGGGCACAGTGGAGGGGGCTGGATGGGTGTGCTGGTTGGGGAAAAGGGAACCCCATCCCTAGTTTGTGTTTAACCTGTCACTATAACCTGCAGAGAACCAGATTGGACTGGGCTGTGGGAAGCAGGCACAAGGAATCAGACACTCTTCCTGGTGTTACCAGGAGGGAAGGAGAGGGATAGCTGCTGCTGGACCTCGGCAGCAGGCTCTGCACATCCCCCCACCCTGCGGCTACCAGTGTGCCAGGAGGAAAGGAGAGAGGATGCTCTGCTGATCCGGACTTCAGATACAGACTGGACACCTCTTCACCTCTGGCTACCAGCATGCCACGGAGACTCCAGGGACAGACTCTGCAGCCTTCTCACCCTTCGGCTACCAGAAGAAGCTACAACTCCCCCCCCCGCCGAGCTGACTTTTTAATAAAGAGATGAACACTAATAAAGGCATAGACCCTGTTCATTTCAAGAGGAAGCTACATTGTAGTTTCTAAGATTTCCTCCAGAAAGAGCCACAAGCTCCTCAGAGGAGGGAACCAGGCTGTTGTCAAAGGCACTTGGGATCAGACAACAGTGCCCTGAAGTCACTCTGCCAAAATAATGTTGCAATCTGGTTAACAAAATTGTTAGAGAGATGCCTCTGCCCCAATTAAGGTGCTAACAAGACCAAATCCAAAGTGGATTTTATTGAACAGTACATGTGAGGTACAGAGAGATGGAAAGAAAGAGAAAAGGGGGGAGAGCAAGGGAGTGACAGGAACAGAAATGTCCCATGGGGCGGGGCAAGTGTGCCATTGTCCCCTGTGTGCGTGGCCTTCCCAGGGTGGGGGTTTTACACCTGAGCCAGTTTGGGCAAGGGGGGTGGTGTTCACCCCCCACCCCGAGCAGGGATTGCCTCACTGTTTCAGGTTACAGTGTCAGATGTAACCAAAAGTGTTTTCAGTCCCCATCTCCATAAACTGTTATCAACAGGTGGGGCAGTGTTCTTTATCTCTTCCATGGCTCAGCCCTGATAACGCTCTCCAGGGGCCATCTTCTGTTAATGGGCCATTGAGTGTCACTGCAGGACTGATAAAATTACATCATCCCATTGTGGGATGCTCCGCCCAGGGGGAGGAACCAAGCATTCCTATGTGGATATAATCTCACCCTTGCAACACCACAACCACCTTGACTACTGGATTCCCAGAGGACAAGAGCTCCATAAGCACCACTGGACCTTCAGAGCCGGATTGCAGCCCCCAGTTCATCAGACAGCTACCACCACCCTGAGCAACGGCGTGTCAGGTTATATCCTGATTCTGTGAGTTTAAACCAGCGTTTCTGTATCATTGCTTTGATCTTAATTTTCTTATTCAATTGTCATTCTGGCTAGACTCTCCCCCTGGTTTGCTTTGAAGCCAGTACAAAACTCACTTTGCTCATCACTTGTTTTCCTCCCAAAACAGGATTTCCCATACCCAAACATTCGCCACATGGAGAAGGTTGTGAGGAAGAGGAAGATGCCTCAGGACCCACAAGCAGGTGAGGAGGAAGTCAGTGCCCCTTTCCCCCTCTCTCCTGCTCCATCTCCCAGCCCAGCACAGCCCCCGGCTGCAGGACAGCCCCGCTGCTGGTGCCCTCCTGCTGGGGATGCCCTGGGGGGATCTCCTTGCCCTTCCCTGTGGCATGGAGGTAAATACCATCCTCTCTTTGTCCTTCCTACCCCAGAGCAGGAGCTGAGGATGGAGACCAGGAAGGATAAATCCCTGCAGCAGAACCTTATGGAAGAAGCTGTTTTAAGCAACTCCACAGCGCAGGAATCCAACAGGGAGGAAAATCCCCAGCGACACCACAGGAGGAGGGGCTGCAAGCCCAGCCCAGGATGCTCTGAGGAGGAAAGACCCACTCTGGGCCAGGAAGGTGGACAGAGCTTCAGCCAGAGCTCCAGGCAGAGCTCGGAGCTGGTGGTCCCTGAGCAGCAGCATGATGGGGAGAAGCCCTACGAGTGCTCAGAGTGTGGGAAGAGCTTCAGGCAGATCAATAATCTGAAACGACACCTGATGATCCACACCGGGGAATGGCCCTATGAGTGTGGGGAGTGTGGGAAGGGCTTCCGCTGGAGCTCCCACCTCATCAGGCACCAACGCATCCACACTGGGGAGAGGCCCTACGAGTGTGGGGAATGTGGGAAGGGCTTCAGCTGCAGCTCTGCCCTTTTCAGCCACCAACGCATCCACACTGGGGAGAGGCCCTACGAGTGTGGGGAATGTGGGAAGGACTTCAGCTGCAGCTCTGCCCTTGTCCGCCACCAACGCATCCACACTGGGAAGAGGCCCTATGAGTGTGGGGAATGTGGGAAGGACTTCAGCTGCAGCTCTGCCCTTGTCCGCCACCAACGCATCCACACTGGGAAGAGGCCCTATGAGTGTCCCAAGTGTCAGAAGCGGTTTCACAGCAGCTCCAGTCTCCTTGTACATCAGCAGATTCACACGGATGAGAGGCCCTTCCGCTGCCCTTACTGCAGGAAGGGCTTCAAGCAAAACTCCCACCTCATCATGCACCAGCGCATCCACACTGGGGAGAGGCCCTACGAGTGTCCCAAGTGTCAGAAGCGGTTTCACAGCAGCTCCAATCTCCTTGTACATCAGCGGATTCACACGGATGAGAGGCCCTTCCGCTGCCCTTACTGCAGGAAGGGCTTCAAGCAAAACTCCCACCTCATCATGCACCAGCGCATCCACACTGGGGAGAGGCCCTACATGTGCCCCACTTGTGGGGAGAGGTTTCACAGCAGCTCAAATCTCCTCCTGCATGAGCGGGTTCACTCCGAGGAGAGGCGTTTCCTCTGCCCCGACTGTGGTAAGGGCTTCAAGCAGAACTCCCATCTTGTCAGCCACCAACGCATCCACACTGGGGAGAGGCCCTACTTGTGTCCCCAGTGTGGGAAGAGCTTCACCCGGAGCTCTCACTTGACCAAACACCAACGGAGCCACTGGTAAGGGAAGTCCTGAAAATTCCCCAGCTGCAGGAAGAGCTTTGTGCACTGATCCATCTTCATTCCCCATTGGAGGACAATGTTGGGAAGAGCCCTGGTGATCCATGTTCCCTGTGATCCATGCTGGGAAGACATATGTCCCTTTTCTTGCCCCTACCAATGACCTGATGTGGGATTGAAGAACATGAGGGTCTGGCCATGGCCCTGTCACTACATTCACTCCCACCTCAGGTCATTGCCAGGGGCAGGAAAGGGACTCTCTCTGTCTTTCCCTGAGGAGACGGGTGTCCTTTCCATGCAGGAGGAAACACGTGGCCAGGAAGATACAATTGATGGTGATGTAGTTTTCCCTGTAAATAGTTTTCTTATCCCTTCTGTTGTCAATTTTTTTTCTATTCCTGTTTGTTCCTCATCTCGTTGCTATTCCCAGTAAATTGTTCTTATCCCAGCCTGGGATCTTTCCCTTTTTTCATTCAATGGAAGGTGGGAGGGCAATGAGTGCATGCAAGGTTTTAGCAGGAGCAGGAAATTGAGAAATGCCATTCCTGAACCCCAGCCCGTGGAAACCGAGCATCCCAGCTGGTGCCAGCCCTGGTGGCCATGGCAGCAGCCTTGGGAGCGGGTCCCTGGCTGGGGCTGAGGGAACCTCTTCACTCTGGTGCCCAGGGACAGGAGTGGAGGGAGCGGCTGCAGCTGAGTTGGGGCCGGCTTACGTTGGATCTCAGGAAAAGGTTTTTGCCCAGAGGCTGCTGGGGCACTGCCCAGGCTCCCCAGGGCAGGGTCACAGCTCCAGGGCTCTCTGAGCTCCAGCAGCGTTTGGACAGCGCTGCCAGGCCCAGGCTGGCAGTGTTGGGGTGTCCTGTGCAGGGCCAGCAGTTGGACTCGAGGATCCTGATGGATTCCTCCCAGCTCAGCCAATTCTGTGGTTCTGGGATCCATGACCCTGGGGATGGGAGTGCCAATGGTTGCCATGGCAACGGG
Source organism: Lonchura striata (assembly GCF_050655825.1). Lineage (NCBI taxonomy): Eukaryota > Metazoa > Chordata > Aves > Passeriformes > Estrildidae > Lonchura > Lonchura striata. The sequence continues at coordinate 9,160,493 of NC_140738.1, forward strand.
CTCCAGGCCTGAGCTGGTGTCCATGGCAACCACCCCTGGCATGGGGTCTCCATGGAGCTGCCCAGGGACTGACCATAGCAACAGGGGCTGGGGATGGTTATGATGGAAACTGACCATAGCAACAGGGGCTGGGGATGGTTGCCATGGAAACTGACCATAGCAACAGGGTTTCCTGGTGATGGTTGCCTCCTTAGGATGAGATTTGTCACAGGCCCTCAGAGGGGTTCCATGGGGACTTTCCAAGAGTCTCCAGGCTGTTTTTAAGAGCTGGAGTGTCACACACAGAGACAGGGGCTCCATGGAGCCCTCTCAAGGGTTTCTGGGGATGGCAAGACCCGTGTGGTCAGAGGCAGTCACAGCCATTCCATGGTGACATCCCAGGAAACCTTGGGCTGCAAAGGCACCGATCTGTCACAGGCACTCACGGGGGCTCCACAGTGACATCCCAGGAGTCCCCAGGCTGCCAAAGAGCCGGGATGTCACACATACTCCTGTCATGTGCAGAGTGGGAGCTTCAGGCAAAAGCTTTATTTCATTATTGGAGAAACTCCTGCTGAGTCATGAGATGGAAAAATGACACCCAACAGCCACCATGGATCCTCAAACCCCTGCAGGGCCTCCAGACTTCTACAATTCCTTTTAAGAGAAGAGACTGGGAGTGACTGAATCCACACCCAGCCCCAGAATTTGTCAAAGGTTTATGTATAAATGATTGGACAGGATAGAATTGAACAATTTGTCAATGCAATTTTCTCTACAGGATTAATGATGGAATACCAGATATATTTATATAAATACAATCAGATCATGATTAGATAATAAGCTCTTAACCAGAGTTATTTACTCCACAGTCCAGAATCTATAACAATTATAGGATATTCTGCACTAGGAAGCAATTTTGAAGTCAAGAGGGCCTTGCTGGAGTTGTTTGAGCCCATTGCAGGCAGCGCCTCCTGCTCCAGCAGGAACTGCCTTTCCTGTGCCAGGAGCAGGACAGGTCCCGCTGCAGGAACAGCCCCAGGCCAGCCCCAGCACAGGGAAGGCCTCGGGCACAAGGGCAGAGTGCCGTGCTGGGAGCTGTGCCAGGGACAGCCCGAGGCACCAAAGGCACCTTGGCAGCAGCAGCTGCTTGCAGGGCATGGCCAGAAGCCTCCCTTGGCACCCGGCCTGGTGGCCAGCGCTGCAGAGCTGCTGCCTCAGGGCTCATTTCTGGCTGGGCTCTGAAAAGCCACTTCTGCTCCAGGAGCCTGACTGGGAAGCCATTGGCCCAGCACCTTGGGGACAAGATATTATCAACAAACTCTTCATGCCAGCAGAGACAAGGCAGGGGCAGAGGAAAGGGGAGAGCCAGGCCCAGGGGACAGGGCTGCCATGGTGATGGCTGTGAGGTCACTGCCCTGCAGCAGCCTGGCTGCCCTCAGCAGACATTTTGGCCAGAACTGTTGTGAGGGCACCCAGCACATCCAAGAACCCACACAACAGGAATTCCATCCTTGGGGAGGGGAGGGGATTTCACTGGGTCAGGTTGCACACACTCCCTGATTTTTGAGCATTCCTGGGATGGGAAATCCACTTCTCTGGAAAAACATTTGCCATTTTGTGCCACTCTCATCACTGTAAATATTTCCTCCTTCTAACAAATTTAAATGCACTCTCATTCAGTTTAAAGATATTGACCATTGTTCTGTCACTGCTAGACTTGGGAGAAAATAACTTTGATAACTATTTTTCCATTTTCACAGACCTTGGGGAGGACCCAAATATCTCCCAAGATGGGGTTTGAAGGCTTCATCACATAACGAACACGTAGAGGCTGCAGGCTCTGGGCTCAGTTGTGTGCAGACTGAGGACAGAACAGGAGTAGCCTGGGAAGGATTGAAGGGTGGTTCCACAGATGCTGGAGTTTTATTTCATTGCATAAAACAGCCGGAGAAAGAAATAATGGCACCAAAGGTGTAGAGTGCCCCTGCCCAATGAGGTGGGAATTTTACCCAGACACAGCATCCGGCGAGAGCGTGACTTAAAGAAGATTCCACCCCTCCACGCTGTGGGGTGTGCCCTTGAAAACCTGGGAAAAGACACTCTACCCTATCTGATCAAATGAGGAATGGCCCCAGAATGTTCTTATTTTTCTGTACCCTTATTGGCTTAAATTGTGCTGCAATGTCCCCATTGTAGTTTTTTCCATTGATTGTCCTCCTCAATCCACCACTTTGCAGTCTCCTGCTCCTCTTAATACTGGACCTTGATCCTAAACTCCACCCCTACCCTGTAATAGAAAAGTCTTGACCCTACCACCTCGTTTCTTGTGTATGTCCCTGGGAAAATGAAGAATCCTCAGTTTTCTAAACCAAGACCTGTCCTGTTGCCTTCCTTTCCCTGTTGGTCATTGGTGTCTGCCTGAGGTCTGAGACTCTGGGGCCTGGGGCAGTTGTTGTGCCTTTTGCTGCAGCAGAACACAACAGTGCTTTCCTCCCTATGGAAAAAATAACCGTCCTTATCTATGCAGAAATTGCGGGAATTGGGCTTCCAACTCCCAAATTCCCTATATCCAAGGGTTGCTTTCAGACAAAAGCTACCAGGAAAGAGAGGTCTGGTTGCCCTTGGCCCCTGGTGGCCGCCTTTCATCTGCCCCTCTAACGCTGGTGTTCCGTGCTTTCCTTCCTTTGGAAAGAACCATCCTCCTCCAAGTGTCCATGTCTAAAATTTGGATTCCACCTATAAAATTCCCTATATCCAAGGGTTGCTCCCAGACAAAATCTGCCAGTACCATCAAGTCTGGCTGGCCTTGGCCTCAGGTGGCTGCCCCTGCCACACTGGGGCTCAGTTCTTTCCTTCCCATGGAGATCACTGTGACACTGTGGCACCTCATGGAACCAAGGGGCCATGGTGACACCGCGGGGCATCATGGACCCAGAGACCATTATGACTCTGTGGGGCCTGATGGAACCATGGAGACCATTCCTACCCTTCAGGGCCTCATGTCACCAAGGGGGCATTGTGACACCTCAGGGCCTCCTGGAAGCCTGCAAGCTCTGGCTGTCCTTGTCCTCTGGTGGTCACCTCTCATTCCCCCAGGAAACATTGGCACACTGTTCCTTCATTCCTGTGGTAAAGAACCGGCCTTCATGTCCAGGGACCATGGCCAAAATTAGAATTTGGCCTCCCAATTTCCGTAGATCCAAGGATGCTCCTACACAAAAGTAGCCAGGACAGACAGGACATGCTGGCCCTGTCATCTGGTGATTTTCTTAGACTCTGAGCTGAATGTTTTCATTTGAAAACACCTTGGAGAGGGCCCAGAGATCTCCCAAGGAGGGGTTCTGAGCCCTTGGGCACATAGCCACTACATATGGACAAAGGAGCTCTGTGCTCTGTGCTGCCATGGTGGTTTTGCATCACGGAAGGGATGTCCTGGGAGAAGCTTCTAGCAGTTTCCTCTGTGTCTGACAAAAAACAATCAGTAATTAGCTTTGAGAGCTGACAGTCTGTTAAAGCACTAAGGAAGCTGCAGACGCCTCTGTGCAGACACAAGTTACAGATGAGAAAGCCTGGCTGGGTCTCTGTCCCTTCTGGCCCCACAGAGGTGCCGAGGCCGGCCCAGCCCCGTCTCGGCCGTGGGGCCGGGCGGCTCCTGCCGTGCGGCCGGGCCCCTTCCCAGGGAGCCGCCAGGCGCCATCGGCTGCCGGGCAGGGCAGGGGAGGCCGCGGGGCCGAGGCCGGGCCGTGGCTGCGGGTGCTGACATCTGGCCCTGCCGAGCCCTGCCCCGCCGCCAGCCCGGGCCCGGCCAGGATCCGCCGGGCCCCAGGAGCAGCCCCGGGCCGGGCCGGCTCGGCCAAGGCTCTGCCGCCCTTGGGCTTCGCCCGCAGCCGGCGGGCAGGGCAGGAGAAGCCATCGGCCCCGGCCGTGCTGCTGCTGGGCTCTGGCCTGGCTGCTGAGATCCTGGCCCTGCCCCAGCGCGGCCCAGCCTGACACAGCCCCAGCGCAGCCGCTGCAGAAACCTCCATGGCAAAACAGCTCCGGCCGCAAGCACCGAGCCCGGCCGGGCTCACGGAACCATCTGCAGCCCCGGGAGATATTGACTCTGACAGTGCTGCCATCCTCCCTCCCGTGAGAGAAAAGGACACAGGGCAGGCACACAGAGGAGCAGCATGGACACACCGAGGGCAGGGAAGAGGAAGTTGAGTCCCAGATGGGAGGGATGAGGAGATGCCTTGATCTTGGGGCTGGAATATTCTGGTTAAGCTATGGAGAAGGATGTCATTGATATATCAGACTCTCTTTTTCCCTGTAAGGCATTGAAAAGTATAGGGCGATGACTTGTTTCAGCAAAGGCCTCCATGCTAAAGTAAGGAAATGTTGAAGTAGCTGTGATCTCCCATGAGAGGCATGAACAGAGAAAGGGAGACCAGTGATGAGACCCTGTGCCCTCAGAGAGAGAAAAAGACCTCTGTTCCCAGAGATGAAGATGATTTCAGGAAGAGATGAAGAGAACCTTTGCTCTTAAACAGCTCATCTTTAAACTAATATCCCATAACTCGGCCTGGCCCATAAGCACAGCTGTGGGAAAAGGTGGGAAAAGATGGGAGGGACTTCTCGATTGCAGATTTCTCCAGGCAGCTGCTATTTGTGGAAATGAAAAGCCATGAGATAACTGTTTTCTTGTAGGGAAGTCTCCAAAACATTAACAAGAAGAACTTCTCTCCCGAAGTGAACTGAAGAAAGACTATTTTAGAGGTGGCAAAGTGACTGAAAATTCTAGGTTTTTTCTCTTTACATTGTCAGGTTGTATGGAGAGAGGAAGTGTTCTGAAAGTTTTGTTCTAATTCTTATTACTCGTTCTTTAGTTATTGTTAATACAATTTTATTTATACCCTTTTAAAATTCTGTGACTACTTTGCCTTTCTCCTAATCCTATTTCACAGCAGGAAATGAGTAAGTATATTCTAGTGAGTGCACTGGTAATTAGCCAACACTGAACCCACCACACTCATTGAAGCATTGGCCAAGAAATCTCAAAATGGTGAACCAAAACCACTACAGAAACTTCCTGACAAACTGCACGAGGGCAGAGAGAAATTGAGGCATACCCATGGTTTGTCAGGACTTGCTTGATCCTAATGAACCCTGTGGTGCATTTGGAGCTGAGACCTGGAACCTCAGGGCCCGAGAGGAGATTGCACAAACCTTTCCTGGAGTCAAAGTCAGAGGAAAACCCCAAAGTGGTTGGAGTCTAAAGCATTAATGGGAACCACAAAGGTCCATCTATACCACAGGCTCTTCATGGAGTCCTTGGAGGAGAAACCTGGAGGCCAGGATGGCACAAAAACCTCTCAGAGACTGAAAATGGCACAAAGAACTCTCAAGGTGGAAAGGAAAATACAAAGTACCTTAGAAAAGTTAAGAATCTCAATGTATTCATGAGCCCCACTGAGTGTCAGTACAAAGCTCTCAGGGGACTCATTAAAGCAGATAATTGGGACCATGATTGCACAAACCTCTCACAGTCTGTATCAAAAGGCAAACACCAAGTACCTTAAAAGAAATTAAGTACCTTGAAGCATTAATGGGCCCCACTAAGTGTTGTTACTGACAAAGCCTCTCCAGGGACTAATTACAGCAGATAATTGGAGGCCAGGATTGCAGAAAGCTCTCAGAGACTGCAAGACAAAAGCAAAACCCTAAGTCCTTTGAAAAACCTGCAGTCCCTGGGAGCATGAAGGAGCCCCCAGGGCCATTCCTGACCAAGGCTCCCCAGGGACTCCTTCCAGCAGATCCTTGAGGCCACTGGGATGTGGGCTAGGGGGGGATGCTGAGGGCAGGGCCAGGGGCTGACAGTGCCCAGCCTGGCTGGGGCTGTGCCAGGAGGCCCCAGGGCCTCAGGACAAGGTGTCTCCTCACAGCCCTTGGTGGCACAGACCCTGCTGTGCCCCAGGGCACCAAGACTTGGCTTTTCTTTGTCCCCACCTGGCATCAGTGCCTCCAGTTCTCTGCTCTGCCTGGGGCCTGGGGACACTTTCTCAGTCGTGTCCCTCAGAGGGACCCATTAAAAGTCCAAGAAACTTTGGAGTTGGATTGCGACTTGGAGTTCTGCAGAGGTTTCTGCAGCTCCCTCTCAGGGCCTGATGTTCAGGGCCTGAGCACAAAGCCCCAGAGGTTCATTAAAGTCCTTGTGCTGTGTCTGTGCTGCTGAGCTGGGCCGGGCTCCTGGCACAGAGGGTGATCCTGGTAAGCAAGCAGAGCTTCAAAAGCACATTTCTCTTGCTGAGCAGCTCTTCTCCCAGCCCAGCAGGGCTGGGGCACTGCCTGCAGCCAGTGCGGGCACAGCACAGAGGCACAGAGAACTTCAATCAGTCAGGGCTGGGAAGGGGCTGAGAAGTGCCTGGGGCAGAATCACTGCCAGCCCTTGGCACAGGAACCTCTGGCTGCAGGACAATGCAGCTGCAGCTCCTGGAGAGATCTCCTAAAGCTAGAACATCCCAATGCCCACAGAGCCTGTGAGTGCATTCTCTGCTCATCTCCTGTGCAGAGCAGCCAGGGGTGCCCAGGGCTGTCCTGCAGAGCAGGGTCCTGCAGCCCAGGGCGCTGTGCTGGGCCAGGGACTCTGCTGCCTGCCAGGGACAGCTCTCAGCCGGCCCTGGAGCTGCTCCCAGCGCTGGAGGACAAGATCTGGGGGGAAGGAGACAGCTGGTAAGTCTTGGAATGTTCTCCTTGTGTGGTGAGGATGCTGTATTGTTCAGGACTGTTCCCAGCATGGCATTTAACTCCAGAACTTTTCCAAATGGATTATACAGGGAGCATAGCAAGACAGGAACTGCATAAATGGGAAATTTCTTTTTTTCTTATGTACTAATCTTTGTTGCCTGGATGGGGAATTCCCCATAGGTATGCATCTCTCAGTTCATATTGAGAAAAAGAGAAGTTTTTTTTCACATCTGAATAAACCAGGCAGTAACAGAATTCAGCACAGGGCCCCTTAGATGCAGCATCTTTGTGCTTTTTCCAGCCTGCTCAGGATTGCTCTGAGGTTGCCATCAGAGCTTGCAGAGCCAGAGCTGCCCCTGGGCAGTGCCTGAGCTGGGAGGGGTCTGCAGGGCAAAGCTGAGCCCCCAGGGCTGGGCTGGGCTCTGGCAGCTCTGGCAGGGCTCAGCCCTGTGTTATGATGCGGCAGGCACTCCCCTCGCCGCGGCACCCCGAGCGGTGCCATGCTGGGCGGCGAGAGGGAAGAGAATGGGCGGCCGCTCCCCCGGTGAAGCTCTGCTGTCCCAGTTGGTGGCGCGGGAACAGACGAAGGCGACACGGGACTTGGGGGTGAACAGGATGGTTTTATTCAGTGAGCCCCAAGACCCCCTCGGGGGCGGGAGCAGAGGTTTTATACAAGAATTCAGGAGGAAGGGTATAGGAACAGCAACCAATAAAGGAATAGCAGGGGACGAGTTTAGGGCAGGACTAACATATGACAAACCTATTAGGGGAAGCAAGGGAGTGGAATAGCACAAAGTAATCAATAGGGTGTTGAGCCTCACTAAATAGACAGGGAATGCTCTGGAAGCAGAGGAGGGGGCTAGGATGAATGACAGGGAAGGTTCCAGGGAAAGGGGCAGGGAAAGGGAGGATTGACAACTTGGAGATGAGGGGGTTAGGGGAGAGCTAGGGAAGATTGACAACTGGGGAGAGGAGGAGATTAGGGATGGGGGGGGTGAACAGATATTGAACAAATAACAAATGAAAGAAAAACACACGGAGCTTTGACCTGCTCCGTCTCCGACCTGGGCCGGTTCACCCCTCCTTAGTCAGCCCTGGGGACAGGGAAGCAGCTGCTGGCAGGGACAGCTCCAGGCAGCAGAGCCCTGGGCAGTCAGTGGGGGGAAGATTCCCATAAGCTGTGCTGGGATATTTAAAGTCCTCTCCACACTCTACTATTCCATAATTCTTTTTCTTACAGATTCCCATGTGCAGCCACAGCAAATGTCCAACAGCAGCTCCATCAGCCACTTCCTGCTGCTGGCACTGGCAGACACGCGGCAGCTGCAGCTCCTGCACTTCTGCCTCTTCCTGGGCATCTCCCTGGCTGCCCTCCTGGGCAACGGCCTCATCATCAGCGCCGTAGCCTGCGGCCACCACCTGCACACGCCCATGTTCTTCTTCCTGCTCAACCTGGCCCTCAGTGACCTGGGCTCCATCTGCACCACTGTCCCCAAAGCCATGCACAATTCCCTCTGGGACACCAGCACCATCTCCTACACAGGATGTGCTGCTCAGCTCTTTTTCTTTCTGTTCTTCCTAGGAGCAGAGTATTTCCTCCTGACCATCATGTGCTATGACCGCTACGTGTCCATCTGCAAACCCCTGCACTACGGGACCCTCCTGGGCAGCAGAGCTTGTGCCCACATGGCAGCAGCTGCCTGGGCCAGTGCCTTTCTCAATGCTCTGCTGCACACAGCCAATACATTTTCCCTGCCCCTGTGCCAGGGCAATGCCCTGGGCCAGTTCTTCTGTGAAATCCCACAGATCCTCAAGCTCTCCTGCTCCAAATCCTTCCTCAGGGAAATTTGGCTTCTTGCTATTAGTACCTGTTTAACACTTGGCTGTTTTGTGTTCATTGTTTTCTCCTATGTGCAGATCTTCAGGGCTGTGCTGAGGATCCCCTCTGAGCAGGGACGGCACAAAGCCTTTTCCACCTGCCTCCCTCACCTGGCCGTGATCTCTCTGTTTGTCAGCACTGCAGTATTTGCCTACCTGAAACCCTCTTCCATCTCCTCTCGATCCATGGATCTGTCAGTGTCAGTTCTGTACTCGGTGGTGCCTCCAGCCCTGAACCCCCTCATCTACAGCCTGAGGAACCAGGAGCTCAAGGCTGCAGTGGGGAGACTGATGACTGGATGCTTTCAGGGACATTAAACTGTCGGCCAATTTCTGCAAAACACTTGTAATAAAAGTCATCTTTGATATTTCTTTTTGGTTTCATTTTGCAGGTTCTTATTCTTTGTTTTACTTTTTTTTTTATATTGTCCACAATAAATGAATTTTTTTGTGCCATTTCTCATTTTGTTTCTCTCCACCTTCCCTGTGGCCACAGACTCTGTCAATGAGGGGCTCTCAAACCACTCTCAGTGGCTTTCAGGGAACTAAAGGATGTCCCAGCAGTGTTTTCTGCAGAGATGCCCTTTTGTTGCCTTCTCTGGAGCTGCAGCAGCAATGTCTGTGTGCAGAGCTGGGGCAGATCAGTGCTGGCACAGCAGCTGTGCCCAGGAGCAGCAGCACTTGGTGCTGCCAGTGCTGCTACCGTGGCCCTGCCCCGCTGCCCTGGTGGCCCTGGTGTTGCTGCAGGGCCTGAGTGCTCTCGGGGCCGGGCACAGTCCTGGGGGTGGCAGTGCCGGGGCTGCAGCAGGGACAGGCCATGGGCACTGCTGGGGCAGCGCTGACGCCTCAGGCCAGGGCCTGGGGGCTCCAGGCTCCTTGCCCAGGCTCTCTCAGGAACACGGCCAGGCCAATGCTCAGCATAGAAAACCCCCGTGAGCAGCCCCAGGCTGGCCGTGGGCAGGCTGGGGGCAAACAGCACGGCTGGTGCTCTGCAAGGGCCCTGGGGGAGACGGGAAGGAGCAGCAGAGCAGGGGCTGATCCATCCCCAGTGCGCTGCACAGCCCAGGGCAGCGTCCCAGAGCGTCCTCATGGAGCTGCCAACAACATCCCCCCTCTGCAGCCCTGGCCTCTCCCTCAGCTCACAGAGGTGCCGCATCCTTGCAGGCACAGACACGGCAGCACTGGCTCAGCAGCCCCTGTTTGCATTGCACACAGCAGGCAGGAGCACCCCCATGCTGGTGCTGTGGGGACATGAACCTGAGGCAGCACAAATGCCATCAGCCCCTGGGGCCAGGAAGGGCTGGGGGACACCAGGGAAACCACTCAGCTTTGTCCTGGCCTCTGCAGTCAGCCAGAAAGTTTGTTCCCATCAGCTGGGAGTTTCCTGTCCCACTGCAGACACTGCTGCTCAGAGCCAGGGCTGCCTGGCAGCCACCTCCAAACTGCCCTGAGCATTTCCTTAGTTTCCCCTTTGCTTTCTTTACTCTTCCTTCTACAAATTTCTTCCTCTTTCCCAACCCTGTTCCCTCCCGTGCACACAGCCCATCCCTGTTTGCCCTTTCCTCTCTGACCCCACTCCCCATTGCAGTTCCTGACTTGGCACCATGGGAACGTCCCTTGGGGAGCAGGATCATCCCACAAGTGCTGCAGGAATTGTCTGCAGGCTCCTACAGTGCCTGGTGCTGCTCCCTTGCCAGAGGCACCCCAGGCCAGGGGGGCACATCTGGGCTGCTGTGTCTGGCTGTGGGGCTCCCTGTTCTGGGCAGTGAGGAGGAGCTGCAGAGGCTCTGCAGGACTGACAGGATGGGCTTTGGGGCTGTGAGGAGAAGCTGAGGGACCTGGGCTGCTGGCGCTTCTGAAGAGGAGGCCCAGGGTTCCTCCTGCAACTGCTCCAAGGGTGGTTTCAGTGAATGACAGAATCCTCAAGGTTGGAAAAGTCCTTGGATAACATCAAGTTTAAGCTCTGCCCTGACCCCACTTTCTCTCCCGTGAGCGTCCTCTTCTCCAGGATCAACAACCCCAGCTCACTCATCTGCTTCTCAAAGGACTTTCTCCCCAGAAACCTCCCCAGGCTTGTTGCCCTTCTCTGGACACGCACCAGCCCCTCCATATCCTTCCTAAATTTGGGAGCCCAGAACTGCACATAGCACTCAAGGTGCTGCCCAACCAGTGCCCAGCACAGGGGAAGAATCACTGCCCTGCTCCTGCTGGCCACACCATTCCTGATCCAGGCCAGGAGCCATTGGCCTTCTTGGCCACCTGGGCACACTGCTGGCTCATGTCCAGCCTGCTGTCCATCAGTCCCTGCAGGTCCCTTTCTGCCTGGCTGCTGTCCAGCCACTCTGTCCCCAGCCTGTAGTGCTGCAGGGGTTGTTGTGGCCAAAGTGCAGGACCCGGCACTTGGACTTGTTAAACCTGACCTTGTTGGATTTGGGGCCTGGATCCAGCCTGCCCAGGGCCCTGTGCAGAGCCCTCCTACCCTCCAGCAGATCCACACTCCCAGACAACTTGGTGTCACCATGGTTCCATGCAGATCCAGAGTGACCCAATGGTCTCCATGATTCCATGAGGCCTCCCAGTGTCACAATGTCCCTTTGGTTCCATGGGACCCCTTGGTGTCACAAAGTCCCTTGGATCCTTGGGCCCTGCAGTGTCACAATGTCACCATGGTCCCCCAAGGCCCTGCAGTGTCACAGTGGATCCTTGGTTTCATGATGTCTGGCAGGGTAGCAATGATCTCCTTGGTCCCACAGTGTCACAATGGCCTCTTGGTCCCAAGGGCCACCATGGTGTCAAACATGTTTCCTTCATTCCAGGAGTCCCTGATGCGCAGCACTGGCCCCTTGGTTCCATGGGGCCCTGCAGTGTCACCATGGCCCCATTATGACACGAGGTCCTGCTCTGTCACAAATCTCTGCATGGTTCCACAGGCCCTGCAGGGTCACAGTGGCCTCTGTGGTCCCACCAGGACCCAGACTGTCACAATGCACTCCTTGCTTCCATTCAGCCCCACAGTGTCACAGTGGCCCCGTGGCTCTGTGGTGCCATGTCGTACACAGTGTCACCGTAGTCCTCTCAGTGCCACCAGGCCCCGCAGTGTCACAATGGCCCTTTGCTTCCCCTGGGCCGTGCAGTGTCACAATCATTAGAGAATCAACCAGGCTGGAAAAGGCCTTGGAGAGCATCGAGTCCAACCTGGGACCCAAGACCACCTTGTCACCCAGACCATGGCACTGAGTGCCACATCCAGTCTTTTCTGAAACACTTCCAGGGACGGTGACTCACCCACCTCCCTGGGCAGCCCATTCCAATGCCCAGTCACCCTTTGTGTGAAGAATATTTCCTGATGTCCAGCATAAACATCCCCTGGTGCAGCTGAAGGCTGTGTCCTCTTGCCGTGTCCCTGTTCCCTGGGAAAAGACCCCGAGTCCCACCTGGCTGCAGCCTCCTGTCAGGGAGTTGTAGAGAGTGATGAGGTCTCACCTGAGTCTCCTCTTCTCCAGGATCAACAACCCCAGCTCCCTCAGTCGCTCTGACAGGACTTGTGCTCCAGACCCCTCCCCAGCCTTTTTGCCCTTCTGTGGACACAGTCCAGCCCCAACATGTCCTTCCTTGTGGATTTCTCTCTCTTGTGGTTCCTGAAGGTCAGGGTGACCCCAAGAGAGGTCCAAGAGTCTTTGCTTCCCTAGCCCGAACGCAGTTAAATGAGGAGTCTTGGAATGCTTTTAGTTGTTTTTTTCAAGTTGTTTATTTCTTCTTATCTGTATATTCTTTCTCTGAACTGCTGTGGTCTGCCTAGTACAGAAGCCATATCAGTCTGGCCTGGATCCTGGGCAGTTCCCACATTATATACTCAAAACGATGTGTGTATGTTTACAATTTCTTCACCAATTCCCATCACCTATCTTAGACAGTGGATCTCTACCTTAAACCAATAGAAAAGTGCCACTATCACACCAAGACATGGAGGACAAGAAGAACAAGAAGGTTAGGACACGACAAAATCCCTCCATGTTGTCCCCTGAACCCCATTCTAAAGATCCCAAAATTCTATTTTTCCATCCTGTGTTAGTTCAAATATCACACTACTAAAACTCTTGTGATTTGTAATTCATCATCCAGAGTTGACAGCTTTCCACAGGCTTAAATTGAAGCCACAGATGTTTTTTGACTTCTTACCAGGGTCTCCAAGATCCCTGCCAGGGTCTCAAGACAGCCAGGACAACCAGAGGGATGTCCTGGACTCTGACACTCCCTAAATTGGGGACCCCAGAATTGGACAAAGCACTCGAGGTGCTACCCAAGCAGTGTTTGGGTATTTTGAACAAATATTTATGAGCATTTCTCACTGAATTCCTGAACTGAAGAGCTCAAGAAAGAAAAGGCCTCTGGAGTAGGAAAATTCATCAGTTACCTCCAAGTGGCTGAGGATCCATCCCCATCAGAGCAGCAATGAGCAGAAATGGGCACAGCTCTGTGGCTGCCCCAGCTCTGGGATGGGCCCTGGGCCTGGAGCAGGAGCAGCTCTGGAGGGCCCCAGGGCCGGGGCTCTTGTGCTGGCCTGGGCAGATGGGATGGCAGGAGGGGCTGCAGAGCTCTCAGCACCTCAGGCAGAGGGGAGCAGGGCAGCCAGGGAGCTCCTTTGGCCTTGGCCAAGCCCCTTCCCCCATGGTGGGGCTGAGTCCTGGCTGAGCTGCAGCTGCTGCTGTGCCCTTGGCAGGGGCTGAGGCCGTGGGGCAGTGCCCAGAGCAGCCTGGGCTGAGCAGAGCTGTGGGGCCAGAGCCGGCTGGGCTGTGCTGGGGAGAGGCCCTTGGTGCTGCCCAGAGCTCAGGGCAGCTGGCAGAGCTGTCAGGGAGCTGGGCTGGGCTGGGAGAGCCTGGCACAGAAACCATCAGTGTCCATCTCAGCCTGGCTGAGCGGGCAGGGGCAGGACTCGGCCCAGGCCTTGTGGGGCAGGGCCAGCACCTGGGCAGGCATTGAAAACAGGCAAAAGCCCGAGAGAGGAGGCTGCTCTGTGTCCTTGGGGCACGGACAGAGCAGGGAGGGGCCCAGGACATTTGTCAGCGCCAGCCTCTGTCTGTGCCAGCCCTGGGCAGCCCTGGCTGCTGAGCCCAGCTCTGCCCTGGGCTGAGTTTGGCTGTGGCCCAGCTCCATCCTCCTGCGGGGCTCAGGGCCTGTTCCCGGCCATGGCCAGCCCTGGCCGCCTCTCTGCTGGCCCTGAGGCCGGCAGAGCCCAGGCAGGACTGTCTGTGCAGCCCCACAGGTGCCACGGTGTGGGAACTCAAAATATTTCTCAAACATTTTTAGAGGTTCCAGGCCGTGGTCAGACGCAGTCTGGACCCCAGCAGGCAGCTGGATTTAGCTGTGATTTCGAGTTTGAACCATGGAATGAATTACCAATTTTGAAGGTGGAACAAGCAGTCACAAAGTGCTAGATAGTATAGTAAATGTAGTCACAAAGTAGAGGGAAATATTTTTTGGTAGTGTGCAGGGGTGTTTTAGTGCATGTACAGGGGGGTTTTTACTTTGTACATGGGGGTCAGAAGTTCTAAGATGGAGGAAAGTGGGCTGAACCCATCCTTCTTCTTTCTTCTTCCTTACCTCCATGTTCTTGGTGATGTTGGCACTCACAGATTGGTTTAGAATAGAAAAACATTTGGTAACGTAGGTAATAGGTATTGGGGAATAATTGTAAACATGTTATACGTAATATATCTTATAAAAGATAGCAGCAGCCCTGGGCGGGGAGAGAGGAGAAGAAGACACCGGACAGTCAGGGTGTCAGGAGTGTGTGCGTCTCTGCCTGGGCCACTGACCAAAGGGCCGCAGCCCGAGAACCTAATCTGTTAGATAATTAGCAATAAAACATCTTGAGACCGAACAAGAAGAGGCTGCAGAGTTTTCCTTTGGGAACACGGGTTGGAGGAAAAGCTCTACCACCACACGAGAACCCCAGCCAAACCCGGGGTTCTCACAACTGGCGTCCCTGTGGGTGGGCACCAGCAAGAAGACCAAAAAGAAACATCAAACAACCTCCAACCTGCATCAGCGGAGAAGAGAAAAAAATAAAAAAAAAAGAGAGAAGAGCAGAGCACACACTCGCAGCAAATTCCAAGAAGAGAGGGAGCAGACAGCTCGAGATAAGAACCTGACCTTCACTGAAACAACTCATCTCGGGGACTTTCCAGGGAGGAGACGACCCAGAAGCGCGCCTGGGATCTCTCACCTGTGACCTGCTGGACGGTGATCAGTGCCATCTCCAGACAGACCTCGGGCTGACTCAGCTTTTGGTGAGAACGGTCAAAATTAAGAACATGGGGAGGGAATTCTCCCAAGAGGAAAAAGAAATTGTATCTGCCTTCCAGGGCATCATCTCTGCCCATCTGGTAGAGATTGCTCAAAAGGAGTTGAAAGATTTATTATTATGGGTGCGGTGTAACTTCCCACACTCAGATCCAGATTTATTGTATGAGCCAAATTTTTGGCAGGAAATTAATAAGCAATTATATTATCAGGCTATAAAAAATAATAAGCTTGCTGCAAAACTTTTATCTTCAGCAAGAACAGTTTTAGAGTCACTCTCACAACGCGGCAGCTCAAGCCAGGCAGCTACGGCTCCTGGTGACAAACCGGGGGGGGACAGTCCAGCCAGCAGCTCGGGACAGCCCCTCTCAACACAGACACAGGACAGGCAGGATTGCTTCCTGTGGAACATCAGGGAGATGATACCCCATCGCGTCCCGTGTCCCCGGGCTCTCACTGTTCCTCAGTTTCCCAAGAGTCCCTAAGCTCCTTCGATGCAGAAATTCCCCAGATGGAGGCGGGCGAGCCAGGCACAGCCGCGACCCTCAGTGGGAGGAAGGCATTGCCCAAGTCCAAACCCACGGTGGGGGCGGCAGCGGCGGCGGCAGCTCTGGTGGGGGAAGGTGCGAACGTGAGTGCAGAGCAGGGGGAGGAGGGAGAGGAAAGTGCTTTCGCATCTGCACAGGCTGGGAGTTCAAAACAGCCCGCGCAGAAAGCGAGGCCGGGGAGAGCGGTGGGGGCGGGACGGATCGGGGTGAAAGCGGGGGGTGCGAGTGCGGCGGTGGTACGCTCGGAGCGCCCGGGGACGCGTTCGGTGTCGAGAATCCGTGAGGCCGCAGAAGCGGCCGCCCAAAGGGCGTGGGAACTTGGCTCCCTGACCGCGGCAGCCCGGGCTGCTGAGAAAGCGGCAGAGGGACAGCGGGAGGCGTTCCTCGCTGCAGCTCAGACAGCGGGCATGCACGCGAAGGTTGAGCAAAACCCGACAGCCATGGGTGGAGGGGATTTCTCACATTTCGAACGCGCGGGACGGGCACACAGGGGCGGAGCCGGTGTGCACAGGCTGTGGGTGCTGGCATGGAGCCAGGAGACGGGCAAAGTGAGACAGAGACATCAGGGCTGGAATGGAAACAAGAGGGTGGTTGCGTCAGCCTTGGGGGGGACGGCAGTGGCTCTGATTCGGAGGCGGTGCGGGGCGGAGTGAGGCCAAAGCAGAGCCGGGGTCGGAGCAGGAGCGATCACTCCCCTGAGATGACGCAGGCAGGGATGGGGCGTGGCCAGGATGTAAGCATTCCTCAGGGCACCGTTCCATTATTGTTCCCATAGCAACACACAGCCCAAGCTCACAGTCAAAACCTGTCTGCTTCTGACATGGCCAAATTAGAACAGTTATTGCAACGAGAGTCAGTTTCACCGACTGCAGGGATCGCAAATGTGAATCAGTTATTAGGAGAAATGCTCAAAGGTTTATCGGGAATTAGTGCGGGATTTGCAAATGTAAATCAATTGTCAGAAGAAATGCTCAAATGTTTATCGGAAGTGCAGATTGAAGAGCAGAGTGCGGTTCCCACCTCTGCTGGTCAGGCGGCAGCGCCATCTAGCGGCGGAACCACAACATTGCAACAGGCGGCACAGAACTTGTCCGGCAAGGCACTGCGCCACCCAGTGGTGCGACTGTGACATTGCAGGACTTTTTTCCAGTTTCTTATAAGAAAAACTCCAGGGTGAAAAAGGTCACATCTGCACGGCAGCAGGAACCTCCACTGACACCGGAACAGTGCGGGACTCAGGACACTTCTGCTGAGGCGCAGCAACGGGAGGAAACGATACGCATCACTGCTTCAGAGGGTGTTCCAGCTTGGACAATTCCAAAATCAAGGTCTGCCAAACTTTCGGGGCAGGGAGAGTCAATTTCAATATCAAAGGTGGTTGTTGAATTTCTTTTACGATATTTAAGCACAGCCTTGGAGTCACAGCCAGAACTGTTGGTTCATCTTCCAAAAATTTTCCAAATAACGCAAGGCAGTCGTGTGTTCTCCTCCACAGCAGATGCTTCACTTTTCTCCAGAGACTTCCAGCCTTCATCTTCGCAGATGCTGCAGACACCGTTAGTATCGGTGAGTGCTGCTGCACCAGAATTGCAGCCACAACAGATGACTCCACTCTACAGGCAAGTACCCACTGAATTTACAGCTTTGCAGAGCGCAAAAGTGGACTGGCAGGACATTCGAGCAGAGTTGGAGAAAGAGAAAGGTTTATTGCAGGGCTCGGGAAACATAATAATGCCGGTGAGCTATGACGCTCAGGGCCAAAACCCGAGATGGGAACGCCTGGACCGTGGAGCAATCAAAGATTTAGCTAAGGCCATTAGGGACAATGGGTTGTCATCACCATATTTCAAGCAGATGTTAAAAAGCATTTTTGGCATGTATGATTTAACACCATACGATCCTATATATCTTGCAACATCAGTTCTTACAGACACCCAAGCTCTTGTGTGGCAGAAGGTGTGGAGGAGATCCCTGGAGGAGCTGAGAGCCAGATACCAGGGTGGGCCAAATGCAAACCTCACCATGGTGCAGCTTGCTGGTGATCCTCCTGAGGACGATCCAACTCAACAGGCGGTGAGGCTTCCGCGTCACGTGCTCAGCGACATCAAAGAGGCAGCATGGAGGGCAATTCTTCAGATTGCTCCAGCGGGGGTCCAGGACACCATCTACACCGAGATCAAACAGGGTCCTTTGGAGCCGTTTTCTTCATTTGTGGATCGTCTTTCTCAGGCGGTGGAGCGGCAGGTGACCGAGGAGGGAGCAAAACCACACCTGGTCAAAAGCCTCGTGTTCTCCAATGCCAATCCAGAGTGCAGATGGATCATCAGAATGATGCGCACCAGGCCACCTTGGCAGACATGATCAAGGCTTGCAGCAAGGTGGGGACACCACAACATGTTGCTTCCATCATGGAGGAACACTTGGGGGATCAAATTGAAAAACGTGTTAGGGAAGTTCTTGCAAATTATACAAAGGGCAACTCCAATGCAGAGAGACAGTGCTTTGGGTGTGGGGCACAAGGACATATTAAAAGGAACTTCCCACAACTTGCAAAGCCCAACAAACCACCAGACCTTTGCCCTCGATGCAGGAGAGGGAAACATCTCACAAGTGAGTGTCACTCACAGACAGATATGGATGGGAAACTTCTTCCTATTCCGGGAAACGGGAAAAAGCGCGAATCAACGCCAGCGCTCTCAGACACAAATCCTGGCAGTGACACAGAACCAGCAGGAACAATCCTCGGGGAGCAACAAACAGAACCCCTCAGCAGAGCAATCTCCAAAATCCCCAGTGACCCAGACTTGGTACCACCCAGATTCCAATGCATCTTGGCAACCTCCAAGTTGACGTGTCTTTTGGACAATAGCCATGCAGTGATACCTACAGGTGTCACAGGGACTTCTTGGAAAAGGCAGGACTTTTTAAAAATGGCCAGGGACAGGAGCAGTATCCTTGGACTTGTTGTTTATCCATCTTTGATTTCAGCAAACCGTAATGAGGAGTTGATGGTCACGGCAAAAGCCTTGCGACCACCTCTGACAATTCCACAAAACACACCGATTGCTCGAGCCATGGCTTTGCCATCTCATCCAGAAAGGCAAGCCATGCCGGTGTTCAACAAACGGGACTCTTTTCCTGGTGATCAAGCAGAGGTGCGTGCATCTTGGGTGAAACATTTGAGCCGGGATCGGCCCATTGTTACTTGTCAGTTGACTTGTAACAAGAAGACAATTGCTATTACAGGGATGCTCGACACAGGAGCGGATGTTACAGTTATTTCATACATTTTTTGGCCTTGGGAATGGGACTTGGTTGCACCTTTGGGTTCTCTCACAGGCATAGGGGGGAGTTCCCTGTGCATGCAGAGTGAGAACGCAATTGTTGTCACAGGCCCAGGAAAAAAGACAGCAGTTATCCGTCCTTTCATCGTGCAAAAGCCCATCACAGTATGGGGAAGGGACCTTTTGGCACAATGGGGACTGAAATTAGAATTGGATTTTTAACAGGGGTCACTGTGGCACTTTGAAACTGACCTGGAAAACAAATGATCCTGTTTGGGTGGATCAGTGGCGCCTGGAGTGGAAAAAATTGAGTGCATTGAAAAAGTTGGTCCAGGAACAGCTGCAGAAGGGACACATCAAACCAACAGACAGCCCATGGAATTCCCCAGTGTTTGTCATTCACAAGAAAACTTCAGGGTCTTGGAGACTGCTTTATGATCTCAGGAAAATCAACGAGGTCATCAGGACATGGGGCCACTGCAGCTTGGGCTTCCATCTCTCTCGATGATCCAGAGGGACTGGTCGCTTGTGATCATTGATCTCAAGGACTGTTTTTTCAGCATTCCACTTCATCCAGATGATGCTTCACGCTTTGCATTTTCTGTCCCAAGCATCAACAGAGAAGAACCTTTGCAGAGATACCACTGGACGGTTCTTCCTCAGGGACTCAAAAATTCTCCAAGCATTTGCCAATGGTACGTGGCCCAAGCTTTGCATCCAGCACGAGAAAAACATCCAAAACCAAAAATTATCCATTATATGGATGATTTTCTCATTGCAGCACCAACAAAACAGGAGGAGCAAGAGGTTCATGACTGTGTGATTGTGCAGGTGCAAAAATCAGGACTGGAAATTAGTACACCAAAAATACAGGAAATTGCACCTTGGAAATACCTGGGATGGAAGATCACAAAACAAACAATAAGGCCACAGAAACTGAAAGTCAACACAAAGGTCACCAATCTCCAGGACTTGCAACAGCTTTTGGGGGAGATAACTGGATGAGACCGATCCTGGGAATCACCAATGATGACATTTCGTCGTTGCTCGACCTTTTGAGAGGGGACAATAACATCAAATCTCCCAGAACTCTGACACCTGAAGCAAAAAGAGACCTTGAAAAGATCACAGACATGATTCAGCAGAGACAAGCACATCACTTTGTAGAATCATTGCCTTTTCATTTAGCAGTGTTGGGGGAAACAGCACAGTTATATGGGTTGATTTTTCAATGGGATTTGTCTCAAATGGACCCTCTTTTGTTGATAGAATGGGTTTTCTTAGCTTACAGGCCCTCAAAAAGAATTCTCACAGATCTAGAAATGGCAGCACAGATTATTATTAAGGCGAGAACCAGGTTGCTGACAATGTCAGGCAGAGATTTCTCAGTTATTCATGTTCCTTTGAAAAAAGTGTATTTTGAATGGGCGATGCAGAAATCACAGGATTTTACAATTGCTTTGTTAGGTTATCCGGGAATTTGTACAGTTCATTTTCCAGCTCACAGGATGCTGAATGCAAAAGTAAGTTTCAGGGAAAAGCCAAAAATAAGCCAGGAACCAGTGGATGGGGTGACAGTATTCACTGATGGTTCAGGAAAAACTCACAAATCAGTAGTTACATGGCAAAATTCAAAAACAGGGGAGTGGAAATCAGACATAAAAATGGTACAGGGTTCACCACAAATTGTGGAATTGGCAGCAGTGGCCAGGGTTTTTCAATTGTTTCAGGAACCTCTCAATCTGGTCACAGATTCAGCATATGTTGCAAATGTGGTCAAACGGTTAGAGGGATCACTTTTGAAACACACTGACAATGAAATTTTATATTCATATTTGTCATGCATGAGGACAATTCTGGAAAATAGAGAACATGAATATTTTGTTACACATATCAGGGCACACTCATCACTCCCAGGGTTCTTAGCAGAGGGAAATGCTCAAGCAGACAGACTCACAATGACCATATCTCAGACATTGCCGGATATTTTTGAGCAGGCAAAATTGAGCCATGCTTTTTTCCATCAGAATGCACAGGCATTGATGGAATCCTTTTGCCTCTCCAAAAGTCAGGCGAGGGAGATCATCAATGCTTGTCCAGACTGTCAGCTTGTGCAGCCTCCTGCGTCTACAGGAGCTGTCAATCCAAGGGGATTGCAGAGTCTTCAGCTCTGGCAAGCTGATGTCACAAAATACCCATCTTTTGGGAGGCTCAAAAATATCCATGTCTCAGCTGACACATTTTCAGGGGCGATTTTTGCATCATTACATACAGGGGAAACCGCAGAACATGCCTGCAGACACTTTTTACAAGCATTTGCATCACTCGGGATGCCACAAGAAATAAAAACAGATAATGGTCCAACTTATACAGGCAAGGTGCTTGACAAATTTCTGAAAAAATGGGGAGTGAAGCACATTTTTGGTATTCCTTATTCTCCCTCAAGTCAAGCAATCATTGAAAGAACACATCACACCCTGAAATCCCTTTTGGATAAACAGAAAAGGGGAGAGGCAGGCTCAACACCTTATATGCAGCTGAACAAAGCTCTGTATGTATTGAATTTTTTAAATGGTTCTTTCTCAGAGCCCACACCACCAATTGTCAGGCATTTTACAAACAGTGCACAAGCAAAGTAAAGGGAAAATCCTTTGGTTTTGATCAGAAATCCAGAATCAGGACAAATTGAAGGTCCATTTACATTAATAACTTGGGGCAAGGGTTTCGCTTGTGTTTCCACAGAGCGAGGACCGAAGTGGGTGTCGGCGAGGCACGTGAAACCTTTTCGGGTGCAGACGCAGGTGGACGCGGACCCGAGAAGCAAAGAAGAGAGCACGCAGACGGAGGCAGACAAGGACGCTGCAGACGTCTCGTCGGACAACGATTGATTATTCAGAGACTTGGGGTTTTTTCAGGGAAATTAAGTGTCATTTGAACATTGCTGCATTGAGGGGTTTTTCACAGAGGTTGGGGACATGGACATGGAGTTTAGACAGGCAGTGTTCATGTGTCTCATTCTCTTGTCTGTTGCTTTGGACAATGAGACAGACTTTCCCATGAAACAACTGAGGGAAAATGTGTGGGAAACTTTGGCAAAGGCAGCGGGTCTGGACAGTATTTGTCTGACTCATTCAAAGCCAGGGAAACCATTTTCAACATGTTTGGTAGGTGTGCCAGTGAAGGAGTGGCCAATTCCAAAAAATATCCCTCCAAAGGTTTTGAAAACCTTTTCGGATCCTGTGGAAGGGTGGCATGTTTGGACACAATACCTTCCTGTGGCTCACCTGGAACCCCCAGAGTTAGACATTTTTGGGTCAACAAAAATGAAATACTGTATCAAATTTAATCCAGTGGGAGTGGCAAAGACAGATAATCACACAATAGATGTCACTTCGAATCAGTCTTTTTATAAAAATGCATCATCCTGGTGCAATTACACCAAGGTGACAAGAAAAGCATCCCTTCAACACCCAGTCACTTTACCAAAGGGAGTGTTTTTGATTTGCGGGGACAGAGTTTGGCCTGCTATCCCTGCAAAAATCAAGGGCAGTCCATGCAGCATTGGGGAGTTCTCATTGATAACGCCTGATTTGAAAACTTTAAAGGAACAGACACGCAGGGGAAAAAAGATCCCTTGATCAATATAGTCCGAATTGTGATGATGATGTTTATACCTGGGACAAGGCTCAGAGAATTGCAGTTGCAATTTTCTCGCCCCAAACATCATCGGGGGTGGCCTTGACACAATTGGACCACATAGCTTGCTGGTTGAGCAAACACAGTCGTGCCATTTTGTCTGCACTGAGTGACATGTTAACAGACATCAGCAGTGCAAGACAGGCAGTGCTTCAAAACCGGGCAGCAATTGATTATTTGCTGCTGTCACATGGGCACGGATGTGAAGAATTTGAGGGGATGTGCTGCATGAATTTGTCCGATCATTCAAAATCCATTCATGAAAATATAAAACAAATAGAAAGTAGTATCACCAAGTTGAAAAAAGTAACAGGGTCCTGGTGGGATGATTTCTTTAACCTTTTTGATCTCTCACTAGTGTGGAAAGAAATTTTGAAAATAACATCTTACATTCTTATAGGGCTTGTAGTTCTTCTGCTTGTCATGCCATGCATTTTCATGTGTATTCAAAGGGCCTTGAACAAAGTGGCAAAGCAGGTGTTTTTGGTTCAAACAGGGAGGGGAGATGTGGGAACTCAAAATGTCTCTCAGACATTTTTAGAGGTTCCAGGCCGTGGTCAGACGCAGTCTGGACCCGGCAGGCAGCTGGATTTAGCTGTGATTTCGAGTTTGAACCATGGAATGAATTACCAACTTTGAAGGTGGAACAAGCAGTCACAAAATGCTAGATAGTATAGTAAATGCAGTCACAAAGTAGAGGGAAAAATTTTTTGGTAGTGTGCAGGGGTGTTTT
Organism: Lonchura striata; assembly: GCF_050655825.1. NCBI lineage: Eukaryota > Metazoa > Chordata > Aves > Passeriformes > Estrildidae > Lonchura > Lonchura striata. The sequence continues at coordinate 9,183,640 of NC_140738.1, forward strand.
AGTGCATGTACAGGGGGGTTTTTACTTTGTATATGGGGGGTCAGAAGTTCTAAGATGGAGGAAAGTGGGCTGAACCCATCCTTCTTCTTTCTTCTTCCTTACCTCCATGTTCTTGGTGATGTTGGCACTCACAGATTGGTTTAGAATAGAAAAACACTTGGTAACGTAGGTAATAGGTATTGGGGAATAATTGTAAACATGTTATATGTAATATATCTTATAAAAGATAGCAGCAGCCCTGAGCGGAGAGAGAGAAGAAGAAGACACCAGACAGTCAGGGTGTCAGGAGTGTGTGCCTCTCTGCCTGGGCCACTGACCAAAGGGCCTCAGCCCGAGAACCTAATCTGTTAGATAACTAGCAATAAATCGTCTTGAGACCGAGCAAGAAGAGGGTGCGGAGATTTTCTTTGGGAACACGGGTTGGAGGAGAAGCTTTACCACCACACGAGACCCCAAACCAAACCCGGGGTTCTCACACATGGGTCCCACTGAGGGACAGGACTGAGAAAGTGTCCCCAGGTTCCAGTCAGAGCACAACACTGGAGGCACTGATGACAGCTGGGGACAAGCAAGGGAAAGGTGTCTCTGGTGCTGAGCAAACCTGGATGTGTTTCAGGAATGCAAAGGGCACGGGCCTGAGCCCCAGCCCCTGGCAAGGCAGATCCTGTCCCTCCCTCATTGCTCAGAGCTCTTCCCGGGATGGGCACTGGCATGTGGGGATGTGCAGTGCCAAGGGCAGGACCATGGGGCGGCCCCTGCCAGGCTGCTGAGCAGGGACAAGGAGGCACTGAGGCCCCAGGGCTGCAAGGGTCACTTGTCCCCTGGTGGCCTCAGGCCCAGGGCCAGCAGCCATGGCCAAAGGGCTGCACAGGTTGGCTCTGTCAGGGCCTTGCAGCTGCTGCACATCCCTGAGCCCTCTGCAGCCCAGGCTGTCCCACGGTGTCCCTGCCCTGCACCTCCGTCCCTGCAGGCTGTCGTCACCCCCGGCTGCCCCACCTCGCTGGCCCTTCCTTTGCTGGCAGCTCTGCCTCCTGCTGCCCCTGCCTGGACACACAAAGCCTTGGGCTGCTCCAGGCTCCTGCTGGGGACGTGCTGCACCACAGCCCTGCCCTGGGAGGGAAATTCCTTTCTCCTCCTGGGTCCAGTCTGGATTTCCCCAGCTGCATTTGTGGAATAATTTCTCTCCCTGCCTGATTCCCACTATGGAGAAAAGCTCCACCATTTCGGAATCCACCTTTCAAGCCCTGCCAGGCCACTCCTGATCTGTCCTCAGTCTCTTCACAACTGAGCCCAGGCACATCAGCCTCCATACATGGGTTATGTTCCTGAGGCCTGCAAAACCCAGCTCGGGAGATCTCTCGGCCCTCTCCAAGGTGTTTGCAAAGGAAAACCTTCTGCTCATATCACCAGAGGCCAAGGCCAGGCAGAACTGTCTGTCCTGGCAGCTTTTGTCTGGGAGCAATCCTAGGATAGATGGAATTTTGGCGGCCACATTCCAGTTCCTGCCATGGCCCCGGGACAAGAGGGACAGTTCTTTTCTGCAGGAAGGAAGGCACAGAGCCCCAGTGCTTCTGAGGCAACTGAGATGCGACCACCAGAGGCCAAGGCCAGCCAGAGCTGGAAGGTTTTTTTCTGGCAGATACCCTTGCATACAGGAAATTTTTTAGGGGAAATACCAATTTTGTCCATGGGTGTCTGAAAAGAGGGACAGTTCTTTTCCATAGCAAGGAAAGCACGAAGCCCCAGTGGTTCATGGGCAGATGAGAAGCAGCCCTTGACATTCCAAGATCAGCCAGACCTGTCAGGTGGTCCCTGGGAGGCCAAGCCTGCCACACCTGTTCCCTGTTCCCCTCATTCCATGGAGCCCCACAGTGTCCCAATGGTCCCTTGCTTCCAGGCGGCCCTGAGGTGTCACAATGCCCCCTTGGTGACACGAGGCTCTGAAGGGTCGGAATGGTCTCCATGGTTCCACAAGGCCCCACAGAGTCATGGTGGTCTCTGGGTTCCATGGAGCCCCACGGTGTCACCGTGGCCCCAAAGTTTCACAATGCACTCCATGGTTCCTCCAGGTCCTCATCATGCCACCATGGTCTCCACAGGAAAGGAACAACCCAGCCCCAGTGCTGCAGGGGCAGATGAGCCACAGCCACCAGAGGCCAAAGGCAGCCAGATCAGATGGTGCTGGCAGATTTTGTCCTTGGATATAGGGAATTTTAGAGGTGGAATGCCAGTTTCAGACCTGGCTGCCTGGAGGTGAAGGACGGTTCTTTTCCATAGGAAGGCAAGCACAGAACACCGGTGTTTCAGGGGCAGATGAAAGGTGACCATCAGAGGCCAAGGGCAGCCAGACCTCTCTGTTCTGGTATTTTTTTGTCTGAAAGCAACCCTTGGATATAGGGAATTTGGGAGGTGGAACCCCAGTTTCAGCCATTTCTGCATTGTTAAGAAGGATGGTTCTTTTCCATAGGAAGGAAAGCCCAGAGCCCCACTGTTGCAGGGGCAGAAGCAGAGAGAGAAGGCTCCTGGGAGGCCGGGCCAGCCAGACCTGTTTTTCCTAGCAGCTTTTGTCACTGAGAAATCCTTGGACCTAGGGAATTCTGGAGGAGGATTCCAAACTTTGGCCACGGGCATCTGGTCAAGATGGATGGTTTTTCCCATAGGAAAGAGAAGCGTGGAGCCCAGGTGTTTTGGAAGGAGATGAGAGGTGGTCACCATAGGCCAAGAGAGCCAGACCTGTCTCTCCTGGCACCTTTCATCTGGGGGAAATCCTTGGATATTCAGAATTTTGAAGGTGGAATCTCAGTTTTGGCCATGGGCACCTGGGCAGGAAGAAGAGTTCTTTTCATCATAAAGGAAGGCACAAAGCCCCAGTGTTTCAAAGGCAGATAAGGATCATCTCTTTGGAGACCAAGGCCAGCCAGACTTGTCTCTCCTGGAAGCTTTCACCTGGGAGAAATCCCTGGATATAGGGAATCCTGGAGGCGGATTCCCAACTTTGGCCATGGGTGCCTGGATGTGAAAGGTGCTTTTTTCCCATAAGAAAGAAAAGCACAGGGTCCCAGTGTTTCACAGGAAGATGAGAGGTGGCCCCTGGGTGGCCAAGCCAGCCAGGTCTGTCTGTCCTGGCAGATTTCATCTGGGAACAATCTTTGCATAGAAGCAAACTAAGAAGAGGAATCCAAATGCTGGCCATGGGCACCTGGAAGAGAAGGACAGTTCTTTCCACAGGAAGGAGAGCACCGAGCCGCAGTGCTCCAGGGGCAGATGAGCAGCAGCCCTGCACATGCCAAGGTCAGCTGGACCTGTCAGGTGGCCCCCAGGTGGCCCAGCCAGCCAGGCCTTGATGCCTTGAGAGGCCACCTAGAGCAGAGGCTGGACAGTGTTACAGGAGTAAAGTGGGGATTTATTAAAAAGGCCTTCAAAGGATTCACCTGGGCAGTACAAGGGCATGGCTGAGGGTACATCCAGGATGGACGCCAGGTCACACGTTTTCACAATTTTGTAAGATTTGGTTCATTTCCATATTGGGGTTAATTGTCCAATTACACCTTCAGATTATGCAGTCCCACCCTCCCAGTCTGCTCTCCTCAATTCGCTGGTGTTTTCAATTTTTGGGCCTGAAGCTGCAGCGGTGTCTTTGGTTCTCGGGCAGGAAAAGGATTGTTTTGTCTGACTACACTGTAAGAGAACTTGCTGACACTCTACATGAAGTTCAGAGTTACAGACTGATACAGCACAGAATTGGGAAAATATGGAAGCTAAAACTTAAGGCATCAGCCTGTCCCATGTTCCCTTGGTTCCATGGGGACACACTGTCACAATGGCTCCTCGTGACACTCTGGGCTGCACAGTGTGACCCTGGGCCCTTGGATCCATGGGAGCTTCCCAATGGTCCCCTCTGATTCCACGAGGTCCCCACAGTGTCACAACTGATCCATGGCTCGATGAGGTTCCCCAGTGTCTCCAGGGTGTCCTTGGACCTGCCTTGTCACAACTGACCCATGGCTCCATGAGGTTCCCCAGTGTCACCGTGGTCGCTGTCAGAGGCTGGATGAGATCAATGTCCCCAGACACCTTGGGCTGAGCTGTCAATCAGTCACTCTGCTGGGACAGCGCTCACCCAGCTCTGAACACCTGAGATATCAGAAGTCCCAGCTGGGGGGAGGCCCACGAAGGCCCAGGGGCTTAAAACCAAGGAGCACAAGGTCAGCCCCTGGTATGGACTCTGCCTTCTCCTGGGGTTTGTGTCTCACCCACACTGGAGCCCCGGGAGCTGGGAGCCACATGTGTGTCTTTCTGTGGAGCTTCTGTCTTCCTGTCTCTCTCTCTCTTTCCTCTTCTTCTAATGCTCTTTATATGGAACATTTGTGGGTACCTGAACAACTTCAGTGTTTAGGGCTTTCCAGGCTAAATGGGCTGAGTTAATGAAGTTACTGCTATGACAAGTGATTTAAGTTGGATTGGATTTGTATTAAACGCTTTTCCAAAGTTTCTTGTTCTTTTGTACTTTGCCAGTAATATTTTGGTGGTCCCGAATGGGTGCTGAGGGCACTTGGGGGTCCCGGAGGGTCTGGGGGACACTGATGGGACAGATGGGGGCGGTACCGGGGTTCTGTGGAGGGCGGGGCATGACGGGTGTTGTAGTCCCGGCTTTAATGGGGCTCTATGGGGCCGCAGAGCATGACGGGAGTTGTAGGCAAAAGAAAAGATGGCGGAGCCCCCAGGCCCCGCCCACAAAGCCATGATCCCTGGCGCTAATTGGTTGAGGCCGTGATGGGCGTGAGCCTCGGCCAATGGGAGGCAGTGCGAGTGGGAACAGCCATTCAACCCCTCCAGTCCCTCCCAGTACAGCCCAGTTCATCCCCAGCACAGCCCAGTACAGGCCCAGTGCCCCTCCAGTCCCTCCCAGCACAGCCCGGTTCATCCCCAATACACCTGAGTTTATTCCCAGGCCCTCCCAGTCCCCCCAGTGCCATCCATATCCCGCTCCAGTGTCCCCCAGCCTTCCCCACAGCGTTCCTGCCCATTGCGGGGCAGCGGCGCAGACGGAATGTCCTGCGGCCCAAACCTCCTGCTCCTGCCACACAGCGCCAGCCTTCTCCCCCTCCTCCTCCTCTCCCAGCACGGCACAAATTCCAGCTCGGAGGAGGCTTCCCCAGAGAGGGCTCCGGCTCCTGTCTCAGCCCGAGTGTCCCTGCAGAGGAACAGGGCATCCTTCAGGCACTTCCACAAGCTCAGGGTTCCCATTTCATGGCGAATCTGGGATGCCGCGGGAGAACGCCGGGGCACGGCCGGCCCGGTGCGCTCGGGCGGCGCTCGGGGCCGCTCCTGGCCCGGGCCGAGCGCTGCCAGCCGCGTCCCGCCCGCAGGGAAGGCGCAGGAGGCCCGGCAGGAGCGGCCCCGGCGGGTTCGCTGCTGGGCAGCGGCGGCTGCGGCGGCGGCTGCGCGGCCACGCGGCTCTCGGACGGCGCCCGGGGAGCGGCGGGGCCGGCGGCGGGCACGGAGGAGGGGAAGGAGGAGGAGGAGGGAGAGAAGGAGAAGGAGGAGAAGGATGGGGCTGTGCGGGGCAGGCGGCGAGCTCAGTCCGCTGCTGCCCTCGGCTCGCAGGTGGCCATCAAAAGGGTGCCAGGGAACCGCGTCCGGCGCTGGGGCGAGCTGGTGATGAGCGGGGCCAGCGGCAGAAGCCGGGCCGTGCTGGGCGGGGCTGAGCCGGGGCCCGGCAGGGTGGGAGCTGCCAGGACGCCTGGAGGGAGAGCGGGCGTGGGGCCAGCGCAGGGCGCAGAGCATCCCGGGCTGGCTGAGGGGTTCCCGACCCCCGGCACGGCATCAGCCCCACTGACGGCATCGTGCTCCTCCCGCAGCCCCACGGCACCAGCGCAGCCCTGGAGATCGCGCTGCTGGACAAGGTCTCCTCTGGCTGTGCTGGTGTCATTCAGCTCCTGGAGTGGCCTCAGCTCCCCGACAGCTTTGTGCTGGTGCTGGAGCATCCGGAGCGCTGCCAGGACCTGTCGGGTTTCCTGGCGGAGCGGGGGTTCCTGCCGGAGGAGGAGGCGCGGGGGCTGCTCCTCCAGGTGCTGGAGGCTGCAGCATCCCCCTGATGAACTGTGTCTGTGTTCCACAGGAACCCTGTCCTACAGCCCACCAGAGGGGATCCACCAGCAAGGCTACCACGGCGAGGCAGCGACGATCTGATCCCTGGGCCTCCTGCTGCACCACCTGGTCACGGGGAAGCACCCGTTCAGGAGGGGCCAGGAGATATCTGGGGTCAGATCTTGTTCCCAGGATGGCTGTCTCAAGGTGGATCCTCATCTCTGGCCTCGGGAGCAATACCAGTGCTGGGAGACAGCAGCAGCTCATGGGTACTCTGGTCTGGCAGCTGCTGAGGAGGTGGCACATGTCCTGCTCTCCTGCTCTCCTCCAAACAGAAAATCCATGGGGAAGTTTAGGCCCACCTCTAAGCACACCCAGCATGGCCTGGGCACGGGAAAAGGGGGCAACTTCTCCAAATGACTGGTGATTTCTGGTTTCTCTCCCCAGAGTGCCAGGATGTCATTAAGAGGTGTTTGTCCATGCAGCCCTTGGACAGGCCATCCTTAGAAGAGATTTTCCGTGATCCATGTTCCTCTGCCCTAGAAGATGGGAGAGATCCACATGCACAGTTGGATCCAGGGGCCTGGCAGGTAACAGCTCCACACATCTCTTGGCACTAAGTAGCAAAGCCAACCAGACAGGTTTTGTCCTGCCTGTAGCTCTGAGCAGGGGTCAGCAGGAGGGAACACAGCTCATGGGCTGGAGCTGAGCTGGAGACCTGGTGTGGCAAGCACTGGTGGCCAACATCCCCCTGGTTTTGCCTGCCATGGCTCATGGATGGCTGGGGCCCTGGGCAGAGCCCTGACAGCCTGGTCTGGCCCAGGGAAGAAGGAGCCCCTGGAGAAGCTGTCCCAGGTGGGGCTGCTGCTGGGGACAGTGAGGACACAGGGGAATGCTCCCAGATTTAGGCATTGCACAGCCTGGCCGGGAACCAAAGGTTCCCCCTTTGCTGGGGCGGATGCAGCTGATCCTACAGTCGGCTGCCAGGCTGCTTTTGGCAGGGCTGGGGGCATGGGCTGGGGTGGGTACGAAATGGGAGTGGGCTCCTGGCCCTGCCAACAGCCCCCAGCACCCACTGTGCCCCGGACTGGGGCTGGGCTGGGGCAGCCAGCCTGACACAAACAAACCCCCATGGTGGGAGCAGAGGTGGGACTCCAGACCCTGTGCAGGGGCTGCTTTGCTTTGCAGGCAAGGAAGGGCTTGGGCTGCTCCACTGCCCTTGTTTGCTTTGGGATCACCATGGGGGCAGTGCAGGGGAAGGGAGAAAGCCTGGGATTCCCTCCCCCATGGTGGGTTTTTCCCTGGCACGCAGGGGTTGGGCCTTCCTTAGGCCCCTGACAGAGATAAGATCTTTGACCTTTTTTCTTGTTCCCCTTTTTCTCTGTAACCTATTTTCCATAATTTGATGTTTGTCTTTCTAGAGGAAGCGTTTCAGGTGGAGTCCAGTCTGGATCAGGACGTGCTTGGGAGCAGCTGCGGCGTGGATGGGCCGTGCCCTTGGAGAAGGCTGAGGGCATCGTTTGGGAGCAGCTTTTCTTCCAGCGGGGGATGGCGTGAGGTGGGTCCTGTCTGCTGGGGATGGTGGGATCAGAGCTCTGGGGAGATGGCAGCGAGCACAGGAGCGTCCTGCTCTGGGCAGCTGCTGAGGGCTGGAGGTGCCGTGGCTGGCTGCAGGCTGGGCACATGTCCTGCCCTCCTGCTCTGCTCCCAAAGGCAGCAGTGATGGGCAGCTCTGGGCACAGCTCTGGCACGGCCAGCATGGCCTGGGCACCGCGGGTGGCTGGGACAAGGGGACAGGAGCCTTCAGCTGACGGGGCTTTCTGGTTTCTCTCCTTGCAGCCGGGCTCTGCGGGTGCTGAGGCTGCTCTGGGCTCTGCCAGGGCCCTGCTGGAGCTCAGCACCGGGCTGCAATCAGCCAAAGGAGAAATGGGGTGCCCTGCAGCACAGACTGGCTTGAGCATTTCAGCAACACAGCTCAAGAAAACATGCAGCCACCCAAAAAATAAACTTGTTCAATAACTTCTGAAATGAAATCAATCTGGGATGACCCCAAATGACTTTTTGCAGCTTGCTCAAGCAGTAGCTCAGCCCTTCTCTGAACTGTTCTCTCTTCTCCCTGCCTTTTACATCCCAACTGCTTCCTCTTTTCCCCCAGCGAGTTCCCAGCCTATTCCAGTCTCCATCACACTGTTCCCTTCCTTGGTGCCCCTCGCCATGAGGAAGGCCAAGCCCCAGGCTAAGGGACTCATCCTGTCACTGGCTGAGGAGCAGCAATGTCTCAAGAGGTCTGGTGGGATTTTAGTGTCATTCAGAGCTGCTCTCCAGCCCCCAGCTCTCCTCACTGCTGAGTTCCCGCTCCTTTTTCCTCGTCCTTGCAGCAGAATGAGCTCTGTGAATCCCCTGGAGCCTCCCCACTCTTTCCAGCCCACGCACCCACCTCAGTTAGGCTGAAGCTGCAGCTTCTCTGTCTCCTCTGGCACACCAGTGCAGTCCCCTGTGCAGGGAGCCCCAGCCCCAGAGCACAGCACTCAGCAGTGCAGTCGGGGCTGGAGCAGCTGCCCTGCAGCCCTGGCCTGGCTCTTTGTGGCAGGGAATGCTCCCTGTTTGCAGCTGTCCCTGCAGGATGGCCCCAGGGCAGAGCCCAGCAGGGCTCCCACTGCAGCCCCTGAAGCTTGGGGCAGACAGTGGTCCCAGAGCTGAGGTTCACGGGGAGCTCCCGGAGCTGTGCCTCGCACTCTGTTGCCATGTGTCACCGTGCAGGCTGGCTTGTACGGGGTGAATGTACCAGCCCTGCTTTGACTGACAGGGGCCGGGCCCATCACATCTCTCCCAAGGCTGCAGGCATTCCCCAGGCCAGAATCTGAAGGGGCACAGAGATCAGAGCAGTGAAATAATCCAGACCGGGTTTTCAAAGGCCCTTTAGAAGGAAGGGCTTGAGAATAAACGTGCTCTGTTTGCCACACAAACATAAGGGTGAGTGGTCTCTTTGGCTCCAACCCACTTTCCTCCCCGAGCCAACGTTACCCTCTCCCTCACACGTCCCCCTTGTGCCTTCCCACTGCCTTGTCCTGTCAGGGCTCCCACAGCCCCTCATCCCTTCGTGGCCCCGTCCCCTCAGGGTCTCCCCAGCCCGGCCAGCCTGCCCGGCAGCAGCGCCACAGCCCCACAGGAGCTCCAGAGGAGCCCCACCAAGAGGCACCTGGGAGCCCTCAGCAATCCAGCCAGCAACACACGGGCAGGAGGACACGGATGGCGCTTCCTGCCTGGGACAGGGCTTGTGGCCATCTCCAGGCACCGCTCTCACAGTGATCCCCACAGCTCCAGCCCCTGCCCATCTGCTCTGTGGGCAGCACAAGGGCTTCATCAGAGCCACCAAAGGCCAAGGGGCTTCTGGCCATTTTCCCTGCAACCCTGCAAGCCTGGGCAGCTTGCTGAGCCCAGGAACCCTTTTCTCCCTCTTCCCCTCAGCCCTGCAGAGCCTGGACAGCCAAAGAAAGATCCTGGGAGTCTGTCTATAGCAACACATCCTATATTAACATGCTAAAGAAAAACAAAAAGAAAGAAAAGAACAATCTTAACGAAACAAAACATTCCTGCTGGCTCAGGTGGCCCCAGCAGACAGAGCCTCTGGAATCAGCTCTGTGCAGAGCTCCAGCAGCGCAGCCAGCCGAGCCTCGACAGACGAGGCCGTCTCCTCCATGCCCTGCAGAGCCGATCACGCAGGCTGTCAAAGATGGAATATGGAGCTCTCTCTGCTTCCTGGACGATGTATGGTGTTTGAACTGCCAGGCTTGCGACGTCGACACTGATGTCATTGGTCAGGCCTTCAAGGGCTGAAAGAGAGAGGAACAGAGCCATGGTCAGTTCCCACATCTGAGGGGACCCGAGGGGACTCTGTGCCAGGGCCATCCCAGCTGGCTCTGGCCATGGCCACAGGGACCAGGGACCAGCTGGATCAGCCCAAAGCTGCTGGCCACGAATCCCCCAGGTGCCCTGAAAGCTCTGTGTGCTCTGCCCACGCCGGCCCTGGTCCGCACAGGGAGCAGAGCCCTCCGCAGCCGGGGCAGGGCTCGCAGCTCCCCCGGCAGCCCCCGCTGGCAGCCCGCTGCCCTTGGTCACCCTCAGAGAGGAGCTGGAGCTCTTCCTTCCTCCCCCTCAGGTGCCGCCCGGCCGTCCCTGGGAACACGGAGCCTGTCAGGCCCAGGGCACAGCTCCCTGCCAGCGGCACCGCCAGCCCTGTGCCCACACGCCCTCCTGGCCCAGCTCGTGGCTCACCCATGAACCTGACGGCCGCCTCTCGCAGGGGCTCCTGTGGGCTCTGCAGGTAGGGCAGGGCCCGGCGCAGGTGCTCGGCCACGCTGCTGCTGTCCTCTGCCAGCTGGAGAGAGCAGCAGGAGGGAAGGGTTGGCCCCGCAGCCCCCCGGGCCGGGGCTCCATGGGCACCCGGCTGGGGCCGCAGGAGCCTGGAGCAGAGCCCGGGCGGCCTCGGGCTGCAGCAGCGGGCAGGGGCACAGCTGCCAGCCCGCACACCGAGCACCGCGCTCAGGGGCTGCTCCAGGCTGGGGCTGCGGCTTCCCGGCCCTCCTTACCAGGCACTCGGGGAACTGCCACAGCTTCTGGTTCTTCACCAGCTGTTCAAGGTCCCTCCTCCTGAGGAACTCGGCCTCACAGAGCAGTGTTTCCTGAGAAGCCTGGAGAGCAGCAGAGACACGGAGATGGCCCCACAGCCCAGGGCGCAGGACCCCATCCCTGTGCCAAGGCCAGCAGGAGCTGCAGCCTGCGAGGCGCCAGGGCAGGGCCAGCCCAGCCCCTGCCAGGGGCCAGCGGCAGCTGCCGAGTCCTCACCTCTGCCACTCTCTGGTTCTCATTGTGGCAGTGGAAGAAGAGTGGCACCAGGCTCTGGCGCACATGTGCCTTGAGGACCTTTTTTTCCTCTTCCGGAAAAAAATCCAGCATCTCCTTGAAGATAAACATGGAGCACAACTGCACCTCGCTGTCCTCCTGTATGGATGGGAGGAAGAAAGGCCTCAGCGTCAGCTGCTTCAGGCCCACCTGGGCACAGCCCAAGAGTGCACAGGGCACAAAGTGTGCGGGCAGCACCCGCTGGCCGTGGCTGGAGGCGCAGACCCTTACATTGTCAAAGAGTGGCAGGAGCGCCTCAGCCAGCTGCAGGGCGAGGGTGCTGGTTACTGGGGCACCATTGCACAGGAACAAACCCCTGAGGAGAACCGTGGTCATCCTGAGCATGACGCTGTCATCCTCCTTCAGGAGCTCCACGAGCCTTTCATGCAGGCTCCACATCCTTATGGCCATCTACTTGTGGAACACAAGTGTGTGAAACACCATCCTGCTGCCACAGGGCCCAGGGGCCAAAGGCCTGTGCCAAAGCCCTGGGGCAGCTGCAGCAGGAGGCAGGAGAGCTGGCAGCAGCTGCCCCAGTGCCCCAAGGCCAGCCAAGCCCCAGGGACTGCCTTCCCCAGCCCCACGCTGGCAGCACGGCTTCAGCCCCTGCGCTCTTCTCACCGAGACACTGGTGGTGCCGAGCGCCACGAGGCCTCGGAGTGCCAAGCGACGCCTCCCCCTGCACTCGCTCTGCAGGTGCTTGGACAGGAACTGCAGGACGCTGTCCCGGCACTCACTCAAGTTCAGGTGCTCCAGGATCTGAAAGGCACAGGCCGGTGACGGGGGAGCGGCCGGCGGGAGCCCAGAACCGCCCAGGGCCGGGCCCAGGCAGCAGCACAGGGCATGGGCTCCGTCCCAGGCACTGCGGCCAAGAGAGGGCAGAGAGCCGGGAGGCAGCTCAGCGAGGAAGCGCCGGCCTTCAGGCTCACCTCCACAAGGAACGCCAGGGTGGCCAAATCCCGGCACGGCGTGTCCTTGCTGAGCAGCCCGAGCAGGTGGAACGCAATCCTGGAACACGCGGCTTCGGATGCGCGGTGCATTTCTCTGACAGGAGGAAACACGAGTCAAAGCCCTCAGCCAGCGGGGGCAAACCTCTCCCAGGACTGCCTCACAGAGGTCTGGCCTTTCTCCACCACCCTGCAAGGGGCAGCTGAGCCCTCTGGGAGGTTGCTGCTCTTGGGCACGCTCCTCTCCCAGCCTTTTGCAGCCTCCTTGGCCGTCCCTTGGTGACAAGGCCTTCTGGCCCACGGCCACGGGGACTGTGTGGGGCACCTCGGGCACAGGGCACACATGCCGGGGACAGCTGGGGAGCAGGGGGTCTCACCTGGCCAGCACGCCCACAGCACAGTGGTGGGTGTCAGCACAGAGCAGTGTGTCCCAGCCACGCTTGTCTTCCATGGCCACCACCACATCCTCATAGTGAAGTTGGCAGAGCAGGGCCTTGAGGGTCTGCTCTGCAAAGCTGTGCACAGAGCAAAGCTGAGGTTACACTGGGAGCACTGGCCCCTGCCCTGGGCACATGGCAGGGACAGGAGGACTGGCATGGAGCACCTGCTGGGGCTGGTGGCAAGACCGTGTTGCTGCTGGCATCCCTTCCAGAAGGTATCGACCTCCTCTGGCACATCCAGAGTGCTGAAGAGCACTTGGAAGAGCAGATGCACAAAGAGGCCGGGGAAATGCACGGTGACTACATGTGGCACACAGGGCAGCTGGAGGATCTTCCACATCACCACGGTTGCCTGCAAAGGACAGAGAAGCCTGAGACAGCGCTCAGTGCCGAGGTGTCCGTGTGGCAGGGCCCGAGCACGGGAGGGAGAGGCCCGGAGAGACGCAGGGGGAGCACCGGGCCTGGTGGCCCTGGAGCTGCCCCGAGGCCAGGTTTCAGCCCAGCGCCTGAGGCAGGGAGACGCCGTGGGGGAGGGAGGATGGAGAGCTGCTGGAGAGGTGGCCTTGGGGCCAGCAAAGGCAGAAACTCACAGCCAGGGCAAGGACAGCCGCGTGGTCCCCATCGGAGGTGCATGTGCTGTGCTCTGGCCAGCTCCCCAGCACATCCAGGAGCACGAGCATGGCCGGCTCTGCAGTCCTCAGCGAGCACATGATGTTCTTCCACATGGCCAGAGCAGCTCTGCGGGGTCAGAACTCTGTCTCAGAGGAGTCTGGGACACAGCAGCGTGGCCTGGGCGGCAGCGGGGAGCTGAGCTGCTCTGCCAGCCCTGCCTCTGCCCACTGCTCCTCACTGGCAGCACGCAGGCAGCCCAGCCCTGTGGGCACTGGCCCCTGAGGGGCAGGGGGAAAGCATGGCAGCATGCTGCGGGGCTGGCAGGGGCCAGGGCTGGCAAAGGGAGCAGCCAGAGGGCCCTGGAATTCTCTGTGTCAGACACCTGGGACAGGCTGCACAGGGGGAAGGGCTGCTGAGCCCTGAGCCCTCTGGGCAGGTGGGCACCGTACCTGTCACACAATGGGGCCACACGCAGGAGAGCCATCACCACGTCAGAGGGCTGTGCCTCTGTCAGATCCAGAAGGGGCCTGTACAGATTGTATTCAGGAAACTCATTGGCCATGAGCCACTGGTGGATGAACCTCACCATGGCGGGCACCTGAAGAAGGAAGGGGAGACTTGGAAAGCTGCCGGAGGAAGGAATGTGCCCAGCTGCCCCAGAGAAGTGCTTCCCTTGCCTCCACACTGCCATGGCCTCAAAGGCTCCCAGGGAGCAGCAGGTGTGGCTTGGGAGGCCAAGCAATTGCTGGGAGAAGAATAGCCAGGCCACAGGCTGCTTACTTGCTTTGGGCTGGAAGGACCCTCCTCCACAAGCATATCCAGCAGGGCAGCGCTGGTCTTGGTTTTGAAGATGGGAGAGTACGCTCTGAGCACGGTGCCCATGGCGCTGCTCTCTTCCTCCCGAATCCTCTTCATGAATTTGCAAACCATCTGCAGCAGAAGGGCAAGAAGCCCGGGATGCTGCATGGAGTGCTCCGAGCACAGTGCTGGGCTGAGCAGTGCCAGCAGGCCCAGCCCAGGTGGGGATGGCTGCAGGTACCTGCGCTGTTCTGCGGAAGCGGCCCCGGGTGCGTTCCTGCTCTCGTGTGCGCTGCACGGCTGCACCTGGCAAAGAGCGAGCGCAGCCCGAGCTGAGGGGCTGCGGGAGAGGCCGGAGAACACAGCCCAGCCCTGCACTGCCCAGGCAGGGACAGCCCCGCGATGGCCCAGGGCACGGAGCACGGCTGTGGGGTGTCTGCCCGGCCCCTATTCCAACCTGTCCTTGGGCATGGCCCCAGGGGATGGCATGGCATGGCATGGCATGGCATGGCATGGCATGGCATGGCATGGCATGGCATGGCATGGCATGGCATGGCATGGCATGGCATGGCATGGCATGGGGCCAAGCTGGCTGCAGGCACCAGCCCTGTGGCCCAGCTCTGCCACTCACCCTTCTGCCGTGGCTGGAACTGCTCCACCTCTTTAGGCTGCTCTGCTGGGGCAGATCCAGGGCCTTCTTTCTCCTCCTTCCCCCAGGCCAGCTTGGGCACGCTCGCAGGTCTGTGCTCTACGACACTGCCTGGATTCATGGCTGCTTGCAGAAGGTGAAAAGGAAAAGGTCCAAGTCAGCAAGTGCTGCAGTCGTGCCTTGAGGGCACCTGCAAGAGTGAAGTCTTGGCAAGGCTACAGGACAGCAAGTCCTGCACTCTGGTCCTGGGGGCTCCAGCCACAAGGACAGGAGACTCCTGTCAAGGGCAGTGAAAAGCAAATGCCATGGTCTGCCCTCGAGGCCAGCTGCAGAAGAGATGCCTCGGGAAGGCCAGGGGTCACCAAGTGCTCTGGTCTGGCCACGAGCTCACCTGCAGGAGTAATACCTCGGGAAAGCTCTGGGTCAGCAAGGAACAAGTAGCTGTGCGAGGGCTCCTCACAGCACCGCTCTCTCGCGTCCTCTCTCGTCGTGTGCACGGAGCACTGTGGAGTGTAACTGTAACTTGTAACTGCCAACACCTCTGCCAGAGCGTGTCACCAAGGGCCCCTGGAATCCCTGCCCCGTTCCATTCCACGGTGACCATGCTGCACCGTGTCACCAAGGGCCCTTGGAATCCCTGCCCCGTTCCATTCCACGGTGACCATGCTGCACCGTGTCACCAAGGGCCCTTGGATCCCCTGTCCCGTTCCATTCCACGGTGACCATGCTGCACTGTGTCACCAAGGGCCCTTGCACGCACTGCCACCTGCCCTGGGGCCACCCCCAGCCCCCCAGAGTGGCCCAGGGTGGAAGGAATGCCTTGCCCCAGGTGTGTCAGACAGCCCAACAGGATCTTTAGGAAGGGCTCAGCCCATCAGCAAACGCTGCCCTGCTCTGCGGGCTCAGAGCAGCAGGAGCCCCCGCAGCTGCCGACGCAGCCGCGCTGGGAAGGGCACGGGGCCTCCACAGAAACTGGCACGGCCTCCTCGGGACACGTCCCACATGGTGGCCATCATAAGCACGGCCGTGGGACACAGACCGGGAACGTGTGGGCCAGGGCAGGAATGCTGCTCTGAGCCCTGGGGCCCGGGCAGCGCTGACAGCAGCAGGTGAGGCACAGTCCCCGCCCAAGCAGAGTTCCCCCGAGCCCTGGCAGCACCGGTGCCCGTCTCCTGCCCCAGAAACCTGTGCCCCAAAAGGGCTTCTCTGCCAGAGGGCAGACAAAGCTGGTGTGCACTGGGGGCTGTGCTCCGTCCTACAGGGGCTGTGGGTAGCAGCACCTGGAGCAACTGGGGGCAACATTTGGTGCGTGTCAGATGTTGTTGCTCCTTCCTGGGATGATTTTTTCATGGAGGGGATTAGCAGCAGCACAGAAACACCAACAGCTACTGAACTTCACAGGACAAAGAGACTCCACCGAAACACTGCCATGTTTCCTTGTGCTTTTGTGTCTTTCTTGCACTCTGAAAGAAGAAGAATTGGCCCAAGCCCTGCTGTTCAAATCTCCAGCTGCTGTGTGTCTTCCTGTGGCAGCTCACTGCAAACACAACTGGCTGCCTGCTCAGCTGGGCAATGGACAGCCACAAACAGGGAGGGCCCTGGTGAACATCTCTTTGGTCTCGTGGGGCAGCGAGGGCACAGGAGACAAAGACTGCTCCTCCCGAGTTCATGGGGCAACAGAGAGATTTTATTTCCCAAGCTCCCCCTTACACAGGGCATTTGAAAGACCAGGCCTGGAAGCTCTCATTGGTTTGAGCTCCACGCCCCTTCAGGTTCTGGCCCGTGAGGTGCCTGCAGTTTTGGGAGATATTTGATTGGTCAAGACCCCTGTCAATCATGGGAACACCTCACCCTCCTTTTCTTTATAAAATTCTGTTTATTGTTCTCTGTCACCCATCTGCAAGGGCCCTTTGCCAACATGGTGACAGAGGACAGCGTGCATCGAATTTACACTGGAGCTGCAGCATTCCCCTCCAGGAACTGTTAGGGGAGAACTCAGGCCACAGGCATAATGCTTCTTGGTTACAAATTCAACTTATCTCTAAAAGCAGAAGGCTATTTAACCCTGAGCCCATTTAACACTTAGAGAAAAACCCAATTTTAAAAAACAACCTTTAAGCACTTGATCCCTTGGGGGAAAACCAAACTTCCAGAAAACAATCTGTAAACAGAAAAACTGTTTGCAAACTTGAGAAGTAATTTGTAAACAAATCAAATCCATCTATGAACTGTCCATGAGGCAGGTGATCATTTGTAATGCTGTCTGTGGTTTCCAGTGTCCATATTTTAGGCAGCTGTATTGTACTGTTGTAGGATTTATTGTAAAACATGAGAACAGACTCAGAGGGGAGGAGGGTGTACCCTCAATCCAACCCCTTTCCCCTTTTTTCTTTGTATAAAAATAATAATATGAACAGAACATGGACTTTGAATACTATTAACTTATGCAACGTTTCATCCACATTTACTGAAAATATTTGCCTTTACCAGCCAGGTTCAGGGCGAAGAACTTGATTGGGAGATGTTTTGATCAGGGCAAGGAACTTGGTTGGGAGACATTTTCTGTATTTATATTTTATCTAGTGCAAACCATATACTTTTTCCCTTTGTTAGAAGTTAGAAATTTTGTTATTGACTTTAATAGCTGACTTTTCACTTTTAAAATGATGACAAGTGGCAGAATGTCAGTGAAAATCTCTGCAACTGCAATTTGCTTATGATAAATCAATGTTCTATGTGTACCTCAATGGATATTCTTGGAATCATACCAGTTTATCTTGAAGCAATGCAAGAATAATTACTCGAATATTAAGAAAAGACATATAATGCACATACTAGGACTTCTTTAGGACAATGATTTACTAAAATATGAATATCAATCTAATATCAATATCCAACTGAGATGGACAAAAACTCTCTACGGGTTTAAAGTTAGAAAGTGTATGTTTATTGAGACAGCCGGGCAGTACCTGGGATAATTCCCTAATGCACACTGCAAAAATCACAGGTATTACAAAGCTTTTCTATTTACAGAAGTCTTGAATACACAACATATGAATGCATATTCATATCCCTGTCACTTCCTCTGATCCACTTCACATGCTAATTGGCAAAAAGGCAATTAAGCATGTGTAGTTCTGTTCCCTGAAATGAGTCAGGGGTCCTTTTTGGGGAGGGGTCTCCAAAATGAGGAAGTAAAATAAGTCTTCCTCGTTCTGACCTTTCTGCCTTTCCCATGCACACGTGACAAATGAATCCTTGCCGTTTTTCCTGTGCTTATTGGATTCCTAAACTATGGGAAGTCTGCAACTGTTTTTGTGTCCCTGAAATCTGTTTATCACATTCTGTTTCACATGATAAGCACAGCTACCCAAGCATAAAGCTGGCAAGCAATGAGTTAATAGATCCTGGATATCTTATCTAAGATCCAGCTACTGTTAACTATGAACAAAGCCGATTTATCTACTTCCGATAAGTCAGCAACATCTAATTTAACTATCATCTTAACTTTCCTAAAATTCTTAATTCTTCAAAATTAATGACTCACCGGGATTGGGGACAGGGAATGGGAATGGGGACAGGGAATGGGGAATGGGAATGGAGACAGGGACTGGGAATGGTGACAGAGACAGGGAATGGGGACAGGGACCAGGAATGGGGACAGGGAATAGGACTGGGACAGGGACAGGGACAGGGAATACGGTACAAAGATAAAGAATGGGGTCCGGATTGGGATGGGAGCAGGATGGGAACGGGACAGGGGGGACACGGGAACAGGCAGGGGCAAGGGGAGTATGGAAGGGGAGTAAGGAGTTGGGCAGCCGCTGCAGGTGGGCGAGGCGTTGGGATGGGGCACATGGGGACAGTTCCAGGGCAGGGGGTCCTTGACCAGCTGCCCAGAACCTCCACCAGGGTCTCCCAGGGCAACTGGAGCCGCTCAGCCTGGGGTGCCCAAAGCCCTGAGCAACTCCCAGGTCCCTCCCAGGAACCCCCAAGTCCTTCAAACCCAGCATCCCCCATATCCCCTGCAAGACCCCCCCCTCCATGTCCCTATCCTTGTCTTAGCTCAACATCTTTATTTTTGCCTGCTTTTAAGAGTTTTGAAAGGGCAAAGAGAAATTAAAAGAAAATCCAGGCCACAGGGAGCCAGGAGGATGTGGAGCCCCTCCAGCTGGGTGTCTTCCCAACATGGATCAGCAGCACCACAGGTCACCAGGGCTCTGCCCACTGGGGCTCACTGGGGATCAACCAGCACGGATCCTCCCATGGGGGATGGAGCTGGAGAAGCACACGGAGCTCTTCCCACACTGGGGCACTCTCAGGGCTGCCCTTCGTGGTGCCTCTGCTGGTTTGGGGTCAAGGCTGAGCCGTGTCATGAGCTCTTCCCACACCTGGGACACTCGTAGGGCCTGGGACATCACCAGGAGTGGAGCTGGGATGTGTCCTGGTGCCTGGGACATCATCAGGAGCGGGGCTGGGATGTGCCCTGGTGCCTTGGACATCACCAGGAGCAGGGCTGGGATGTGCCCTGGTGCCTGGGACATCACCAGGAGCGGGGCTGGGATGTGCCCTGGTGCCTGGGACATCACCAGGAGCGGGGCTGGGATGTGCTCTGGTGCCTGGGACATCACCAGGAGCGGGGCTGGCTCTGATGCTCTCCGGTGCCTGGGACATGACAAGGGGCGGTGCTGGCTGCGGTTTGTTTGGTGCCTGTGCAATCCCAAGGGCAGTGTCACAGCGGGGCAGCTCTCAGTGTCCCCAGCAGGTCACAGTGTCCAGGGCAGCCCGTGCCAGCGGTCACTGCGCACACGGGGCAGGCTGGGCTGGACAGGGGACAGGGCAGAAACGCTGCCCCGGGACTGGGGTCTCCCCCTGCCTCTGGGGCCCAGCCCCTGCTGGGAGCGCCTTGGGCAGGGCACGGGGCTGCTGCTGGGCCAGGGGGACAGGCCGTGCCCCCTGTCCCCTGCTGCTGGGCCAGGGGTGTTATGGACAAATTCAATTGGGGAGGCTAATTATAGATAAATCAATTAACAAGAATTTATTAAGCAAGTGGTATTAAGCAAAAGAACAGGTCTGGGTGGCCAGGGAGCCTCTGCTCTGCCACGGCGCACCTTCCCCCTTCACCTTTTTTTTTTTATAGTCCCTTTTTATTTCCTGTTGACGCATTTTCTCTCGATGCACTCTGCGTCGGTGCAATTGGTTCCTGGGGGGTCTTTTGTTCTGCCCTTGGTGGTCATAGGAATGAAGGCTCCTCATCTTCCTTGCAGATTGTCCTTGGCCTAAAAGTTAACTTGTATATAATTAGTTACACAGTCTTCTATGCTAATTGCATTCCCTACTCAGTTCAGATTCTTATCTCCTATATCGCTCGTTTTGATGAGCAAAACAATTTTTATTTATTACAATTCCCCCTTTTTCTCTTTACCAATTTGTTCATTAAAACGCTTTAACTCTTGGTAGCTTAAGACCAGGGTTTCATCTACTTCTAAGTCCCTGGGCAATGTTTCCTACCTATCTCTAATAAGTGTTAGATGAGCTGCCTCTAATCTTCCTTTTACAATGTCTATGATTTTATTAACAATGTAAGGTCTGAAAGTTAAACTTAGTAACAACAATATTACGGGACCTGCAATCTCCCTTATACAGAATTTCTCCTTGAGTGCCATACCCCGGAGTTTTGCACCCCTCAGGGTACCATGAGACATTTAAACATTTACCTGGATGGGTGACAGCCAAGGCGGTTGCTATAGTTTCACAGCCCCAATACCCACACAGATATTCCCCAGGATAATGACCATATCCCCTCCCAGGATTGGAACTAGGACACCAATAGGTAGCCTGGAGTTCAGGTTTACTCCATCTCCACATAGAGTCTGCCAAGTCTTTGTTAGTAACAAAAAAAATGGGAGCTACAGTGGTGGCATTATGCTTAACAACTTTCCCTTGGTCTATTTTGATCAGAGTCCAATTAAATGGCTGGTGTGCATAGTCCCCTTGACCAGGCCAGGTACAACATATAACTAATATGCACAGAATTTGCCAGCAAGGGTGGAGTCCAAACTGCCCCAGGATTTGATTATCATTATCTCCCCATTCCCAGTGTTTGTTTTGACATGTTATTGCCGGGCTCACCTTTACCCTTGGGAGATCAGTATCCTTGAGGCAGTTCTTGAAATACTTTGAATTGTCCCAGTCTGAGGGCTCTTTCCTCCACCGCTTCTCATCCCTCTGCCTCTCTCGCCGACTCGGTTGCTCTGAGCCGCGAGGCGCACCATCTTCTCGGAACAAGGATATTCTTCAGGAGGACCCTTACTCTGTTTTTGTTGCCTCTTTTTGAATGATTCCCAGCTTTTATCCTTCACTTGTGATGAGTCACACTGAATCCCAGGTAAAGTTTTCTGGTAATTCCCTTTTATAATTTGAACAATTAGGGGAATTGGAGTGGAAACAACAATTTTCAGGCCTAGCCCCCTTAGTAAACACCTCCCACCACTCTTGGGATTCCCTTGGTAGGGTCCCGTTCACTACTCCAATCTTTAGAACTGACTCTGTCAGTACTCTTTCTAACTGATAACACCTTTACAAATACCCCTAGGAGGAGTGCCTCTGTAACTATGGACCCACCACCATTCCTGCAAATTTTACAAATATAGCATACAAAAGGGTAACAATCACAATCCTTCTTTGTACAATATACTCTAAAATCATTAGTTATAGGATATCCATAGTCCAATATCTCACTCTACCAGCTGGTTTGTACAATTCTTACTGAGTCCACTCAGTCCATTTAAATGTGACCTTAAGGTCCCCGGGCTGGCTGGTTATTCTCCAGGGCTCTTCGGCAGCAGCAGGAATGATCCCTTTATTCGGCTCGCATGGATCCACCCCTTCTCGGCGGTTCTGACTGCAGTTAAAGCAACATAGGGGGCTTCCCAATTTGGGGGTAGTGAGGTTTCTTTCTAGGTTTTTTATTAACACCTTATCACCTGGATTTATATTATGGATTGCTAGGTCTAAAGGAGGTTGTTGCACTAGTAACTTGGCTCTTCTAAGCCCTTCCTGAGCCTTCACAAGTTGCATGACAGATTGGTTAATTTGTTGATTACTTATTTCAGGGTGATCTGTAGGAGAATCCATGTCATAAGGCATCCCATAAAGCATTTCAAATGGAGAAATTCCAATATCGGTTCTGGGCTGAGTTCTTATATTTAATAAGGCTAAAGGCAAACATTTTTACCCAGGATGATTGTGTTTTATACATCAATTTAGTTAGTTGTTTCTTAATTTTCCCATTTACCCTTTCCACTTTACCTGAGCTTTGTGGATGTCAGGGGGTATGATATTGCCACTTTGTTCCTAGAGCTGTAACTACTTTTTTAATTTATTTTGAAGGCAAAGAGTGGCCCTCTCTCTGAGTCTATTACTTCTGCTAGTCTGTAGTGGGGGACTATCTCTTCTAATAGTATTTTTACTACTGTTTGTGTAGTTGCCCTGGAGGTAGGGAATGCCTCTACAAAGTGAGTCAAGTGATCTATTATCACCAATAAGTGTTCATACCTTCCTACTTTAGGCAAATCAGTAAAATCTATTTGAACGTGGGGAAACAGTCTATGTGCCAATTCCCGTCCCCCCCATTTCCCACACCACTCAGGATTTCTCACACCTGGGTCTACTCCTGGGTCAGGAGTCTCTTCAGCCCCTCTAGAAATCTCAGCCCTCATTCTAGAAAGACTGCAGACTGTAGAGAGAAAGCTTACCAGATTAAACACCAGGAAGATGGTCTCTTTAACAGTCAGGGGAAACGGAACATTCTCTAATAGGGAGCTGAGAGATTCAGAGGAGAAGAAGGAAAGCAAAGGCTGAGAAGCCTCATCCCCTGCTTCCCCTCTAACAAACTGGCTGCACAACCATGACCATGAGCCATGCATTCCTGGAACAGACTTCAGCACCTTCATAAACCCCCTGGATGCCATCACAACCTAGCACAGCCCAATGGATATTCTGGTCAGTGCCCTTCTACTGCAAAAACTACGTATTAGGGACAATACTGGAGCTATTCCTGGATAAGAAAATAAACCTAGGGACCATAGAGGGATTAAGATCTCAAAAAACCCTAGGGACCAGAAACACATACAGGCCTCCACTCTAAAAAGACACTATGAATTCAAACAACATAGCCAGTAACTGCTCCATACTAACACAAAGTAATTGGAACCAAAATATGATTAGAACAGGTTGGTTTTTTTTCACTCTCTCCAGCCATGAAATGGGCAGCAAAATATTTGTCCTAGTTTAGGGCAAATTTGGGAGAAAACCCTCTGTAAGGAGCCACCAGAAAACAAACCCCCATGGCCCCTCCCCACCCACCTGATTTGGGAAGAATTTTCTCTGAGAGAAGTGGAAAAGAAGTTTCTTTAACAAACATAACCCTTCCCAGCACTATAAAAATGAACAACACCAGATAACAACAAAACTCCTTCACCACTCTGCAGAGATAACAAATCCAGAAAGTCTCTCCTGAGGGTGGTCACCCGGGTCTGGGCGCTGGGGATTGCTCTGGGCACTGGGGATGGCTGCTGCAGATCACAGAGCGCAGGCTCCCGGTGCTCCTCGGTGTTTAGAGGGTCCCAGTCCAGAGCAGGCTGGATGGTATTCAGGAAAGGGAAAGGGAAAAGAAACAGTCCAGGGAAAGAATTGGACTGCTTAACAAAACTAATTTTAAAAAGCAAACGCAAAAGCAGAAGCAAGGAAAAAAAGCAAAGCAAATCAAGGAAAAGCCAGCAAGCAAAGCAAAGCAAGCCAGCCAGCACTGGCCTCTTCTAGACAGCAGACCATGGGGGGAGGTGAGCCGGCTGATAACAAGGCAAAACAAACCTTCACTTTCTGAGTCAGTTCTGAAAGCACAGAACAGAATATCAAACATAAACAGAACACACGACTGGAGATACAAACACCATAACATCAGCCTCGGACATTCCACCCCTTATCTCCATATCTTCAACATCATGTAAAAACTCCATCAAGTTAAAACTTCCATCTTTCACTTACTCAAACCTTCAACACTTACACCTTTCCTTCTATTTCACTTGCTCAAACCTTTGACACTTACACATTTCTTTCTGTCTCATGTCTGTGTGTTTTCATGTACAGACGCTGGCAGTAACATCCAGCAAACAGTGATATTTGCACATGAGTCTCACCCCACAATCAGATCCCCCTGAGGTACACATCGTGTTGCTCCATCTCTCTGCATTATCCACCATGTACAACCTGATCCCTGAGCAAAGACAATCCCACAAATGGGTTTGTCTGTACCTGAGGCAGAATTGATCCACACTGATTTCCCTAACAAACCTCTGACATGTGCCACTGGGACTTTATCTCCATCTTCTATATTCAGGGGCTCAGACTGGGCAGGACCTGCTCGATTGGTGGAACCTTGGCTGTTAACTAACCAGGTGGCCCTTGCTAAATGTTGCTCCCAATTTTTGAAAGATCCTCCACCCAATGCTTTTAAGGTGGTTTTTAACAGTCCATTGTGCCTCTCCACTTTGCCTGCAGCTGATGCATGGTTTGGGATGTGGTACACCCACCCAGTGCCATGTTCCCTAGCCCAGGTGTTGATAAGGCTGTTCTTGAAATGAGTCCCATTTTCTGACTCAATCCTCTCAGGGGTACCATGCCTCCAAAGGACCTGCTTCTCAAGGCCCAGGATGGTGTTATGGGCTGTAGCATGAGACACAGGGTCGGTTTCCAACCACCCAGTGGTGGCTTCCACCATGGTGAGCACGTAGCGCTTGCCTTGGCGTGTCTGGGTCAGTGTGATGTGGTCAATCTGCCAGGCCTCCCCATACTTGTACTTGGACCACTGCCCACCATACCACAGGGACTTCACCTGCTTGGCCTGTTTGATGGCAGCACAGGTCTCACAGTCATGGAAATACTGTCCATGGTTAGATCCACCCCTCGGTCTCGTGCCCACTTGTAGGTGGCATCTCTGCCCTGATGGCCTGAGGTATCAGTGGCCCATTGTGCTCATAGCAACAGCCACTGGTTGAGGCTCACAGTCTGGTTTAGCTGCTGGCTTAGGCTCACCGTCTGGTTTAGCTGCTGGCTTCAAGCTGGGGCTGTTGGCTGCAGCCTGAGTGACTGGGATAGCTGCTGATTTATCTCCCTGCCCCCCTTCCTCTATCTGCTGCCCTACAGTATCTAGCAGGGTGTGATAAGCACATGCCAGGGCCCAGCTTGCTGCAATGATCCCAAAACTACTTCTCTTCATGGATATAGAGCTTGCCCTTCCCTTTCTCTTTCCCCCCTTGTTAGACTATGAGTAACACAGCAATTTTCCTCAGGGACCGGCTCTGGGATTTCTACCTCTTGGTTATCAAAATCTCCCCCTTGATCTAAATCAGGGTAGACTGCGGGTGGTGCTGGTCGGGGTGGAGGAGGGGGAGGTATGTATGGTAGAGGGGGTGCAGTTGGAACTTCCTCAGGCTTTTTATTTTTCTTTTTCCCTCCCTGGGTGCTTCAGGCAAAAAGTTTTGCTCTTGCTTCCCCCACTATCCAGAGAGCAGCATACTTGCTCTCTTCCATATCAAAAGGTTCTTTAGAGTTTACATAAATGTTTAATGCCTGGCAAATCCAGTCCTTGAAGTTTCCAAACACTGGCCAAAATAAATTATCACTACAGATTTGTTTTCCTCCCCATTCTTTTATACAATAATGTATCATTTTTGCCCTATCCTTCCCTTTCCTTGAAGGATATTCATCCCAAGATTTTACCATTAGACCTAACGGACTGTCAGGGGGGATCTGGGGAAGCGTTACCGGGGTCCCCGTCCCCATGGAAGCAGAGGCCTTGCTTTTCCTCTGTCCCATCTCCCAGGACACCTTCAGGCACACACACACTCACGGCCCCTGTTGGTGCCCAGCCCCTCGCGGGCTCTGCAAACCGCACTACTCAGAGCTCTGCCCGTGCCTCGTCCTACAAGGACATCTCATGAGTTATGTCCTGGGATCCCAGCCCAACCCAGCGGATCCCCACTTGTATACTCACACTGTCCTGCGTCTTCGCCCGGCTTCGTGCACAAAGATTACGGGGTTACCGGTATCCCTTGTGCTCAATACCGAATTTGGGTTCGTCGGTAAGGGTCTGGGAAGGAAAAGCCTGCACCAGAGCCGCTGCAGAGGCAGCGGGGTGCCTCCCTGATTAGGAATTCCCACCCGGTCGCCCTTATCTGAGTCACGGCACCAAATTTGTTATGGACAAATTCAATTGGGGAGGCTAATTATCGATAAATCAATTAACAAGAATTTATTAAGCCAGCGGTATTAAGCAAAAGAACAGCGCTGGGCAGCCGGGGAGCCTCTGCTCTGCCACGGAGCACCTTCCCCCTTTGACCTTTTTGGTTTTATACGTCCCGGTTGACGTATTTTCTCTCGATGCACTCTGCGCCGGTGCAATTGGTTGCTGGGGGTCTTTTTTTCTGCCCTTGGAGGTCGCAGGAATGAAGGCTCCTCATCTTCCTTGCAGATTGTCCTTGGCCTAAAAGTCAACTTGTATATAATTAGTTACACAGTCTTCTATGCTAGTTGCATTCCCTACTCAGTTCAAATTCTTGTCTCCTTTAACACTCATTTTGATGAACAAAGACCATTTTATTTATTACACCCACTCTCTCCCAGTGCCCCCCAACGTGTCCATCTCTCTGCTGCCCTCGAGCTCCCGGCCCGGCCCCGGCCGCCTGTTCCCATCCAGCTGAGGTGGTTCCAGGGCCAGCAGGAGCTCTCTGTGGTGGCCACCGACGTGGTCCCCAACGGGGACTGGACCCACCAGCTCCTGGTGCTGCTGGAAACCCCAGCCCGGGCAGGGCTCACCTCCACCTGCCAACAACATCAGCCTGGAACAACCTGTGAGCCGGAACTGGGGTATGGGGGAGGAACTGGGGGTGCTGGGAGCAACTGGGATGTGCTGGGAGCAACTGGGAGGGAGCTGGAGAGAGCCTGGTTTCAACTGGGAGAGGAGGTTGGGGGTTTAGAAGGGCTAAGAAGGGGTTTGGAGAATACTGGGAAGGGTGGGATGAGGTTCTGGAGGTCCTGTTGGGCACTGGGAGGGAGTTTGGGTGCACTAGGTTTAAGTGGGAGGGAATAGAGTGAGCCTGAAGGAGCTGGATGGAGATTGGGGATGGAAAAGCAGAGACTGGGATGAGGTTGGTTGTGCTGGGAAGAGACTGGGAGGGCTATGGGTGAGTCCTGGTGGGGCTGGGAAAGGACTGGGATAGGCTTTAGGGGTCCTGAGGCAGTAGGAGACGACTAGAAGGAGGCTGTGGGATCCTGAGAGGGACAGGAGGGGCTTTGGTGGGTCCTGGGGAGGTTAGGAAGGGATCAAGAGGGAGGTTTCAGGGGATCCTGAGTGGGCTGGAAGCGACCGGGAGGGTGCTTGAAGGGGCTTGGATACCTGTGAGAGTTTTTGGGGGGTCCTGACCCCTGCGGACGCACCAGAGATGCTGCTGGATGCTGCCGCAGCAAGATGCTGTCAGGAACTGGAGACTCCGAGTTCGGCTTTTTCTTCCTGGCTCTGGTGCTCAGCTTCTACCTGTGCAGGAAAGTCAGGGGTGTCCCGGGGGTCGTGTCCTCCCTCCCCCAGTGTGTGGGTGCTCCCCTGGGGCCCCCAGTCAGGTGTCATCCCCTTTTCTCTGCCCACAGAGCTCCTGAGCCGCCGGCGGCCGCAGCCCCTCCCTGTGGTCTTGGGCCCGGCCGGGACCCCCGCTCCATCCCCACGCTCATTTTGGGGGGGGGGTCGAGTGTCCCCCAGCCCTGCTGTCACTCTGCCCCTGCCCCCTGCTCCCAGTGTTCCCAGTAAAGCTTCCCAGTTAAACCCAGCCCAGTTCATGGGGGCACTGGGGAGGGACTTGGGGGGACCCCACGGCGGGGCCGGCCCTGGGCAGGGAGGGCGGGTCCAGGTGGGGAACACTGCCTGCTGCGGGTCTGCCCGGCAACTGGTGAGTCATCAGCCCCGCTCTCGCTGATTGGCTGACTCTTCTCCACCGCGTTCTCTCATTGGCTGAGGAGAGGCCCGGCAGTGCAGAGAAGGAACGGGAGAGATCCCGCCCCGAGCACCGGCACGGGGACAACAGACCCGGCCTGGGCACGGGGAGGGAATTTATTACCAACCAAACCACGGCAGCACCAGGAGAAGGGAAAGAAATCCCTCCAGCACCTTCCCCCACCCAACGGGGATCACCCACAACAGGGTTATCCACCATGGAGAGACGGGGACATACGAGTTTAGACCAAAGCCAATTTTATTGAGTGTACCAGGTGTTTATACAGGGATTTACTTGTATGGTGATTATAGAGGGCTCTGTTTTTGGTAACAATTTCCCATTGGTTACACATTCTTCGAGACATCCAGTAACCTGGGAACATTTATCTTATCACAAAGACTCACACCATTTTTTCTGGTCACTTCTTGCCCAGGGAGACTGAAACTGTGTCTGTGTCTCCCACAGTTTCTGCTCAGTCAGGCCTCAGATATCGGGCCCCTTGATCAGCTCCATTGCTTTACTCTCTGTTTTATTCCCCATATCGGGGCACCAGGGCTCTGCCCAACGCGGGTCACTGGGGATCATCCAGCCCGGATCCTCCCATGGGGGATGGAGCTGCAGCAGCACACCAAGCTCTCCCCTCACTCCAAGCTCTTCCCTCACTCTCTTCCCTCACTCCAAGCTCTTCCCACACTCGGGGCACTCACAGGACTTCCTTTAGTGATGCCTCCGTTGGTGTCTGATCAACTTTGAGCTCATGGAGAAGCTCTTCCCACACTTCCCACACTCGTAGGGCCTCTCCCCGGTGTGGATGCGCCGGTGCACGGTGAGGCTGGAGTTGTGCTTGAAGCCCTTCCCGCAGTCAGGGCAGTGGAAGGGCCTCTCCTCGGTGTGAATCTGCTCATGTCTGAGGAGATGGGAGCTGGTCTGAAACCTCTTCCCACACTGGGGACACTCGTAGGGCCTCTTCCCAGTGTGGATGCGCTGGTGTGTTCTCAGGCCTGAGCTCCTCCCAAAGCTCTTCCCACATTCCAAGCACTCATAGGGCCGTTCCCCGGTGTGGATCACCTGGTGCACCATCAGGCCAGACATGTCTTTGAAGCCCTTCCCACATTTCCCACACTCGTAGGGCCTCTCCCCAGTGTGGATGCGCCGGTGCACAGTGAGATTGGAGTTGTGCTGAAAGCCCTTCCCGCAGTCGGGGCAGCGGTAGGGCCTCTCCTCTGTGTGAATCCGCTCATGTACGAGGAGATGGGAGCTTCTCTGAAACCTCTTCCCACACTGGGGACACTCGTAGGGCCTCTCCCCAGTGTGGATCCTCTGGTGCTCGATCAGGTGGGAGCTCCGGCTGAAACCCTTCCCACATTCCAAGCACTTGTGGGGCTTCTCCCTGTCATGAGGCTTCTCCACCAGCTCCGAGCTCCGGCTGGATCTCTGCCCGCCTTCCTGGCTCAGGGGGGCTCTTTCCTCCCCGCAGCTCCCTGGGCTGGGTTTGCAGCTCCTCCTCCTGCAGCATCTCCGGGGCTTTTCCTCCTCCTCCATCCAGCCAAGCCCTGGCAATGACAAATCCTGGTTTGAGGGAAAAACAAGAGAAGAGCTCCTTGGACTGGAGGTTCCTCCTTGCCCAAGTTCATCTCAGGAAGTCATTGGGAATCTTGTGTCTGTAAGAACCTCCAAAGCACCAAGATTCAGACCAAAAATCCCACAAACTTCAAGACACAAATCAAAAACTCCCCGAACATCACAAGTCAGCAAAAACCTCCTTCAAAAGATAAAGATTCAGCTGCCACATAAAACCAAAGCACCAACATTTAACCCAAGAAAGCTCAGAAACACCAAGATTCACCCCCTGAAAATCATGAATCCCCCTCCACAGTCACCTGCTGCATGTGGGGGGAGCAGCACTCCTGGGGCTGGGGGAAGGCTGCAGACACAGGGAGGGGTGGAACCTTCTGCTGCTTCCTCTTTCTGCTCCTTCTCCTCCTCCTCCTGTGTCTCTCCTCTTCCTCCTGCTATTCCTCCTTCTCCTGCACAATCCCACCCTCTCCTGCCACCTGAATCGTTTGACCATTCTGTTCCTCAAGCCTGCTTCTCCTTCCCTTCTCCTCCTGCCCCCAGGCCCAGCACCCACTGCCGGCTCCCTCTTCCCCCCAGCCCCACAGCATCCCAGCGCAGGGGCAGGGATGGAGCTGGGGCAGGTCGGGCTGGGGCAGCGCTGGGCTCTCGGCCGCTCCCGCCCGCACTCGGTCCCCACTGCAGCCGCTCCCGCCAGGACAGCGCGGGGGGGCCCGGCCTTGGCGCTGCCCCACTCCCACCTCCCCAAATTCCCCTCGCGGGGCCATGGGGCCGAGGGGGGGCGCAGGTGGGTCCAGGTGGGGAATGCTGAGATAATTTCAAGAGTGGGTCCCCAAGAAGAAGAATTGGAATTTGTGGTAGACACAGGGGCAAAAAGAACCTTTATGTTAAATATTCCAAAAGGTTATAGTGTAAGCAAAGATACTGTAAAAGTAACAGGAGCAAAAGGAGAGAGTTTCACAGTACCCGTTATTAAAAATGTGGCAATAGAGGGAGAAACTAGATTTTGGATGAGGGATGTTTTCTTGGTCCCAGGGGCAGGTAGCAATTTATTGGGACGAGATTTACAAGTGAAATTAGGAATAGGGGTTGATCCAAAAGATGGGAAGATGACAGCTAGACTTTTAAAACTAGGCCAGGAGGATGGAAGAAGAATTAACAAGGAAGTTTGGGCTGGGGAGGGAAATAGGGGAAGATTAAATATTGACCCCATAAAGATTACAACTGAGGAAAAACAAATTGTCCCATATGTGTACGGCAGTATCCTGTATCTTTAGAAGGACAGGAATGTTTAAAGCCAGTAATAGAAGGACTAACAAAGGATGGGACATTAGAACCTTGTATGTCTCCCCATAATACCCCAATACTCCCAGTAAAGAAGCCTGACGTGAGCTATAGACTGGTACAAGCCTTAAGGGAGGTTAACAAAGGAACTCAGACCCGCTATCCAGTGGTACCAAATCCTTATACTCTTTTCAGTAAAAGTTCCTCCCCAGCATCAGTGGTTTAGTGCAGTAGACCTTAAAGATGCCTTTTGGGCTTGCCCATTAGCCCAGGAGAGCAAGTTATCTTTGCTTTTGAATGGAAGGACCCACTAACTGGAGAAAACAGCAATTAAGATGGACAAAACTACCACAGGGGCTTACAGAATCCCCAAACTTATTTGGACAAGCTTTAGAAACAATACTACAAACATTCCCCACTCCCCCTGGAATACAAGTTATCTAATGCATAGATGATCTTTTACTTTCTGGGGAAGCTGAAGCTGAAGTTAGAGAGGCTACTATAAAGCTTTTGAATTTTCTTGGGGAAAAAGGATTAAAGGTATCAAAAGGGAAGCTGCAATTTGTAGAATCAGAGGTAAAATATCTTGGACACTTGATTAGTAAGGGTAGTTGGAAGCTCAACCCAGAATGAAACACAGGGATTCTATCCCTTCCCCCTCCCCCTTCAAAGGGGGAAATCAGAAAGCTACTCAGATTATTTGGATATTATAAATTGTGGATTGAAGGATATACACAGGCAGTAAAATTTTTGAATAAAAAAATTGACAGAGGGAAATTATATAAAATGGACCAAAAAGGATAATGAAAAACTAAGAAAAATGAAGTTAAAACTAGCCCCAATATCAACTTTAAGATTACCTGCACTAGCAAAACCCTTTCATCTGTATGTAAATGAAGAAAAGGGGGTAGTTCAAAATAGGGTTTTGTTTCCAGAGTGGGAAGGAGTAAAGAGACCCGTGGCTTATTTATCAAAGATGTGAGATCCAGTAAATCAAGGCTGGCCAGTGTGTATTCAAGCTATAGCAGCTTCTGCAATCCTGGTAGAGGAAAGTCGTAAACTGACTTTTGGAGGTAAATTAATTGTGTACTAAATTTCTTCCAATTTGCATTGTGATTTTTATCTTGAAATACATAATTTACTGTACTCTAGGATTGAAAAACTAGTTTACAGCTGTGACATAGCAAAACCTGCTATTAATTTGAGTCAATTAATTTGAGTCAATGCAGGCTGTTCAATCAAGTGTTCTCAGTGTGTAAAGTTAAACTAAAGGTAACACCAGCTGCTTGGTAGGTCAATGAGAAACAATTTTCCTTCCAACCAGTCCTTTTTCAAGTACCCAAATGTATTTTGCTTTCTTAGTTTTTTTGTTTTGTTTGTTTGTTAGTTTTTCTGGAAGTGCTAACTACTTGCAGTGCATCTAGAACAGCAATTCAAGTTGTGCATACAAAACACTTGTAAAAAAATAGGGCTCATTTTTTCCCAGAATGGGAGGTGGCTACATATAGAAAAGGGAAACTACAAAGCTAGATGAAGAAAAATTTCAGTATCTTCTACTGTAAACTGTTTATTTGTTACTTTCAGCATCACAGTGGGTGTGTGACACACACATATGAAAAAGATGGTGAGGGAGATCTCTGTTTACTACAGTTTCCTATTTCTTGAATGAGTTAGAGAGCTATGAAGCAATTGTGATTCCTTGTGTGGATTACCCAGGCCTGCAGGGAGGGCTTGGCCATGGTTCCCTCTGTGCTGCAGGCAGCCCTGCAGCGTGGCAGCAGTGGCTTGCCTCTGGTGAGTTTGCAGGCAGGGTGCTCCAGCACTGCAGTGCTCAGGGGCAGTTTCCTATTTTGACAGCAAAGCTTAAATTCAAGAGTGCCTCTTCCCATCCAGTTATTGTTTGTACCGTAAGAACCTCTTCAGAGAGTGTCTCCTGGCAGTCAAAAAGAGAGTATTGCAGAGATAAATTCCTTACTTGCTGTCTCCCCCACTGTATCCACATTTTGTCTATTCCCTCTTCAAATTATAGATTTGTAAAACTCATGCTCTGTGTCCTCAGATGCCCTTCCCAAATCAAACCTTGGCTTCTTTGCAAATTACATTGCACTAACAAGCATTGCCTTAAATTTTTTATTGCAGGCAAGATCACTTCAGAAGTAAGTTTTTGTTTACCTTGTTCCTACAACCCTTTCAAGCTTGTGAATGGAAAATTGTGACAGCAAAATAAGTCTTTAGTTTTAGCACTGTCAGCTGTGGGTAGCTGGTAGCCCTTGGTGGAGGGTGCCGTGAATTAAAGGCCTGCAGAACACACATAACAAAAGTAATTAAATTTGTAAGGAAGTTGAAAAAGGAGGGAGAGGTGACTGGCAGACTCACCTCTCCAGGATGTAGGACTAATGTTAGAAAGTGGACTGATATTGGAATGTGGATGTTGAAATGTGAAGAGAGAAAAAGAGAGCAAAAGAGAGAGAAAGGGAGAAGAGAGAAGAAGAGAGAAGAAGAAAGAGAGAAGAAGAGAGAAGAAGAGAGAAGAAGAGAGAAGAAGAGAGAAGAAGAGAGAAGAAGAGAGAAGAAGAGAGAAGAAGAAAGAGAGAAGAAGAGAGAAGAAGAAAGAGAGAAGAAGAGAGAAGAAGAGAAAAAGAGAGAAAAAGAGAGAAGAGAGAAAAAGAGAAAAAGAGAGAAAAAGAGAGAAGAGAGAAAAAGAGAGAAGAAGAAAGAAAAAGAGAGAAAAAGAGAGAAGAAGAGAGAAAAAGAGAGAAAAAGAGAAGAGAGAAAAAGAGAGAAAAAGAGAAAAAGAGAGAGAAAGGGAAACAGAGAGAAAGAGAAAGAGAAAGAGTGAAATACACCCCAAAGTCCCCATACCGCAGCTATTTGTGAGTTCTCCCCCATTCCTGCTAGACAGAGTGACAACAAGGGGAGGGGAGTGAGGAAGTACAGTCAAAGGCAAAGCTGTGAAAAAGAGGGAGAGCTGGACCACCAATAGAGATAAGATCAAAGCAGAGATAGCTGACTCTCACAATGTGCTTTATTTTTTTAAACAAGACTTCTTTTTTTTCCTTCTGATTTTTGTTGTTAAGGAAAGGAGGCTTTTGTTCTGAAGAATGGGTCTGTAAGACTAAAACAGTTGGATGTTGCCTAAAAAGCAAAAAACCAAGAGATGTGATACATCTTGTGTTAAATTTGGGCTAGTCTTTTTTTATTTAACTAATTATAGCTCACAAGAAGAAGAATTGGCCTCTGCAGCAATTAGCACAGATGGATACAAGAAGAAGAAGCAGCTACAGAAAAAGTTTTTAGTTAAACCCAGAAAGTTTTGAAGAAAACTAATGGTGAAAGTTAATGCAGTATTGTTTTTCTTTTCTTTTAACACTGTGTTATTAAGAAGTCCTTTCCAGGTACTACTAAAGCAGCAATCCCAACCATGGAAAAGAGGGTGAATTCATGCCAGCAAAATAAAAGAATTTGTGAAGAAACGTGAGGAATGGACTATCACATCTAAACCAGGTGATACCAAATTAACTTTCAACCAGGACTGGGTGGTAATGGTTTGGGAAGACCCAAATGACCCAAGGCAGGTACAAAGAATAACACCTAACTGAGAAATAAGGCAAAGCTTGCATCACTGGTTCTAAGCCCTGCCTGAATAAACCCTGAGACGCCTCCGACACCTCCTTGGCAGAGGAACACTGCCACTTCAAACAGGAGGATCGGGAGTGTTTGAGTCAAAGAGTTCTGATAGTCTGGCCTTAGCCTGTGACTTGTACAGGCAAGAAGGGAAATTGCCATTAATACTATGCTGTATACTTTATTTGATTCATCCCCATATTGGACATGGCAGCTGGGTTATAAGTGAATGTTTAAATTATGAGAATAATTGGCATTGTAGCTCACAAAATCTATGTTCTTGTGGCAAGAAGTATTGAGTACTGAATCAATCCCCTATACAGAAAGACCTCAAAAACTGAAGTAATAAATTGCTTTTGCAGATGGGGATTATCAATGCCTGTGGACTGAGAGATACCTGAGGAATGGTGGAAAACCACAGTGAAAAGGTGTCAAAAACAATTTGCCTGGAAATGAGTAAAAAAGGAGTGACAAGGGAAACAGAGGGCAAGCCTGGACTGAGCACTGTACTCAGCAGCGAGAAGATCACACGTACCTGCTGTGGGCAGCAACCCCACAGGCAGGGGAGGTGGGGGTATAAGCCAAGCCAGACCTCTGTCATTCCTGTTTCTGTCTCTCATTTGTTGTCTTTTCCCTTCTGAGATAGCAGCAAGATCGTGTCACAAGTGCTACAGAAAGTATCACATGGAAAGAAACCAAAGTTCCTTTTTGTTACACACACCCATGTCAACAGCCACTGTTATAACCCATCCAAATTAAGTACCTGCAGGAAAAAGGGGGAAAATTATCACATTACAAAGAATTCAGGAAAAAGTAGTAATACTTGGGGCATGGAATGTCCAAAAGGAGAGAGACGGATTTGTTTTACATTTGATCTTAGAAATATAGTCCAAGATTCGGTAAAGAGACAATTAGTAAAAAAAAAGGTAAAACAAGCACAGCAGTCTAGCTCTGTGTTAACCCCAAATAATATCCTGAGTCATATTAAATGACTCCAAGCAGTTTTAGAGAAGATAATAAACAAAGCTGCTCAGGCATTGGAATTAATATTGAGTCTGCAAAGCCAAACATCACCTGCAGTGCATTAAAATAGGTTGGCTTTACCCTATTTATTGGCTAAAGAATGGGGTGTACAGATTGTTGAAAATAGATGGCAATGAGGATGTCATCCTGGAAAAAACAAAGGATATCAGAAAAAAATTATGACCCAGGTATCAGTCCAAAAAATGGGAAAATAACGTTATAAAACTAGCAGGTGGGGTAATGTATTGAGAATGGGATGGTGGAAGAAATTAGGATTCTTCCTTTTATGTGTTACAAGTGTTTTGATATTTCTTCTTTGTTTAATCCCATGTTTTATTTGATTACCAACAGAGTCCAAAGAATGCAAGAGGACAGGAAATATTCTTTATAAATCATTTGGCTTGAGCAGTAAGAGGTGGGATTGTGAAAAATGCATATTTATGATTGGCTTTTCGCAAACGTTACAATGAATATTATATGTGTAATGTTAGAAAGTTATGCTGTATTAATTCCCTTACGTATTGTGTTAAGTGTAGTTTTAGGTTACAACATTATGTTAAAATAGAGACAATGTATGTGGGGGGAGTTTTCTTTTTAGGAATGAGATGCTCCCTTCGAAGAACACCTAAATCTTCCAAAGGAGAGGAATTTATGGCTTCTTATCAGGAGAAGCTAATTTCTTCAGGCCTTGCTCAGACTTGAAGAAAAAAAGGGAACAGTTGACATACAAAAGAGTTTCTTGTTTAGAATAGGATGTATGCATAACCATGAAGGATGTATGAATATGCAACAAGTGTCTTGGTTTAAGGGTGATTCCTTTGTTCACAAGTCAAGCTTTTCTTGACTTAGGGTCTGAGAGCATCTGGACATCCGTAATTCTTTGCTCTTTTTGTCTTGTAATTGTCCTAACTCTAATTGTATTATTATTTTTAAAACCATTTTATTACTATTAAACTTTTAAAATTTTAAAAACCAAGTGATTAGAGTTTTTCAAAATTTTCAAAACTAGATGAGATTTAAAGGTGACCCTTTAACTCATGAACAATAAATAGATGATTTGAAGGAAAACAAAAAAGCAGTAGATTGTGGGGGGGGCACAACTGAGGCTGCTGAAGGCTGCTGTGGAAGAGAAGCTGCATTCCAGGCACCCAGGAGGAGCTTTAGAAATGCAAATTAACACTGCTGGGGCAAACTGGGGACAATGTACCTGGCTCTTCTTGCCTGGGGCAGGAATTGGCTGATTCCCTCTGCCCCTCACCCCAAGCTCTGCCTGCTTGCACGGATGGAATCTGCACAGCTGAAGGCAGAGCCCATGCTGAGGATCTCTGACTCTGCAACAGAAATGGCTGAAGCTGCAAAGGGAAACAGCAAATGGAGAATGTTGGGAAAACTTCACTAAAATAAGGGGGGGATCATCCCTCTGCCCACTCCAACATCTGCTGTCACTGTCTGTGCTGTACAGGGTGTATCAGAGCACTGGGGGTTTTGCTAGAACAAGTTCAGGGAAATCAGTTGGAATTCGAGTATATATGAAGGAGTAAGAAAAAAAATGGTCAATTGATGCAGCCCCAGCTTGAGGGAGCGCCCAAAGGTGGGGAAAAGATGAACGGCCACCAGAACAAATCCTACAACACCATGGACCAGCCCCTGGGAACCAAAATGATTTTGTGAAAAATGCATGTTATATGGCTCTGTGCAGATAGTTACTATATGTATTATGTTATAATGATAACTTGTGCTGTATGAACATCTTAATAGTATGGTAAACGTAGCTTTGTAGATAAAATTAAGCTTTAGCAGTTAAAAGAGAAAACATGCATGTGTGTGTGTGGCGGGGGGGGGGGGTTAAGGAATGAGAACACCTAAATTCGCTCAAGGAACACCTAAATTCTCCAGAGAAGAGCAATTTATGGTTTTCTTACTAGAAGAAGTTAATTTCTTCAGGCCATGCTCAGACTGGAGGATGCCGTGGGGATTAAAAAAAAATAGCTGACATACAACAGACAGAGTTTCTTGTTTGAAATAGAATGTATGCATAACCATGAAGGATATAAGAATATGCAACAGTGTATTTTTTTAGGGGTGATTCCTTTATTCACAAGGTATTCTTGTTGTGGCTTAAGCACCCAAGAGAGCATCTGTCCATCTGTAAGTCTTTGCTTTTTAATGTCTTGCAATTGTCCTAACCCTAAATTTTTAGTAGTCTAATTGTATTCTACTTCTATAACCATTTTACTAGTATTAAACTTCTAACATTTTAAAAACCAAGTGATTGGCGTTTCTCACAAATTCATATCAGGAGACAGAGAACCCATTTTTCATTTGAATGGCATAATTTGATTACAAGCTGTCCTCAGAATAAGAACCAACCAGACAGCTCCAGCTCCTGACCTTCCTGCCGACCAAGCCACTGAAACGAGGAACACAACATTTCACCAGAGAATGGGATCAGATTATCTCTTAGCAGAAAAAGCAGGAGTTTGTGGAAAACTAAATGGCTCAAACTGCTGTTGGCAAAGAGATGACGAGAAAACTGCTAAAAAAGATAAGAAAGGAAATAGGAGAGCAGTTTATGTATTGGTCCAAACATGGAAAGGATGGGAATGGGACACGCTTTCCTGGCTCCCCAGCACACCAGGGGTTAAACGAATGCTGCTTCTCCTCTTCTGTGCTGCAGCAACTCTCATCTTTTTACCATGCTCCCCACCTTGGCAGTGCAGCTCATCCAGCAGCTGCGCCAGGGCATGCAGGTGGCAGCCAGGCCTCCTGATCCACAAACGGCTACAAAAGGACAGGGAATGAGGGCACCGAGAATAATCCCAAAACCAAAGAGGACCCGGGAAGGACAAAACAGAGTCAATGAGTGAATCTGCCTGGAGATAGGGCCAGGCACGTGTAGATAAGGGGAGAAACCATCACTTCCAATAAATGTTACAAGTTGACCCAGAGAGCTGCTCAAAGTCCCGCCACATTCCTGGACTTCTAGGAGAAGAACAAAGACTTAACAGAGCCATGAATATCGGCTGTTATACAAAAGGAGGGTGCACATTAACGAGGACAGGCTCCAGGCGCATCGGGAAGTCGGAACCTTCCAAGGAACTCAGCCGGTGGGCAAAGGCAGAGGGAGATGCGGCCGGGAAAATGAGGATAAAAAGGAGGCTGCGGACTACAAGCACGGCAGAGAGCGCACGGCAAATGCCCCACGGCCTCTGCCCCTGCTCGGCAATAAAGTCAC
Organism: Lonchura striata; assembly: GCF_050655825.1. Classification (NCBI taxonomy): domain Eukaryota; kingdom Metazoa; phylum Chordata; class Aves; order Passeriformes; family Estrildidae; genus Lonchura; species Lonchura striata. The sequence goes on from NC_140738.1 coordinate 9,221,865, forward strand.
TTTGACAGGACTCCTCGCTCTCCGCCGGGCACACGAACCTCCGGCGACGGGAATTTCCCCGCCCGCTCCCGGCCGCGGGGCAGCCCCTCTGTCCTACCCACAGCAGCCGGGCCGAGCCAGCGCTGCTCCGGCAGCGGCTCCTGCCCGGCCCCGGCGGGAAGGAGACCGCGGGCAGCCGCTCCCGCAGCGCCCTCAGCCCGGGGCCGGCACGGGCCGGACACGGCACCGGCGAGCCGCCGGAGCCCCCTGCCGCCCCCTCCGCCCGCAGCCGGCCCCGAGCCCCCGCAGAGCCCAGCGCGGCTCCCACCTGCGCCGGGGCCGCCTCCGAGCTCCGCCGCCGCCGCCTCACCGCGCTCCGGCCGCTGCCGCCGCTGCCGGGCCCGCACAGCCGCTCGGCCAATGGCGGCGCTGCGCGGCCACGGCCGCCCTCAGCCCGCCGCCGGGGCCGCGCCGCGCCCCGCTCCCACCAATCAGCGCGCCGCAACCGCGACTGACGGCACCGGCGGCCAATGGCAGCGAGCTCGGGGCGGGCTCTGCGCACGGCCCCGCCTCGCCCCGCGCTCTCGGCGCCCCCGGGCTGCGTGAGGGGAAAGCCGGAGATGAGGAACAGCCCCGGCACGGGCCCGGGCCGAGCCGGGATTGAGCTGCCCACACAAACAAACTTCTCCGCGCCTCCCGCCACGGCTTTCCCGGCCCTGCGCCTCCCGTGCCTCCGCCTCTGCGGGAAGCCCAGGAGCCTCACTTCTCCTGCCCCTCGTTAGCGCATCAGTGCTTCGCTTTGATTTCCCCCGAAAAGGGAAACCTGCCCGAAGCCCTGTGGGTGGGTGGGGCAGGGGAGAGATTTCTGGCAGAAAACTCCAAAGACGCGGAGCAGGAGCAGGAGAAGTCAGTGCAGAGCCTTAAATGCAGCTTTCCCCACGCCTCCCTGCTCCCAGCTGCACCTCCTCCCCCGGCAGGGCAGGAGACAGGGAATGGGGCCATGCTCAGCTCATCCCCCGGGGCTTCTCCCTCTGCTCAGGGACAGGAGTCGTTCCCTGCTGCACCCTGCGCTCTCTCCCGGCCGAGACTTCTCCAGGAACTTCTCGGAGCGGAGTCCATCCCCTGGGCACAGCCCCCTCCGAGTGCTGCAGCGTGGGTCACTGTGCCACGGGCTCAGTCCTGCCAGGACAGGCTGCTCCAGCGGGGCCCCTCTGCCCGCGGGCTCACAGCCTCCTTTCAGGCATCGCCGAGCTCCAGCCCGGCTCCTCCAGGGGCTGCAGGGGATCTCTGCATCCCCATGGACCTGCGGGGGATCTCTGCATCCCCATGGACCTGCAGCGGATCTCTGCATCCCCATGGACCTGCGGGGGATCTCTGCATCCCCATGGATCTGCGGGGGATCTCTGCATCCCCATGGACCTGCAGGGGATCCCTGCATCCCCATGGACCTGCGGGGGATCTCTGCATCCCCATGGACCTGCAGCGGATCTCTGCATCCCCATGGACCTGCGGGGGATCTCTGCCTCCCCATGGACCTGCAGGGGGATCTCTGCATCCCCATGGACCTGCAGGGGGATCTCTGCATCCCCATGGATCTGCAGGGGGATCTCCGCAGCCCCATTGTAATATACGTTATGGAACAATTTGTACTTATGAAAAATATACATCAAGTCAGTTGTGCTTGTAGAAAAAGATTCTTAAAGTTTTATATGACCAGTGGCTGCAGCCGGGGCTGGAGAAACCACAGTTGGCAGAGAAAGAAAGACCTAATTTACAAATGAAAAAAGGTAGATCGATGCAGAGATGGGCTCTTTCCGGGGACAATCCAGGAGACACCCAACGTTTAACCCCTGGTCTGCCGGGGAGCCAGGAAACCAGGCGCACGGGCACCCCGCCCTTGCAGCTGCTGAGGAGGCTGCTGGGCTGTGCTTCAGCAGAGGAGATGGAATGTGGCTTACCACTCTGCCCTTCTCTAAAAACGGAGAATGGGTCAGGAGGTTTGGGCTCTGAGCACACAGCAGCCTGGCCCAGGCACAGGCCGTGGTGGGACAGGGGCACAGGAGCCTTCTGTGACTGACCGTGGCTCTCTGGTTTCTCTCTGCAGGCTGCCAGCTCCTCATGCCATGGAAACGGCCCCACTCGGCCTGCCAGTCTGGGAGGGCTGGAGGGCTGTGGGTATTCATTTGCTGTCAAAAATAAATTGTGGTTTTTTGTCATTGTCATCATCAGAACATTTCTTTCATCCTTTTCCAAGTTTTTGGTCCCTCCAGGGTAATATTTTTGTGTCCTTCCTCAGACAGTTGATGGCATTTGGCAGGGGCGTTAAGCAATGTGAAAAGTTCAACAACAGCTCCAGTTGCCAACTGCAGCAGCCCCTTCAGGAGCCCTGAGCTACCAGCGAGGTCCACGTGTGCCTTGCAAAAGGGAGTGGTTTGCAGCGATGGGGTTGTTGCCCTGCTGCAAAAGCTGGGAGAAGATCAGAAGTGTCAAAATGCCATTTTGGCTCAACCCCCACCCAGGTTCTTTATCTTTTCCCTCTGCTCGGTGATAGGCAGACAGGGCTGGATCCAGCCAGGTTGAAGTTCTGGATGCTCCCTGGCATCAAAGGGATCAACTAAACTCTTGTATGCAGTGACTGCAATAGGGCTACTGAAGGAAAAAAGGGAATGTCATGAGATGGGGAACCCTTCTTGTCTCCTTTGTCTCCCCAGGAGCCCCTTGGAAAGGGAAATACCCACTGGGTTTATCTGACTCCCCAGCCAGCCCTTCCCTCGCTCCCGGGTCTCATTTGCTTCGCAGGATTCACCAGCTCGCTCAGCTCAGAGGAGCTCTCAGAGGAGAAAACGCTGCCTGGCGTGGGGCTGCCTGATCCTGTCTCACCTTGATTCCATTTGCCCCCTCCCTGCCCCATCCAAGAGACCGAAGGATCCCCCACAGCCCCACGGTCCTGCAGCAGATCCCGGCACGTTCCCTGCTCCGCTCCTTGGTGCCCTGGGAGGCTCCAGAGCCCTCCCTGTGTGCGGGACAGCGGCTGCAGCACCGCTGCGCCCGCGGGCGAGCAGCGCCCAGGAGCAGCTGCGCCAGCTCCGAGCCTGAAGGGAATCCTCAGCGCACACAAATGACAGCTGGCAGTTCAGGGGCTGGCAGGAGAAGCTCAACCCATCTGCTCGCTGCCCTTCCCAGCCATGGCCACGCTGGTGCAATTGGAAGAGTCGCCCCTGCCCAGGAAGCTCTCAGGTCGAAGAGAGGAGCAAAAGCCACGGGTTTCTGAGGTGTTAGCTGCCACTGCCTCTGGTTTTCCTTCCAATTCCTAAGGGGTTTTGACTGGTTTTACCATTTCAACACTTTCTGTGTAGAATGCTTATTTTATGATTGGCTTTTCTCAAATGTTACAATGAATATTATATGTGTAATGTTAGAAAGTTATGCTGTATTCATTCTCTTAAGTAGTGTGTTAAATAGAGTTTTAGGTAACAACATAATATTAAAATAGAAACTCTGCGATGTAGGATTTTTTTACTTGCCCAAGCAAGAGATGAGATAATCAATAAACTCTTCACACAGGGATGGCGGTGACTTGGGGCACATAAAGAGTTACAACCTCTTTATCAGAAAAGACAAACATTCTTCCATCTTGTCTCCATCTTTATGGAAGCACCAGGATTAAGGGAAAGAAGTTGACAAAATCCAGAAAAGTTCCTAATTTGCAAGGAATTTATGCATCATGTATGAGATACATGAATATGCAATAGGCTATTGCTTTTAAGGTTATTCCTTTGTTCACAAGGCATGCTTGTCCTGGCTTAAGAGTCCGAGAGCATCTGGACGTCTATAATTTTTTGCTTTTTATTGTCTTGTAATTGTCCTAACTCTAAATTGGATTAGTCTAATTGTGTTACTATTTTTATAACCATTTTATTATTATTAAACGTTTAAAATTTTAAAAACCAAGTGATTGGCGTTTTTCACAACGTTCCAGGCTCCCGGGGACCCCCTTATCGGTCTGTCCGACCCCGCAGGCTGCAGAGGGTCCCCCAGCTCCGGTGCCGCCCTTCTCCGCTCCCCAGCCCCGCCCCGCCGGTACCGGGCGATCCCCGGTGGCTCCGGGCTGACGATGCAGCGCCTGCCCCGGGCAGCCCAACCCCACTGCGGGAGGGTCCCACGCATCCCCGGCCCAGCGCCGGGGCTCTGCCGGCAGCCAGCACCGGGACCCCAAAATTCTGCTGTCCCGGGGCCACCGAGCGGGCACCCGGCCCTTGGCCCTGTTATAGATACATATTATAATATTGGCTTTTTGCAAATATTCCATTGGATTTTATATGTGTGGTGTTACAATAACTTTGTTATATAGTTTTTATTTCTGTTGTTCATTGATTACGCTCAGACATAGTAGTGCCATAGGTGATAGAAGCATGCTTGTGTTAAAATTCCTGCTTGGATGGGATAACATCCGGTGAGCACAGGATGAGGACACCTGTACAGATCTGCCAACCATCAGCACTCACCGTCTGAAGGCAGTGTGGGCCGGGGCCAAAACTGAAGATGATGATAAAAAAGGACCAAAACCACAACCAAGGAATACACATGCCCTAAAAAGGTGGAACCGAGGAGGAGCCATGCTGAACAGTTCTTGGAATATGTAAACTAGCTTGGGAAAAAGTTTACTATGCATAAGGGACTATGAATATGCAACCGGCTGGTGTAAGGGAAAAGGTATTCAAGGGGTATCTCCGGAGATAACCGTGTGCTCTTGGCTCAGTGCCGAGATGCACCCGGCCCTAACAACCTTTGCTCTATGGCCCTTGTCTCCTCTTGTCCTGTATTAAACTTTTTAAATGTTCCCAGGGCAGTGAAGGTGTTTTTCCCAGCCCCGAGCAGAGAGCTCTGCCCGGCGGCTCCCGGGAAAGGCGGCGGCGCTCGGCAGCGGCCCCGGCCCGCCCGGCCCGCGGGAATTCCCCGCAGCGGGACAAAATCCTGCCCCGAAGGAGCGCTCGGAACGCCGCCTGCGGCTCCTCCGTGCCCCGCAGGTGCCGCAGCTGCCCCGCTGCGGCAGGCGCGGCTCTGGAGCAGGGAGGCTCTGCGGGACCCCCGGGCTGTGCCCCCTCCCGGGCCGTGCCCCGGGGCTGATGCTCGGCCCGGGCTCTCTCGCTGTCCCGGCTCCCGCAGGCTCCCGGCGGGAGCGGCACCGCCCGCCCGGCGCCGCAGGGCCGAGCCCTGCCCAGCAAAGGCTCCGTGTCCACGGCCGGGCCCTGCCGGGGCTGCGGCCGCTGCCCGGCCCGGCACAACCCGCAGCGCCCGGCGCGGCTCCCTCCAGCCGGGCACTGCGGCTCCAACCAGGCGGAATATTCAGCGCACGGAATCTCTGTCAGCGCTGCTCGCATTGCAAAAACAGCTGCTGCCGAGGCAATCCCAGCTCCCACTGAAGCCTCCCACCCAAAATGCTGCCTTCAGCTTGGACACACCGGTAAGAAACCCAAGAGCAAACTGAAAGCTGATTAGAGAATCTTGCACAATCACACCCAAGAACATTTTGTTATAAAATCACAAATATTAACAGAAGCTGAGAAAGTCGACAATGTTAGAAAACAAGCTTCCAACAATGGGACTCAAAGAGCTAAGGGCATGCGTTTGAATGGAATGAGCTTTCTCTTTCTGACATGTGAGCAATGCCATGGAATTTCTCAAACCAGAGAAATAGGGAGGCCTGGCAGCAGCAGCTTCACACACAGACACAGCAATGACAGAGAACAGGGCAGGGCAAGAGGCTGACAAAACTCTAACTGCTACTTGCAATGAAGTACCTTTGTTTCCAGTTCTAATCTAGCCACTATTAATATAGAGTCCAAAAGACTAAAAATACTAGTAATAATAATAACAACTGTACCATTAATAGCAAAAAATTGAGAGAATAGAAATAATAAGAATTAATAGTGGTAATAAAAACCCTACCATACTTATACCAGGTTTGCATGGCCAGGTTTTGGTAAGGCAGGGGATCTAGGAGCAGCTTCTGTGAGAGCAGCTGTTCCTCCATGTCCCACAGAGTCAATTCCAGCTGGCTCCAGGACAGACTGGCTGCTGGACAAGGCTGGCCCAGTTAGAAATGGTGGTAACACCTTTGGAATAAGAGATTTAAGGAAATGGGTGATCCTGGAATTATGGCTGTGAGCAGGGAGGAACAGGGTGAGGACCTGTGAGGGGAACAGCTCTGCACACCCCCAGGGCAGGGCAGGGCAGGAGGGGCAGGAGCTGCTCCAGCTGCTGGAGCTGGTTGCCCTGAGATTCCCTGGTCAGTCCCTGGGGAGGCAGCTTGGCCCTGCAGCCTATGGAGGGCACGGAGGGCAGAGATGCACCTGCAGCGCCTGGAGGAGCCCGTGCTGGAGCAGGAGGATGCCTGAGAGGAGGCTGCGACCCCATGAGAAACCTGTGCTGGAGCAGGGACCTGGCAGGGACCTGCAAACCCCTGGAGAGGAGCCCACGCTGGAGCAGGGCCCTGCCAGGACTTGTGAGCCCATGGAGGAGCGAGCCACGCTGCAGCAGCTTGTGGAGAACTGCTGTCCGTGGGATGAACTCACCGTGGAGAAGTTCATGGAGAAGTGTCTCCAGGAGGGACCCCTGGCACAGCAGGGGAATGACTCCTCTCCCCAAGCAGCAGGAGAAACAACAGGGGATGAACTGACCAGAGCCCCCATTCCCTGTCTCCCTGCACCCACTGCGGGGGGAGGTAGAGATGGGAAGGAGGGAGGAAAGGGCAGAAGGTGTTTTTAAAGCTTTGTTTTACTTCTCACTATCCTGCCCTGATCCAGATAGCAATAAATTCCATTATTATCTCCAATTTTGAAAATGGTTTGCCCATGATGGCATTTGCTGAGTGATCTGTCGCAGTCCTTAGCTCAACCCATGAAGCCTTCATTCTGTTTTCTCCCTCCTGTCCATCTCTGGAGGGGAGTGAGAGAGCAGCTTTGGTGGGTGCCTGACATCCAGCCAGGGTGAACAGACAACACTTCCTTTCCTTCATTCATTCTTTCTTTCCAGAGGTCACTGTGAAGGGGTTGAGTGGGGCTTTGACAGAGGGAGTGAAGGTGGTGGGGAGTGGTGGGGACAGAAGCCACAGGGACGAGGGACAGGCATCAGAGGGGCCTGGGCAGCTGGCAGGGGGCACGGCCTGTTCCCTGGCCCAGCAGCAGGGGACAGGGGGCACGGCCTGTCCCCCTGGCCCAGCAGCAGGGGACAGGGGGCACGGCCTGTCCCCCTGGCCCAGCAGCAGCCCCATGCCCTGCCCAAGGCGCTCCCAGCAGGGGCTGGGCCCCAGAGGCAGGGAGAGACCCCAGTCCCGGGGCAGCGTTTCTGCCCCGTCCCCTGTCCAGCCCAGCCTGCCCCGTGTGCGCAGTGACCGCTGGCACGGGCTGCCCTGGACACTGTGACCTGCTGGGGACACTGAGAGCTGCCCCGCTGTGACACTGCCCTTGGGATTGCACAGGCACCAAACAAACCCCAGCCAGCACCGCCCCTTGTCATGTCCCAGGCACCAGGGCACATCCCAGCCCCGCTCCTGGTGATGTCCCAGGCACCAGGGCACATCTCAGCCCCGCTCCTGGTGATGTCCCAGGCACCAGGGCACATCCCAGCCCTGCTCCTGGTGATGTCCAGGCACCAGAGCATATCCCAGCCCTGCTCCTGGTGATGTCCCAGGCACCAGGGCACATCCCAGCCCCGTTCCTGGTGATAGATTTCAGGGGCACAAAAACAGTTGCAGACTTCCCATACTTTAGGGATCCATTAAGCACAGGAAAACGGCAAAGATTCATTTGTCACGTATGCATGGGAAAGGCAGAAAGGTCAGAATGAGGAAGACTTATTTTGCTTCTTCATTTTGGAGACCCCTCCCCAAAATGGACCCCCAACTCATTTCAGGGAACAGAACTACACATGCTTAATTGCCTTTTTGCCAATTAGCACATGAAGCGGAGCAGAGGAAGTGACAGGGATATGAATATGCATTCATATTTGTGTATTCAAGACTTCTGCAAATAAAAAAGCTTTGTAATACCTGTGATTTTTGAAGTGTGCATTAGGGAATTATCCCATGTACTGCCCGGCTGTCTCAATAAACATACACTTTCTAACTTTAAACCCTTAGAGAGTTTTTGTCCATCTCAGTTGGATATTGATATTAAATTGATACTCATATTTCAGTAAATCATTGTCTTAAAGATGTCCTAGTATGTGTATTTACATGTCTTTTCTTAATATTCTAGTAATTATTCTTGCATTGTTTCAAGATAAACTGGTATGATTCAAAGAATATCCACTGAGGTACACATAGAACATCGATTTATCATAAGCAAATTGCAGTTGCAAAGTTTTTTCACAGAAATTCTGCCACTTGTCATCATTTTAAAAGTCAGCTATTAAAGTCAACAACAAGATTTCTAACTTTGAACAAAGGGAAAAAAGTATATGGTTTGCACTAGAAAAAATAGAAATACAGAAAATGTCTCCTAACCAAGTTCCTTGCCCTGATCAAAACATCTCCCAATCAAGTTCTTCACCCTGAACCTGGCTGGTAAAGAAAAATATTATCAGTAAACGTGGATGAAATTTTGCATAAGTTAATAGTATTCAAAATCCATGTTCTAATCCTATTATTATTTCTTAGACAACGAAAAAAGGGGAAAGGGGTTGGATTGAGGGTACACCCTCCTCCCCTCTGAGTCTGTTCTCATGTTTTACAATAAATCCTACAACAGTACAATACAGCTGCCTAAAATATGGACACTGGAAACCACAGACAGCATTACAAATGATCACCTGCCTCATGGACAGTTCATATAAGGACTTGATTTGTTTACAAATTATTTCTCATGTTTACAAACAGTTTTTCTGTTTACAGATTGTTTTCTGGGAGTTCAGTTTTTCCCCAAGGGATCAAGTGCTTAAAGGTTGTTTTTTAAAATTGGGTTTTTCTCTAAGGGTTAAATGGGCTCAGGGTTAAATAGCTTTCTGCTTTTAGAGATAAGTTCAATTTGTAACCAAGAAGCATTATGCCTGTGGCCTGAGTTCTCCCCTAACAGTTCCTGGAGGGGAATGCTGCAGCTCCAGTGCAAATTAGATGCACGCTGTCCTCTGTCCCCATGTTTGCAAAGGGCCCTTGCAGATGGGTGACAGAGAACAATACACAGAATTTTATAAAGAAAAGAAGGGTGAGGTGTTACCATGATTGACAGGGGTCTTGACCAATCAAATATCTCCCAAAACTGCAGGCACCTCACGGGCCAGAACCTGAAGGGGCATGGAGCTCAAACCAATGAGAGCTTCCAGGCCTGGTCTTTCAAATGCCCTGTCTAAGGGGGGGCTTGGGAAATAAAATCTCTCTGTTGCCCCATGAACTCGGGAGGAGCAGTCTTTGTCTCCTGTGCCCTCGCTGCCCCATGAGACCAAAGAGATGTTCATCAGGGCCCTCCCTGTTTGTGGCCGTCCATTGCCCAGCTGAGCAGGCAGCCAGTTGTGTTTGCAGTGAGCTGCCACAGGAAGACACACAGCAGCTGGAGATTTGAATAGCAGGGCTTGGGCCAATTCTTTTTCTTTCAGAGTGCAAGAAAGACACAAAAGCACAAGGAAACATGGCAGTGTTTCGGTGGAGTCTCTTTGTCCTGTGAAGTTCAGTAGCTGTTGGTGTTTCTGTGCTGCTGCTAATCCCCTCCATGAAAAAATCATCCCAGGAAGGAGCAACAGCATCTGACACGCACCAAGTGTTGCCCCCAGTTGCTCCAGGTGCTGCTCCCAACAGCCCCTGCAGGACGGAGCACAGCCCCCAGTGCATACCAGCTTTGGCTGCCCTCTGGCAGAGAAGCCCTTTTGGGGCACAGGTTTCTGGGGCAGGAGACGGGCACCGGTGCTGCCAGGGCTCGGGGGAACTCTGCTTGGGCGGGGACTGTGCCTCACCTGCTGCTGTCAGCGCTGCCCGGGCCCCAGGGCTCAGAGCAGCATTCCTGCCCTGGCCCACACGTTCCCGGTCTGTGTCCCACGGCCGTGCTTATGATGGCCACCATGTGGGACGTGTCCCAAGGAGGCCGTGCCAGCTTCTGTGGACGCCCCGTGCCCTTCCCAGCGCGGCTGCGTCGGCAGCTGCGGGGGCTCCTGCTGCTCTGAGCCCGCAGAGCAGGGCAGCGTTTGCTGATGGGCTGAGCCCTTCCTAAAGATCCTGTTGGGCTGTCTGACACACCTGGGGCAAGGCATTCCTTCCAACCTGGGCCACTCTGGGGGGCTGGGGGTGGCCCCAGGGCAGGTGGCAGTGAGTGCAAGGGCCCTTGGTGACAGGGTGCAGCATGGTCACCATGGAATGGAACGGGACAGGGGATCCAAGGGCCCTTGGTGACACGGTGCAGCATGGTCACCGTGGAATGGAACGGGACAGGGATTCCAAGGGCCCTTGGTGACACGCTCTGGCAGAGGTGTTGGCAGTTACAAGTTACAGTTACACTCCACAGTGCTCGGTGCACACGACGAGAGAGGACGCGAGAGAGCAGTGCTGTGAGGAGCCCTCGCACAGACACTCGTTCCTTGCTGACCCAGAGCTTTCCAGAGGTATTACTCCTGCAGGTGACCTCGTGGGCAGACCAGAGCACTTGGTGACCCCTGGCCTTCCCGAGGCATCTCTTCTGCAGCTGCCCTCGAGGGCAGACCGTGGCATTTGCACCATCCTTGACAGGAGTCTCCTGTCCTTGTGGCTGGAGCCCCAAGAACAGAGTGCAGGACTTGCTGTCCTGTAGCCTTGCCAAGACTTCACTCTTGCAGGTGCCCTCAAGGCACGACTGCAGCACTTGCTGACTTGGACCTTTTCCTTTTCACCTTCTGCAAGCAGCCATGAATCCAGGCAGTGTCGTAGAGCTCAGACCTGCGAGCGTGCCCAAGCTGGCCTGGGGGAAGGAGGAGAAAGAAGTTCCTGGAGCTGCCCGAGCACAGCAGCCTGAAGAGGTGGAGCAGTTCCAGCCACGGCAGAAGGGTGAGTGGAAGAGCTGGGCCACAGGGATGGTGCCTGCAGCCAGCTTGGCCCCATGCCATGCCATGCCATGCCATGCCATGCCATGCCATGCCATGCCATGCCATGCCATCCCCTGGGGCCATGCCCATGGACAGGATGGAATAGGGGCCGGGCAGACACCCCACAGCCGTGCTCCATGCCCTGGGCCGTCACGGGGCTGTCCCTGCCTGGGCAGCGCAGGGCTGGGCTGTGTTCTCCGGCCTCTCCCGCAGCCCCTCAGCTCGGGCTGCGCTCGCTCTTTGCCAGGTGCAGCCGTGCAGCGCACACGAGAGCAGGAACGCACCCGTGGCCGCTTCCGCAGAACAGCGCAGGTACCTGCAGCCATCCCCACCTGGGCTGGGCCTGCTGGCACTGCTCAGCCCAGCAGCACGCCTGCAGCACTCCATGGCTTCTTGCCCTTCTCCTACAGCTCGTTTGCAAATTCATCAAGAGAATTCGGCAGGAAGAGACCGGCGCCATGGGCCCTGGGCTCAGAGCCTACTCAGAGCTCCTTGGACATGAGACCAGTGCCGCCCTGCTGGATTTGCTTGTGCAGAGGGGTGTTTCCAGAGCAGAGCAAGTAGGCAGCTGTGGCCAGGCTTGAATTCCCCCATGAGTCACACGGCTTCCCAAGCCACAGTGCTGGGCCCTGTGAGCCTTTGAGGCCATCACATTGTGGTGGGAAGGGAAGCACTTCTCTGGGGACACTGGGAACACTGCTCCCTCTGGCAGCTTCCCAAGTCTCCCTGTGCCTTCTCCAGGTGCCTGCCATGGTGAGGTACATCCACCAGTGGCTCATGGCCAATGATTCTGCAGAGCACAGGCTGGACAACGCCCTGCTGTATCTCACAGAAGCGCAGCCAAATGACGCAGTAATGACACTCCTGCGTGTGGCCCCATCCTGTGACAGGTATGGGGCCCACCTGCCCAGAGGGCTCAGGGCTCACCCCAACCCATCGCCCTGTACAGCATGTCCCAGGTGTCTGACCCACAGAGAGTCCCAGGGCCCTCTGCCTGCTCCCTTTCCCAGCCCTGGCATGTCAGCCCCCGAGCCTGCTGCCATTCTCCCTCGCTGCCCCACAGGGGCCTGTCCCCACAGGGCTGGGCTGCCTGGCTGCTGCTGGAGAGGGGCAGTGAGCAAAGGCAGAGCTGTCGGTCAACCCAGGCCCCTAGAGATGCCCAGGTCACGGTGCTGTGTCTGAGATCCCCTGAGACAGATCTCTAACCCCACAGAGCTGCCATGGCCATGTGGAAGACCATCATGTGCACGCCCTGGACTGCAGAGCTGGCACAGCAGATACTCCTGGATGTGCTGGGGAGCTGGCCAGAGCACAGCACGTGCACCTCCGATGGGGACAAAACGGGTGTCTTTGTCCTGGCTGTGAGTTTCTGCCAGTGGCCTTTGCTGGCCCCAAGGCCACCTGTCCAGCAGCTCTCCATCCTCCTTCCCCCACTGCATCTCCCTGCCTCAGGGCCTGAAAGCTGGCCTAGGGACAGCTGCAGGGCCACCAGGCCCGCTGCTCCCCCTGTGTCTCTCTGGGCCTCTCCCTGCCATGCTCGGGCCCTGTCACACGAACACCTCGGCACTGAGCGCTGTCTTGGGGGGCTTTGTCCTTTGCAGGCAACTGTGGTAATATGGAAGATCCTCCAGGAGCGCTGTGTCCCAGATATAGTGGATGAGCATTTCCCGCAGTTATTTGTGCATCTGCTCTTCCAAGTGTTCTTCAGCACCAAAGAGATGCCAGAGGAGGTCGATACCTTCTGGAAGGGATGCCAGGAAGAACACGGCCTTGCCACCAGCCCCAGCAGGTGCTCTATCCCAGTCCTTCTGTACCTGCCACATGGCCAGGGCAGGAGCCAGTGCTCCCAGTGTGACCTGGGCTTTGCTCTGCACTCAGGTTTGCAGTGAGGACCCTGAAGTCCCTGCTGTGCCGACTGCACTATGAGGATGTGGTGTTGTCAATGGAGCGCAAGCGTGGCTGGGACACGCTGCTCTGTGCTGACACCCACATTTATGCCGTGGGTCTGCTGGCCAGGTGAGACCCCCTTCTCCCCATTGCTCCCGGCATTTGTGCTCTGTGTCTGGGGTATTCCACTCAGACCCTGTGGCTGTGGGCCAGAGGCACGAGGGACGGCCAAGCAGACTGGGAAAGGCTGGGAGAGGAGGGTGCCCAGTAGCAGCCACATCTCAAAGGGCCCAGGTCCCCCTGCAGGGTGGGGGGTAAAGACAAGAACTGCATCAGTCTGTCCTGGGAGGGGCTTCCCCCCCCAGCTCAGGGTCTTAGTGTCATAGGAGCAGGCCCCCAGCTGGGTGATCATTATCACTGACTCCATATATTTCAGAGGTCCGATCAATAATAATTATTATTAAGAAACCCAGTGTTCTTATAGATAGTTATGATATAGATTGATTTAATGGGTTTTCAAGTCTAAACATTATCACCATTAGTTAATTAAAAAATCACGCTTAGGTAGACAAATCTCCGTAACATATTCAGATGTTCACAATACCAGGTGCAGCATGTTAAGATAAGAATGTTTTTTCATTCTTTCCTCTGATCTTCTCAGACTTTCTCAGGCGATGCCTGGGAAGGTTGTCTGTTTCTCTCTGAGGCCAGAGAGCTGCTGCCACATCTTAGTGCCATTTTCCGCCTTCCAGGGAGATGCACAATGAATCCATCGATTTGTGTAAAAGCATCTCAGGCTGTCTCCTTGAATTGCTCAGCACAGAGATGCCATACTGGAACTTCCCTGCCCTGGCATTCCTTGTGGGGGTGAGTCTGAAGGCCGGCACTGCCTCCCAGCTCTCTGCCCTCTCGTAGCCGCAGCTGCCTGGGACGGTGCCCACGCCCTGTGCTGCTGCCTGGTCCCCACCCTGTGCGGTTCTGGGCTCCTGCCAGCCGGGTCCCCTGTCACTGCCCTGTGCCTTTCAGGTCCTGCATTGCCTGGACTTGGGTGCATGTGGTGACAGCATCATGGATCTCTTGTCGAGGCACTTGCTGAGTGAGTGCACAGAGATGCCCCGCCAGGTTCTGAGGGCCCTCCTCTTGCTCAGGGATAATCCCTCGCTGGTAAGGAGGGGCAGCAGCTGAAGCCGTGCAGGCAGCGTGGGGCTGGGGAACGCAGTCGCTGGAACTTGGCTGGGCTTCAGGCACTGGGGCAGCCGCTCCCAGCTCTCCTGCCTCCCACTTCTGCTGCCCGAGGGCTGCGGGACAGGCCTTTGGCCTCTGGGCACTGTGGCAGCAGGGTGGCCTTTCACACACCTTTGCTCCGCACAGGCCAAAAGAATGTGGAGCCTGACCGAAAGCCTCGGGGAGCTCCTGCAGGAAAATGACAGTGATGTGGTCAGGATGGCCATTGTTCTAGTTAGTGATTTGTTCCTGGATAATGACGCCCCAATACCCAGCCCCATCGCCCTGCAGCTGGCTAAGGTGCTCCTGCCACTCTTTGAACACGTAAGGCTCTGTGCCCTCAGCCACGGCCACTGGCTGCTGCCCAGACACTTGGTGCCCTGTGGAGATGCAGGCCTGCACCAACGTGGGCCAGAATCAGCTGATGCCAAGGTCTTGTTTCCTTCCTGTTCCACAGGATGACAGGCATGTGCAGTGGATCTCCATGTTTGTATTTCGAACCTTGCTGTCTACTGCAGAAGAGGAAGGAAAAAAGCTCCTGATGACACAAGTGTGTCACAGCCTGCTCCCACTCTTCTTCCACTGCCATGATGAGAATCAGAGTGTGGCAGAGGTGAGGACTCGCGGGCTGCTGCTGTTCCCCTGGGAGAGGGCTTGGCTGCCTCCTACCCTGGCACCTAGTAGGCTGGATCCTCCTCCTGGCCCTGGCACAGGGATGCTGATCCTGGGCTGTAGGGCGATTTCCGTGTCTCTACTGCTCTCCAGGCTTCTCAGGAAACCCTCCTTTGTGTGGCCAAATTCCTGAACAGGAGACATCTTGAAAAATCTGTAAAGAAGGAGAAACTGTGGAAGTTCATTGAGATCCTGGTAAGGAGGGCCAGGAAGCCACAGCCCCAGCCTGGAGCAGCCCCTGAGCGCGGTGCTCGGTGTGCGGGCTGGCAGCTGTGCCCCTGCCCGCTGCTGCAGCCCGAGGCCACGCGGGCTCTGCTCCAGGCTCCTGCGGCCCCAGCCGGGTGCCCATGGAACCCCAGCCCGGGGGGCTGCGGGGCCAACCCTTCCCTCCTGCCGCTCTCTCCAGCTGGCAGAGGACAGCAGCAGCGTGGCCGAGCACCTGCGCCGGGCCCTGCCCTACCTGCAGAGCCCACAGGAGCCCCTGCGAGAGGCGGCCGTCAGGTTCATGGGTGAGCCACGAGCTGGGCCAGGAGGGCGTGTGGGCACAGGGCTGGCGGCGCCGCTGGCAGGGAGCTGTGCCCTGGGCCTGACAGGCTCTGTGTTCCCAGGGACGGCCGGGCGGCACCTGAGGGGGAGGAAGGAAGAGCTCCAGCTCCTCTCTGAGGGTGAGTGAGGGCAGCGGGCTGCCAGCGGGGGCTGCCGGGGGAGCTGCGAGCCCTGCCCCGGCTGCGGAGGGCTCTGCTCCCTGTGCGGACCAGGGCCGGCGTGGGCAGAGCACACAGAGCTTTCAGGGCACCTGGGGGATTAGTGGCCAGCAGCTTCGGGCTGATCCAGCTGGTCCCTGCTCCCTGCTGGCCATGGCCAGAGCCGGCTGGGATGGCCCTGGCACAGAGTCCCCTCGGGTCCCCTCAGATGTGGGAACTGACCATGGCTCTGTTCCTCTCTCTTTCAGCCCTTGAAGGCCTGACCAATGACATCAGTGACGCCGTCGGAAGCCTGGCAGTTCAGACACTGTACATCCTCCAGGAAGCAGAGAGAGCTCCATATTCCATCTTCAATAACCTGTGTGATCGGCTCTGCAGGGCATGGAGGAGACGGTCTCGTCTGTCGGGGCTCGGCTGGCTGCGCTGCTGGAGCTCTGCAGAGAGCTGATTCCAGAGGCTCTGTCTGCTGGGGCCACCTGAGCCAGCAGGAATGTTTTATTTCTTTAACATTGTTCTTTTCTTCTTTTGTTTCTCTTTAGCATGTTAATATAGGATGTGTTGTAATAGACAGACTCCCAGCATCTTTCTTTTGCTGCCCAGGCTCTGCAGGGCCTAGGGGAAGAGGGAGAAAAGGGTTCCTGGGCTCAGCAAGCTGCCCAGGCTTGCAGGGTTGCAGGGAAAATGGCCAGAAGCCCCTTGGCCTTTGGTGGTTCTGCTGAAGCCTCTGTGCTGCCCACAGAGCAGATGGGCAGGGGCTGGAGCTGTGGGGATCTCTGTGAGAGCAGTGCCTGGAGATGGCCACAAGCCCTGTCCCAGGCAGGAAGCGCCATCCGTGTCCTCCTGCCCGTGTGTTCCTGGCTGGATTGCTGAGGGCTCCTAGGTGCCTCTTGGTGGGGCTCCTCTGGAGCTCCTGTGGGGCTGCGGCGCTGCTGCCGGGCAGGCTGGCCGGGCTGGGGAGAACCTGAGGAGACGGGGCCACAAAGGGATGAGGGGCTGCGGAAGCCCTGACAGGACAAGGCAGTGGGAAGGCACGGGGGGGACGTGTGAGGGAGTGGGTAACGTTGGCTCGGGGAGGAAAGTGGGTTGGAGCCAAAGAGACCACTCACCTCGATGTTCGTGTGGCAAACAGAGCACATTTATTCTCAAGCCCTTCCTTCTGAAAACCCAGTCTGGATGATTTCACTGGTCTGATCTCTGTGCCCCTTCAGATTCTGGCCTGGGCAATGCCTGCAGCCTTGGGACAGCTGCAAACAGGGAGCATTCCCTGCCACAAAGAGCCAAGGTGGGGCTGCAGGGCAGCTGCTCCAGCCCCGACTGCACTGCTGAATGCTGTGCTCTGGGGCTGGGGCTGCCTGCACAGGGGACTGCACTGGTGTGCCAGAGGAGACAGAGAAGCTGCAGCTTCAGCCTTACCGAGGTGGGTTTGTGGGCTGGGATGAGTGAGGAGGCTCCAGGAGATTCACAGAGCTCATCCTGCTGCAAGGACGAGGAAAAGGGAGCGGGAACTCAGCAGTGAGGAGAGCTGGGGGCTGGAGAGCAGCTCTGAATGACACTAAAATCCCACCAGACCTCTGAGACATTGCTGCTCCTCAGCAGTGAGAGGATGAGTCCCTAAGCCTGGGGGCTCGGCCTTCCTCATGGTGAGGGGCACCAGGGAAGGCAACAGTGTTATGGAGACTGGAATGGGCTGGGAACTCACTGGGGGAAAAGAGGGAACAGTTGGGAAGTAAAAGGCAGGTGGGGGAGAGAACTGGTCAGAGAAGTGCTGAGCTACTGCTTGAGCAAGCTGCAAAAAGTCATTTGGGGTCATCCCAGATTGATTCAATTTCAGAAGTTATTGAACAAGCTTATTTTTTGGGTGGTGGCATGTTTTCTCTTGGAGGTGTACACTCTGCAAACTTGAGCTGTGTTGCTGAAATGCTCAAGCCAGTCTGTGCTGCAGGGCACCCCATTTCTCCTTTGGCTGATTGCAGCCCGGTGCTGAGCTCCAGCAGGGCCCTGGCAGAGCCCAGAGCAGCCTCAGCACCCGCACAGCCCGGCTGCAAGGAGAGAAACCAGAAAGCCCCATCAGCTGAAGGCTCCTGTCCCCTTGTCCCAGCCGCCCGCGGTGCCCAGGCCATGCTGGCCGTGCCAGAGCTGTGCCCAGAGCTGCCCATCACTGCTGCCTTTGGGAGCAGAGCAGGAGGGCAGGACATGTGCCCAGCCTGCAGCCAGCCATGGCACCTCCAGCCCTCAGCAGCTGCCCAGAGCAGGATGCTCCTGTGCTCGCTGCCATCTCCCCAGAGCTCTGATCCCACCATCCCCAGCAGACAGGACCCACCTCACGCCATCCCCCGCTGGAAGAAAAGATGCTCCCAAATGATGCCCTCAGCCTTCTCCAAGGGCACAGCCCATCCACACCACAGCTGCTCCCAAGCACTTCCTGATCCAGACTGGACTCCACCTGAAACACTTCCTCTAGAAAGACAAACATCAAATTATGGAAAATAGGTTACAGAGAAAAAGGGGAACAAGAAAAAAGGTCAAAAATCTTATCTCTGTCAGGGCCCTAAGGAAGGCCCAACCCCTGCATGCCAGGGAAAAACCCACCATGGGTGAGGGAATCCCAGGCTTTCTCCCTTCCCCTGCACTGCCCCCATGGTGATCCCAAAGCAAACAAGGGCAGTGGAGCAGCCCAAGTCCTTCCTTGCCTGCAAAGCAAAGCAGCCCCTGCACAGGGTCTGGAGTCCCACCTCTTCTCCCACCATGGGGGTTTGTTTGTGTCAGGCTGGCTGCCCCAGCCCAGCCCCAGCCTGGGGCACGGTGGGTGCTGGGGGCTGTTGGCAGGGCCAGGAGCCCACTCCCATTTCGTACCCACCCCAGCCCATGCCCCCAGCCCTGCCAAAAGCAGCCTGGCAGCCGACTGAAGGATCAGCTGCATCCGCCCCAGCAAAGGGGGAACCTTTGGTTCCCAGCCAGGCTGAGCAATGCCGAAATCTGGGAGCATCCCCCTGCGTGTGGACTCATCTGCAAATTCCCTGTGGAACCTGGCTTTCAAGGAGATGTCAGAATCAAAGTCCACCATCTTCAGCCTGCCAGAGACCAGGTGGAGCAAGAGGTTGTCATCCTTGACGTCATCCTCGCTGTCCCCAGCAGCAGCAGCCCCACCTGGGACAGCTTCTCCAGGGGCTCCTTCTTCCCTGGGCCAGACCAGGCTGTCAGGGCTCTGCCCAGGGCCCCAGCATCCATGAACCATGGCAAGCAAAATCAGGGGGATGGTGGCCCCCTGTGCTTGCCACACCAGGTCTCCAGCTCAGCTCCAGCCCATGAGCTGTGTTCCCTTCTGCTGACCCCTGCTCAGAGCTACAGGCAGGACAAAACCTGTCTGGTTGGCTTTGCCACTGAGTGCCAAGCGATGTGTGCAGCTGTTACCTGCCAGGCCCCTGGATCCAACTGTGCACGTGGATCTCTCCCATCTTCTAGGGCAGAGGAACTCCCTTCACCCAAGGATCACGGAAAAGCTCTTCTAAGGATGGCCTGTTCAAGGGCTGCATGGACAAACACCTCTTAATGACATCCAGGCACTCTGGGGAGAGAAACCAGCAATCACCAGTCAGCTGGAGAAGTTGCCCCCTGTTCCCATGCCCAGGCCATGCTGAGTGTGCCCAGAGATGGGCCTAAACTTCCCCATGGATTCTCTGTTTGGAGGAGAGCAGGAGAACAGGACATGTGCCACCTCCTCAGCAGCTGCCAGAGCAGAATGCCCATGAGCTGCTGCTGTCTCCCAGCACTGGTATTCCCCCTGTGCCCACAGATGAGGATCCACCTTGAGAGAGCCATGGTGGGAACAAGATCTTTCCCCAGATATCTCCTGGCCCCTCCTGAATGGGAGCTTCCCCATGACCAGGTGGTGCAGCAGGAGGCCCAGGGACCAGATCGTCTCTGCCTCACCATGGTAGCGTTGCTGGTGGATCCCCTCTGGTGGGCTGTAGGACAGGGTTCCTGTGGAACACAGACACAGTTCATCAGGGGGATGCTGCAGCCTCCAGCACCTGGAGGAGCAGCCCCCGCGCCTCCTCCTCCGGCAGGAACCCCCGCTCCGCCAGGAAACCCGACAGGTCCTGGCACCGCTCAGGATGCTCCAGCACCAGCACAAAGCTGTCGGGGAGCTGAAGCCACTCCAGGAGCTGAATGACACCAGCACAGCCAGAGGAGACCTTGTCCAGCAGCGCGATCTCCAGGGCTGCGCTGGTGCCGTGGGGCTGCGGGAGGAGCACGATGCCGTCAGTGGGGCTGATGCCGTGCCGGGGGTCGGGAACCCCTCAGCCAGCCCGGGATGCTCTGCGCCCTGCGCTGGCCCCACGCCCGCTCTCCCTCCAGGCGTCCTGGCAGCTCCCACCCTGCCGGGCCCCGGCTCAGCCCCGCCCGGCACGGCCCGGCTTCTGCCGCTCACTCACCAGCTCACCCTAGTGCTGCTTGCTTTCGCTGCTTTCGCTGCTTTTGCTGCCACTGCAGCCGCTGCAGCTGAAATTCCATGTCCGTGTGTCCCCGTTTCCATGTGTCCCCGTGTCTGTGTGTCCCTGTATCCATCTGTCCTGTGTCCGTGTGTCCCCGTGTCCATGTGTCCCCGTGTCCGTGTGTCGAGTGTCCGTGTGTCCCCGTGTCCGTGTGTCCATATCCATGTGTCCCTGTGTCCGTGTGTCCCGTGTCCATGTGTCCGCTGCCCGCTCGCCCCCGTGCCCAGCCCCGCGCTCCCCGGGGCAGCCCCTGAGCCTGTCCAAACACGGGAACTTTGCCGTGTCCAGCCCAGACCCAGAGCCTGGACTCCTGCCCAGGGGCACAGGAATCCCCTCGGTCGCTGCTGTTCATTGTCCCTGCTGAGGGTCAAACACTCTTGGAGCACATTCCCTCAGTGCTGAATTTGTACCTGACCCAAGAACTGCACTTAGTCCCCAGCACTGATCTCCAAAAAGAAAACACCAAAAAACAAAACAAAACAGGGGAAGGCAAACTGTGTGTAGCTCATGATATTTTACACTGTCTAAAACTTGCCACGTCGTGGATCATAAAAGTGAGATCCACTTGCAATTAGTGAGAAGGAGAAGTAGTGAAAGATAGAAAAGGGTAGCATAAAAATAAACAGAGAAATACATCTTGGATTGTTTCTTTCCATTTTCATTTCATTTCTTAAAAGCTGTTTCAGTTTTCCAAGAACCTTTGCTGGAAGACGAGGAAGCTTTGAGCAGCTTTTGTCACAAGATGTGCCACCAGCTGCAGCTTTTCTTGCCTTTCCACACCATGTGTGCAGCTTGACTCTTGCAGAAAAGTGGGACAAATAGTTGAAGAACTTTACAATTTGTTCTTTCTTTATCTTGTGGGCTGGGCAGTTGGGCCATTGGTGAGATTTTCACTGTTATTGTTCTACCCTAAGAAACCATGATGGGCTACCAGGAATTGTCAGGGAATGCAAGCCTGACTGAATGCAGAGAAAGAATCTCCAGAGCCTGCAGCCAGAAATGGAGAGCTGTGTGATAATAATTCCAACATCCCCATGGACAGCTGAAAGTGATGTAGAAGATGGAAATGGGCTGACAGAGGGAGTTTGTTTCTGTGTTCATTTTAGAAGCTTCCACATCTCATGCACTGATATCTATCAAGAGTTCAATCAGTTCATGAAAAGCACCAGAACAATCTGGACCTTTCAGGAGATGACTGTAAGAACCTGAAAAGGAGAAATGCAGGCAATGACTTGGTGAACTTTGTTTGGAAGAAGGGTCACTTTTTCCAAATAATTTCTAATCCATCTCCTCTGCATTTGTCTTTCTGAAAAAGGCCATTTTCATCCCAGATTCCCCATGAAATGGGAACCCTGAGCTTGTGGAAGTGCCTGAAAAATGCCCTGTTCCTCTGCAGGGACACTCGGGCTGAGACAGGTGCCGGAGCCCTCTCTGGGGAAGCCTCCTCCGAGCTGGAATTTGTGCTCTGCTTGGAGAGGAGGAGGGCCGCAGGACATTCCATCTGCGCCGCTGCCCCGCAATGGGCGGGAACGCTGTGGGGAAGGCTGGGGGACACTGGAGCGGGATATGGATGGCACTGGGGGGACTGAGAGGGCCTGGGAATGAACTCAGGTGTATCGGGAGGGACTGGGCTGTACTGGGAGGGACTGGAGGGGCACTGGGGCTGTACTGGGCTGTACTGGGGATGAACTGGGCTGTACTGGGAGGGACTGGAGGGGCTGAATGGGCTGTTCCCGCCCTCCACTGCCTCCCATTGGCCGAGGCTCCTGCCTATCACGGCTCCAACCAATCAGCGTCAGGAATCATGGCTTTGGGAGCGGTGCCTGGAGTCTGCGCCATCTTTTCTTTTGCCTACAACTCCCGTCATGCTCTGCGGCCCCATAGAGCCCCAGTAAAGCCGGGACTACAACGCCCGTCATGCCCCGCGCTCCACAGAATCCCGGTACCGCCCCCATCTGTCCCATCAGTGTCCCCCAGACCCTCCGGGACCCCCAAGTGCCCCTCAGCGCCCATTCGGGACCACCAAAATATTACTGGCAAAGTACAAAAGAACAAGAAACTTTGGAAAAGCGTTTAATACAAATCCAATCCAACTTAAATCACTTGTCACAGCTGTAACTTCATTCCGTCAGCCCATTTAGCCTGGAAAGCCCTAAACACTGAAGTTGTTCAGGTACCCACAAATGTTCCATATAAAGAGCATTAGAAGGGGAGGAAAGAGAGAGAGAGACAGGAAGACAGAAGCTCCACAGAAAGACACACATGTGGCTCCCAGCTCCTGGGGCTCCAGTGCTGGCGAGACACAAACCCCAGGAGAAGGCAGAGTCCATAAGAGAGGCTGACATTGTGCTCCTTGGTTTTAAGCCCCTGGGCCTTCGTGGGCCTCCCCCCAGTTGGGACTTCTGATATCTCAGGTGTTCAGAGCTGGGTGAGCGCTGTCCCATCTGTGTGACTGATTGACAGCTCAGCCCAAGGTGTCTGGGGACATTGATCTCATCCAGCCTCTGACAGAGACCACGGTGACACTGGGGAACCTCATGGAGCCTCATGGAGCCATGGGTCAGTTGTGACAAGGCAGGTCCAAGGACACCCTGGTGACACTGGGGAACCTCATGGAGCCATGGGTCAGTTGTGACACTTTGGGGACCTCGTGGAATCAGAGGGGACCATTGGGAAGCTCCCATGGATCCAAGGGCCCAGGGTGACACTGTGGAGCCCAGAGTGTCACAGAGGAGCCATTGTGACACTGTGGGTCCCCATGGAACCAAGGGAACATGGGACAGGCTGATGCCTTAAGTTTTAGCTTCCATATTTTCCCAATTCTGTCCTGTATCTGTAACTCTAAACTTCATGCAGAGTGTCAGCAAGTTTTCTTACAGTGTAGTCAGACAAAACAATCCTTTTCCTGCCCGAGAACCAAAGACACCGCTGCAGCTTTGGGCCCAAAAAGTGAAAACAACAGCAAATTGAGGAGAGCAGACTGGGAGGGTGGGGCTGCATAATCTGAAGGTGTAATTGGACAATTAACCTCAATATGGAAATGAACCAAATCTTACAAAAGTGTGAAAATGCGTGACCTGGCATCCATCCTGGATGTACCCTCAGCCAGGCCCTTGTGCTGCCCAGGTGAATCCTTTGAAGGCCTTTTTAATAAATCCCCACTTTACTCCTGTAACACTGTCCAGCCTCTGCTCTAGGTGGCCTCTCAAGGCATCAAGGCCTGGCTGGCTGGGCCACCTGGGGGCCACCTGACAGGTCCAGCTGACCTTGGCATGTCCAGGGCTGCTGCTCATCTGCCCCTGGAGCACTGGGGCTCGGTGCTCTCCTTCCTGTGGAAAGAACTGTCCTTCTCCTCCAGGTGCCCATGGCCAGCATTTGGATTCCTCTTCTTAGTTTGCTTCTATGCAAAGATTGTTCCCAGATGAAATCTGCCAGGACAGACAGGTCTGGCTGGCTTGGCCACCCAGGGGCCACCTCTCATCTTCCTGTGAAACACTGGGACCCTGTGCTTTTCTTTCTTATGGGAAAAAAGCACCTTTCACATCCAGGCACCCATGGCCAAAGTTGGGAATCCACCTCCAGGATTCCCTATATCCAAGGATTTCTCCCAGGTGAAAGCTTCCAGGAGAGACAAGTCTGGCTGGCCTTGGTTTCCAAGGAGCTGATTCTTATCTGCCTTTGAAACACTGGGGCTTTGTGCTTTCCTTTATGATGAAAAGAACTCTTCTTCCTGCCCAGGTGCCCATGGCCAGAACTGAGATTCCACCTTCAAAATTCTGAATATCCAAGGATTTCCCCCAGATGAAAGGTGCCAGGAGAGACAGGTCTGGCTCTCTTGGCCTATGGTGACCACCTCTCATCTTCTTCCAAAACACCTGGGCTCCACGCTTCTCTTTCCTGTGGGAAAAACCATCCATCTTGACCAGATGCCTGTGGCCAAAGTTTGGAATCCTCCTCCAGAATTCCCTAGGTCCAAGGATTTCTCAGTGACAAAAGCTGCCAGGACAAACAGGTCTGGATGGCTTGGCCTCCCAGGAGCCTTCTCTCTCTGCTTCTGCCCCTGCAACAGTGGGGCTCTGGGCTTTCCTTCCTATGGAAAAGAACCATCCTTCCTAACAATGCAGAAATGGCCAAAACCGGGGTTCCACCTCCCAGATTCCCTAAATCCAAGGGTTGCTTTCAGACAAAAAAATACCAGAACAGAGAGGTCTGGCTGCCCTTGGCCTCTGATGGTCACCTTTCATCTGCCCCTGAAACACCGGTGTTCTGTGCTTGCCTTCCTATGGAAAAGAACTGTCCTTCTCCTCCAGGCAGCCAGGTCTGAAACTGGCATTCCACCTCTAAAATTCCCTATATCCAAGGACAAAATCTGCCAGCACCATCTGATCTGGCTGCCCTTGGCCTCTGGTGGCTGTGGCTCATCTGCCCCTGCAGCACTGGGGCTGGGTTGTTCCCTTCCTGTGGAGACCATGGTGGCACGGTGAGGACCTGGTGGAACCATGGAGTCCATTGTGACACTTTGGGGCCACGGTGACACCACGGAGCTCCATGGAACCCAGAGACCACCATGACTCTGTGGGGCCTTGTGGAACCGTGGAGACCATCCCAACCCTTCAGGGCCTCGTGTCACCAAGGGGGCATTGTGACACCTCAGGGCCTCCTGGAAGCAAGAGACCATTGGGACACTGTGGGGATCCATGGAATGAGGGGAACAGGCAACAGGTCTGGCAGGCTTGGCCTCCCAGGGACCACCTGACAGGTCTGGCTGATCTTGGAATGTCAAGGACTGCTTCTCATCTGCCCATGAACCACTGGGGCTCCGTGCTTTCCTTGCTATGGAAAATAACTGTCCCTCTTTTCAGACATCCATGGACAAAATTGGTACTTCCCCTCAAAAATTTCCTGTATGCAAGGGTATCTGCCAGAAAAAGACCTGCCAGCTCTGGCTGGCCTTGGCCTCTGATGGTCGCATCTCAGTTGCCTCAGAAGCACTGGGGCTCTGTGCCTTCCTTCCTGCAGAAAAGAACTGACCCTCTTGTCCAGGGGCCATGGCAGGAGCTGGAATGTGGCCGCCAAAATTCCATCTATCCTAGGATTGCTCCCAGACAAAAGCTGCCAGGACAGACAGTTCTGCCTGGCCTTGGCCTCTGGTGATATGAGCAGAATGTTTTCCTTTGCAAACACCTTGGACAGGGCCCAGAGATCTCCCGAGCTGGGTTTTGCAGGCCTCAAGAACATAACCCACGTATGGAGGCTGATGTGCCTGGGCTCAGCTGTGAAGAGACTGAGGACAGATCAGGAGTGGCCTGGCAGGGCTTGAAAGGTGGATTCTGAAATGGTGGAGCTTTTCTCCATAGTGGGAATCAGGCAGGGAGAGAAATTATGCCCCAAATGCAGCTGGGGAAGTCCAGACTGGACACAGGAGGAGAAAGGAATTTCCCTCCCAGGGCAGGGCTGTGGTGCAGCACATCCCCAGCAGGAGCCTGGAGCAGCCCAAGGCTTTGTGTGGCCAGGCAGGGGCAGCAGGAGGCAGAGCTGCCAGCAAAGGAAGGGCCAGCGAGGTGGGGCAGCCGGGGGTGACGACAGCCTGCAGGGACAGAGGCGCAGGGCAGGGACACCGTGGGACAGCCTGGGCTGCAGAGGGCTCAGGGATGTGCAGCAGCTGCAAGGCCCTGACAGAGCCAACCTGTGCAGCCCTTTGGCCATGGCTGCTGGCCCTGGGCCTGAGGCCACCAGGGGACAAGTGACCCTTGCAGCCCTGGGGCCTCAGTGCCTCCTTGTCCCTGCTCAGCAGCCTGGCAGGGGCCGCCCCATGGTCCTGCCCTTGGCACTGCACATCCCCACATGCCAGTGCCCATCCCGGGAAGAGCCCTGAGCAATGAGGGAGGGACAGGATCTGCCTTGCCAGGGGCTGGGGCTCAGGCCTGTGCCCTTTGCATTCCTGAAACACATCCAGGTTTGCTCAGCACCAGAGACACCTTTCCCTTGCTTGTGCCCAGCTGTCATCACTGACTCCAGTGTTCTGCTCTGACGGGAACCTGGGGAAACTTTCTCAGTCCTGTTCCTCAGTGGGACCCATTAAAACTTCAAGAAACTTTGGAGTTTTAATTTAACTTTGAGTTCTTTAGAAGTTTTTTGAAGACACTCTCAGGGACTGAGTCTGATGTAAACAACACCAAAGCCCTGAGAGGGTCATTAAAGTTTTCCTATTCCAGTTGTGAAGAAAGATTTCAATCTGCTTGTAAGAAATACACATTCCTGTTTTAAAGCGTGTAATTTATTACATTTCTCTTTAGATCAGAGGCTATTCAGCATTCTATGATTGATATTGACCCAGGGTCTCCCCTCAGGAGCTCTGGCCTGCTCAGAGAAGCTGTGCCCTGAGCTCTGGCCCAGCGTGGACAACCTTGCTCCACATTGCCCCAGCCCATCCTGTCTGTCCTCACTCACCTGGGACCTGCTGTGCCTGCAGAGCTGGCTGCACCCAGCCTAAGAGGGGCTTTCCCTTTTTCTATGTTTGGAACAATCTAAAACCCCTGAGTTTCCCCATGAAAACAGACACCCTCCTCAGGTGTGTGCCAGCCCAAGGTGCCACCAAAACTCCTCCAGACCGGCCCAGGGCCAGCTGTGAGGGTGGATCATCAGCCCCAGCTGCACTGGGCACTGCAAGGGGCTGTGGCCATGGGCACTGCACTGACCCCACTGCTGGGTTTGGCTGCCACGGCAGCCCTGAGAAATTAAACTGTCCTTGGAAACACTGGGGAGGACTGGGACATACTGGGGAACACTGGGAATGCTGTGGGAGACACTGGGACATACTGGGAGTGATCCTGTGGGGCACTGGGACAGCCTGGGAACATGAGGAATGCTGAGGGGGAATCTGGGTGGGCTGGGACACACTGGGACATACTGGGAGTGAAACTGTGAGTGAAACTGGGGGATACTGGGACAAACTAGGGACATTGTGGGGAAGACTGGGCAATACTGGGGCATACTGTGGATGACATTGGGATGAACTGGGAGGGCCTGGGAATGAACTCAGGTGTATTGGGAGGGACTGGGCTGTACTGGGAAAGATTGGAGGGGAACTCGGTTTCTACTGGGCTGTACTGGGGATGAACTGGGCTGTGCTGGGACGCCCTGGAGGGGCACTGGAGCTGTACTGGAATGGGCTGTTCCCGTCCCCGCCACCTCCCATTGGCGGAGGGTCCCGCCCATCACTGCTTCCAACCAATAAGCGTCAGGGATCATGGCTTTGGGGGCGGTGCCTGGGGGTCTGCGCCATCTTTTCTTTTGCCTACAACTCCCGTCATGCCCCGCAGCCCCATAGAGCCCCGTTAAAGCCGGGACTACAACGCCCGTCATGCCCCGCGCTCCACAGAACCCCGGTACCGCCCCCATCTCTCCCGTCAGTGTCCCCCAGACCCTCCGGGATCCCCAAGTCCCCTCAGCGCCCATTCGGGACCCCCCAAAAGCGTCCCCGGATCCCCTGAGTGCTCCCAGCCCCACAGGTGCCCGGTACAGCCACTTCTGGGAATTCCTCTCCTCTCATCCCCCGCGGCCCCAGAGCCCCTCAGAACACAGTTCCGCGCCTAAAATTCCTGCCGCGCCCTGCGCCCTGAGGAACCCGGTTAAATCTCCCCAAGCTCCCCCGAGTGCTCCCCGGACCCCGAAGGGCCCCAAATTCCCCTCGCTGACCTCCAGGGCCCCGGACCCCCGAGTGCTCCCCCGGACCCCGAACTGCCCCTCAGGATCCCTGAGTGCCCCTCCAAGCGCCCGCCCGGCTCCCCCAGGGGTCCCCAGACCCTCAAGTTCTCTCTGAATTCCCTCCCCAGACACAAAACTGCCCCAAATGTGCCCAGAAATGTCTCCGTGGGCCCCAAAGTGGCCGCTTTCACCCTGTCTGTGAAAATGATAAAAATGATGATAAAAATAATACAAATAAAGGAAAATACAATAAAGGGGGTAAAATCAATAGCCAATAGTGGTCAATGAATTAATGAAGGGAATTGTGTTACTTAGAACCAATGACCAATCCGTTTTTGGTTGCAAAAAACATACAGAGATTTTTTTATAGAAGCATTAAGATGAAATGTTAAAATATAGAATAATATTTTTATGCATAAGCAAAATAAAATTTTAATTATTATTATCAAAAATCAATCAGTTTAATTAATTTAATTAAAAATTCACTTAATTTTAATTATGAAGAAAAATGCACAATTTTTAAAAAATGTTTTGGGATGTCAGTCCCAGGTGGGCAATATCAGGGGGTAAGGGGATGTGGTAAATGGATGTGATTCATGCTGAATAAGTTGTGTCCTAGATTGCAAGGCAAGATGTATTCAATTGCCATCTGTTAGAGGTTGGTTCACTGCATTGTTTATTTTATCTTTTTATTTTCTTCCCTAATAAAGAACTGTTATTCCTGCTCCCATATTTTTGCCTGAGAGTCGCCCTTAACTTCAAATTTATAGCAATTTACAGGGAGGGGTCTGCATTTATTTTTTTCCCCATTTCAGGGAGGGTCCTGCCTTCCTTAGCAGACTCCTGTCTTTGCAAACCAAGACAGATTTTGGCACCCAACGTGCAGCTCGAGGGCACAGAAACAAAAAAGAGAATAACAGTTCTTGAGTAATCCAATTTCTGTGTGCTGCTACAGAAACCTCGTTCAGCGGCACCCTGTGCTCCAGCCTGCCCTGGTTTGGGTGACACGGAACCGTGGCTGCATTTCTCCATTTGCAGGCCCTGATCTAAACACGGCTCCTACAGCCAAGGCTGCTGTGGCTGTTCTCCGGTTTGTTTTATGGGTGAATAAGGGGAAGAATTCATGGATCTTTAACTTCCTCTGGGAAGCAGGCACATGGATTCACAGCTGTCACACACTGACTGTGTGCTTTTGGGGTTACTTTAATAGTGGCACCTACTGTGAGGAAATGACACCAGGGGAAATTTTCTCCCAACCCTTTAACCATCTCTTTGGGTTTGCCCCACCAGTTTGTGAAGGGCTCAGATCCACTCCAAATACCAATGATCTCATACAGGGGCTGTGTTGCTGTTAGCCCTGTTCTATTTGGCACTGAGAGACAAGGGAAGATTAACCTGGATAACCACCCTGACACCCAGCCCAGAACCTGACACGGCCCCAGAGACCAGGGATGCTGCTGCCCCAGAGCCTGACCCTGCCCCACAGCCACCCCAGATATGAACCACCCAGACTGGGTGGGGGTCTGGTGAGGGAGATGCAGGAGATGCTGAAGGAGTGCATTCCCCAGCTGGTGAGAAGCCCTCCCCCTGCCCCAAAAAAGGAGAGTCTGATGGGGCAGCAGTGGAACCCACAGATGTTACAACTGTCCAGGTTCAGCTGAGCCACAAAGGCAGCCACAGCCAGCAGCAGTCGCCCCTGTAGAAACAAGGAGGTCTAAGATGGAATCAGAGCACCCAGATAAGGGAAGGCCCTCACAACCCACAGGGGAGCCAGAGGTTGCGATCATCACGAGTCCCTGACGTACAAAAGTCTCTGTAACAAGGACATTGAACGACGGAGACGTGAGGCTTATACAACCTGACTGCTTCAAGACTGAGACCTCATGGGTACAGGTGTCCAGCTAGATGGTGGTGAGGCAAGGAATTTGGGACCCATGACCCAAGGCTCAGGTATGAATCAGATTTTTGTAAGGGAGCCAGGGTCCCTTTCCCTCTGGGAGCGGATTTTAATGAGTGTCAGAGAGAGGTTTGTCCACGGGGAGAGAATGCAGGAGCACCAGCATAGAACGTGCTGGAAAACCCTTGAGGAAGGGATCCAACAGCTGAGGGAAGTGGCAGCATTGGAGGTACTCTTTGGGAGGGATGGACAGCATGATAATGACCCCAACAAGGTCAGGGGCACAGGGCAAATGCTGTGGAGTCTGGCAAGGCTGGGGCCATCTCAGTACACCACCTTCACTGCCACGATCAATGCTGATAACAGCCGAGAGACAGTGGGCTCTGCTGCCAACAGCTGAGAAATTGTGAGAGTATGATCCATGGCCCAGTGCAGGCTCATGGCTCTGCTGTGGGCAAGGAACTCAAAGAGGAGATGAGGGAGATGAGGGTGGAGGTGAGGAGGAACAGTTCCCACATTGCCCCAGTGCGAGTCACAGGCCCCAAAGTCAGAGCCCAACGTTCCCCAGCCAGAGAGAGAGGGTACGCCCCACGGGCTGGCCTGGGGTTCTTTCTGCGTGACCATGGGGAAGACATGGGAAGGTGGGATGGGAAACCCATTTCTGTCCTGGCAGCGTGGGTGTGTCAGCTCAAGGAGGGAAGCACTGACTGAGGGAATTCCAGTAAAGTGAAGGCAGCCTCAACCTCCCATGACCGTGCTTCCGAGTATGATTTGTCAGATCACCTTTAAAGTACCTCTACCATGTATGCCTAGGAAAAAAATTTTATCCAGGGCTAGAGGGGCCCTGCCTCTATCCAGGGAGAGGCACGGGAAAACTGGATCTTTTGGTCAGTGTGGATCCGATGGCCTGGCACATCAGAGCCACAAAAATATAAAGCCTTAGCTGATACTGGTGCACAGTGTACCCCAATGCCATCGGGACATGTGGGGCAGAACCTGTTTCCATTGCCGGGGTGACAGGGGGATCGCAGCAATTGACCCTGGTGGGAGCCGAGGTGAGCCTGACTGGGAATGAGCAGCAGAAACATCCATTGTGACCGGCCCAGAGGCCCCGTGTGTTCTGGGCATAGACTTCCTCCAGAACGGCTGTTACAGAGACCCAAAGGGACTCAGGTGGGCTTTTGGCATAGCTGCTGCAGAGGCAGAGGACATTAAGCAATTGAACACCTTGCCTGGACTGTCAGAGAACCCATCTGCAGTAGGACTCCTGAGGGTGGAAGAGCAACGAGTGCCAATTGCCACCTCGACAGTGCAGGGCCAGCAGTATTGAACGAATCGGGATGTTGTGATCCCCATCCACAGAATGATCCGTGAGCTGGAGAGCCAAGGGGTGGTCAGTAAGGCCCACTCACCCTTCCACGTCTGGTCTGTGCACATGTCTAATGGAGAATGGAGATTGACTGTAGACTATTGTGGCTTGAATGAAGTGACTCCACTGCTGAGCGCTGCTGTGCTGGACATGCTGGAACTCCAGCACAAGCTAGAGTGCAAGGCAGCAAAGTGGTACGCCCCTGCTGACATTGCTAACGCGTTTTTCTCCATTCCTCTGGCAGCAGAATGCAGGCCTCAGTTTGTTTTCACCTGGATGGGCGTGCAGTACACCTGGAACTGACTGCCCCAGGGGTGGAAACACAGCCCCACCATCTGCCATGGACTGATCCAGGCTGCACTGGAAAAGGGTGAGGCTCCAGAACACTTGCAATACATCAACGGCATCATTGTGTGGGGGAACACGGCAATGGAAGTGTTTGAGAAAGAAGAGAGGATTGTCCAAATTCTGCTGGAAGCTTTGCCATCAAGAAGAGCAAAGTCAAGGGACCTGCCTGAGAGATCCAATTCCTTGGGTAAAGTGGCAAGATGGACAGAGTCAGATTCCAACTGAGGTCATCAATAAGATCACCGTGATGTCTACCCAGCACCAAGAAGGAAACACAAGCTTTCCTAGGTGCCATAGGTTTTTGGAGAATGCCCATTCTCAAGTACGGCCAGATTTTGAGCCCTCCCTACCTGGTCGCCCGCAAAAAAAAAACAATTTCCACTGGGGCCCTGAGCAGCAACAAGCTTTCACCCAGATCAAGCAGGAGATCGCTCATGCTGAAGCCCTTGGCCCAGTCAGGACAGGACCAGATTTCAGAAGTGTCTTCAAAGTGGATAGACTATATTGAAAACAATGCAGAGATAATTGTTTTGTCCTTTTAACTTTTCTTACTTATATCTTGATATCAGCAATATCCAATTGATATTGACCCCCAGCACCTTGTTATACAATCTGAATACATATGAAAATCATGATCCTTCATGGCTGACAATCAATAACACTTTGTCCCTACCCACCCCCCACCATTTCCCTCATCCAACCCCTGGCACTCCTATGGATCAGGAATGTTGTGGCCAGAAGGACCAGGGCAGTGATTCTTCACCTGCGAGACAGAGTGAAAATTTAACAGGGTAGAAATCCATTTGGATTTCGGTGAAATGTGCTCCTTTGAGCTTGCTAACATGAGTGAAATATTCTGTTTAGTCTGGTAACTGCAGCACTAGCAAAGTTGCCCCAGCTAAAGAGAAAGAATGCAAATTTCCACACTAAAAAGAGATAAGAAAGACTCCTTGGGCCTTTAAACAGACCACGCAGAGTGACCCAGGAGTTCTTTCTGTACTTTCTGACAAAAACAAGTGTAACTAGCTCTAAGTGTAACATTAAATCATCAGAATGAATATGCATGAACCTATTGTGAAATTCAATGCCTATGGAAATTAATTAAGGGTAATAAAAAAGTTTTGGGACTTCTTAGGGGTGTGCATGTCCATTGAAGGGCGATGAGTCCCTACATGTGTCCAGCGCTGCAAATAAACATACCATTCCCTACAAATCTTTATTGGAATTGTGGGGTTTTTATTTTTCATCCATGTTTCACCTGTGCTGGGCACTGGTTGGGCAGCACCTTGAGTGCTGGGTCCAGTTCTGGGGTCCCCAATTTAGGAAGTGTCGGAGTCCAGGACACTGCAGCACCAAGGGAATCAACAGGGCACTCTGAGGCCTCATGGAACCAAGAGGCCACTGTGACCCTGCAGGCCCTTGTGGAACCATGCAGAGCTTTGTGACAGAGCAGGACCTCGTGTCATGATGGGGCCACTGTGACCCTGCAGGGCTCCAGTGACCCAAGAGGCCTGAGCTACTCCTCAGGGACTCATGGAATGAAGGAAACATGTTTGACACCGTGGTGGCCCTTGGGACCAAGAGGCCATTGTGGCACTGTGGAAGCAAGGAGAGCATTGTCGCCCTGCCAGACCTCATGGAACCAAGAATCCACTGTGACACTGCAGGGCCTTGGGGACCACGGTGACATTGTGACACTGCAGGGCCCAAGGATCCAAGGGACTTTGTGACACCAAGGGATCCCATGGAACCAAAGGGACATTGTGACACTGGGAGGCCTCATGGAATCATGGAGACCACTGGGACACTCTGGGGCCTCATGGAACCCTGGTGATACGAGGTTGTCTGGGAGTGTTGATCTGCTGGAGGGTAGGAGGGCTCTGCACAGAGCCCTGAACAGCCTGGATCCAGGGCCCAAATCCAACAAGGTGAGGTTTAACAAGTCCCAGTGCTGGGTCCTGCACTTTGGCCACAACAACCCCTGCAGCGCTACAGGCTGGGGACAGAGTGGCTGGACAGCAGCCAGGCAGAAAGGGACCTGCAGGGACTGATGGACAGCAGGCTGGACATGAGCCAGCAGAGTGCCTAGGTGGCCAAGACGGCCAATGGCTCCTGGCCTGGATCAGGAATGGTGTGGCCAGCAGGAGCAGGGCAGTGATTCTTCCCCTGTGCTGGGCACTGGTTAGGCAGCACCTTGAGTGCTGTGTCCAGTTCTGGGCCCCCAATTAAGGAAGGACATGAAGGGGATGGAGCATGTCCAGAGAAGGGCAACAAGGCTGGTGAGGGGTCTGGAGCACAAGTCCTGTGAGGAGCGGCTGAGGGAGCTGGGTTTGTTGATATTGGAGAAGAGGAGGCTCAGGGAAGAAATGGTGGTGTCAGGGCACACGTTGGACTTGATGATATCCAGGGTCTTTTCCAACCTTGCTGATGCTGGGATTCTCTGAAACCACCCTTGGAGCAGTTGCAGGAGGAGCCCTGGGCCTCCTCTTCAGAAGCTCCAGCAGCCCAGGTCCCTCAGCTTCTCCTCACAGCCCCAAAGCCCATCCTGTCAGTCCTGCAGAGCCTCTGCAGCTCCTCCTCACTGCCCAGAACAGGGAGCCCCAGAGCCAGACACAGAAGCCCAGATGTGCCCCCCTGGCCTGGGGTGCCTCTGGCAAGGGAGCAGCACCAGGCACTGCAGGAGCCTGCAGACAATTCCTGCAGCACTTGTGGGATGATCCTGCTCCCCAAGGGATGTTCCCATGGTGCCAAGTCAGGAACTGCAATGGGGAGTGGGGCCAGAGAGGAAAGGGCAAACAGGGATGGGCTGTGTGCAGGGGAGGGAACAGGGGTGCGCAAGAGGAAGGAATCTGGACCAGGGAAGAGTAAAGAAAGCAAAGGGGAAGCCAAGGAAATGCTCAGGGCAGTTTGGGGGTGGCTGCCAGCCAGCCCTGGCTCTGAGCAGCAGCGTCTGCAGTGGGACAGGAAACTCCCAGCTGATGGGAACAAACTTTCTGGCTGACTGCAGAGGCCAGGACAAAGCTGAGTGGTTTCCCTGGCGTCCCCCAGCCCTTCCTGGCCCCAGGGGCTGATGGCATTTGTGCTGCCTCAGGTCCATGTCCCCACAGCACCAGCATGGGGGTGCTCCCGCCTGCTGTGTGCAATGCAAACAGGGGCTGCTGAGCCAGGGCTGCCGTGTCTGTGCCTGCAAGGATGTGGCACCTCTGTGAGCTGGGGGAGAGGCCAGGGCTGCAGAGGGGGGATGTTGTTGGCAGCTCCATGAGGACGCTCTGGGACGCTGCCCTGGGCTGTGCAGTGCACTGGGGATGGATCAGCCCCTGCTCTGCTGCTCCTTCCCGTCTCCCCCAGGGCCCTTGCAGAGCACAAGCCGTGCTGTTTGCCCCCAGCCTGCCCACGGCCAGCCTGGGGCTGCTCACGGGGGTTTTCTGTGCTGAGCATTGGCCTGGCCGTGTTCCTGAGAGAGCCTGGGCAAGGAGCCTGGAGCCCCCAGGCCCTGGCCTGAGGCGTCAGCGCTGCCCCAGCAGTGCCCATGGCCTGTCCCTGCTGCAGCCCCGGCACTGCCACCCCCAGGACTGTGCCCGGCCCCGAGAGCTCTCAGGCCCTGCAGCAACACCAGGGCCACCAGGGCAGCGGGGCAGGGCCACGGGAGCAGCACTGGCAGCACCAAGTGCTGCTGCTCCTGGGCACAGCTGCTGTGCCAGCACTGATCTGCCCCAGCTCTGCACACAGACATTGCTGCTGCAGCTCCAGAGAAGGTAATAAAAGGGCATCTCTGAAGAACAATCTACTGGGAAATCCTTTAACTCCTTTAAAGCTGCTGAGAGTGCAACCCCTCATTGACACAATCTGTGGCCACAGGGAAGATGGAGAGAAACAAAATGAGAAATGGCACAAACAATTATATTTCTTTGTGGAAAATATGAAAAAAGTAAAACGAAGAAAAAGAACCTCCGCATGAAACCAACAATAAGTATCAAATTTGACTTTTAATACAAGTGATTTAAAGCAATTGGCTAGCAGTTTAATGTTCCTGAAAGCATCCAGTCATCAGTCTCCCCACTGCAGCCTTGAGCTCCTTGTTCCTCAGGCTGTAGATGAGGGGGTTCAGGGCTGGAGGCACCACCGAGTACAGAACTGACAAGGCCAGATCCAGGAATGGGGAGGAGATGGAGGGCAGCTTCAGGTAGGCAAATATTACAGTGCAGAGGAACAGAGCAACCACGGCCAGGTGAGGGAGGCAGGTGGAAAAGGCTTTGTGCCGTCCCTGCTCAGAGGGGATCCTCAGCACAGCCCTGAAGATCTGTACATAGGAGAAAACAATGAACAGAAAACATCCAAATGCCAAACAAGCACTAACAGCAATAAGCCCAAGTTCCCTGAGATAGGATTTGGAGCAGGAGAGCTTGAGGATCTGTGGTATTTCACAGAAGAACTGGCCCAGGTCATTGCCATGGCACAGGGGGAGGGAAAATGTATTGGCTGTGTGCAGCAGTGAATAGAGAAAGGCACTGGCCCAGGCAGCTGCTGCCATGTGGGCACAAGCTCTGCTGCCCAGGAGGGTCCCGTAGTGCAGGGGTTTGCAGATGGACACATAGCGGTCGTAGCACATGATGGTCAGCAGGAAATACTCTGTTGCACCACAGAAAACAAAAAAGAAGACCTGAGCAGCACATCCTGTGTAGGAGATGTTCCTGGTGTCCCAGAGGGAATTGTGCATGGCTTTGGGGACAGTGGTGCAGATGGAGCCCAGGTCGCTGAGGGCCAGGTTGAGCAGGAAGAAGAACATGGGCGTGTGCAGGTGGTGGCCGCAGGCTACGGCGCTGATGATGAGGCCGTTGCCCAGGAGGGCAGCCAGGGAGATGCCCAGGAAGAGGCAGAAGTGCAGGAGCTGCAGCTGCCGCGTGTCTGCCAGTGCCAGCAGGAGGAAGTGGCTGATGGAGCTGCTGTTGGACATTTGTGCTGCCTTGGCATGGGGATCTGTAAGAAAAGTAATCATAGAATAGTTAGGTTTAGAGAGGACTTTAAATATCCCAGCACAGCTTGGGGGCACTTTCCCCGACTGCCTGCCCAGGGCTCTGCTGCCTGGAGCTGTCTCTACCAGGAGCTGCTTCCCTGTGCCTAGGTTTGGGTCCTGACAGTGTTGCCAGAAATCAGCCCAGCACTGGGGACTCAGCTCTGCACTTCAGACCCCTCCCAGCTCAAGCAGTGCCCAGGGGCAGCTCTTGCTCTTCAGGCTCTGCTGGCAATGTCAGAGCAATCCTGAGGAGTCTGGAAAAGCAACACTGATGTTGCCTCTAAGGGGGCCTGTGCTGATTAATGTTACTCCCTGGCTTATTCACATTTGAGAGAATTTTTTTTTAATTTTGTAAACCTAAACTGAGAGATGAATATCTATGTGCAATTTCCCATCCAGGCAACCCAGAGCAGTCGATTAAAAGGCAGGATTTTCCCCTTTATGCATCCCCTGCCTTGCTGTGCTCCCATTATGATCTGCTTGGAAATGTTCTGCAGTTTAATGTCATGCTGGACACAGGTTCGAAAAATCCAGCAACGTCACCACACAAGGAGAATATTTCCAAGCCTTACCAGCTGTCTCCATCCACCCACACCTTGTCCCCCAGCACTGGGAGCAGCTCCAGGGCTGGCTGAGAGCTGTCCCTGGCAGGCAGCAGAGTCCCTGGCCCAGCACAGCGCCCTGGGCTGCAGGACCCTGCTCTGCAGGACAGCCCTGGGCACCCCTGGCTGCTCTGCACAGGAGATGAGCAGAGAACGCACTCACAGGGGCTGTGGGCATTGGCATGTTCCAGCTTTAGGAGATCTCTCCAGGAGCTGCAGCTGCATTGTCCTGCAGCCAGAGGTTCCTGTGCCAAGGGCTGGCAGTGATTCTGCCCCAGGCACTTCTCAGCCCCTTCCCAGCCCTGACTGATTGAAGCTCTCTGTGCCTCTGTGCTGTGCCCAGGCTGGCTGCAGGCAGTGCCCCAGCCCTGCTGGGCTGGGAGAAGAGCTGCTCAGCAAGAGAAATGTGATTTTGAAGCTCTGCTTGGTTACCAGGCTCACCCTCTGTGCCAGGAGCCCGGCCCAGCTCAGCAGCACAGACACAGCACAAGGACTTTAATGACCCTCTGGGGCTTTGTGCTCAGGCCCTGAACATCAGGCCCTGAGAGGGAGCTGCAGAAACCTCTCCAGAACTCCAAGTCCGAATCCAACTCCAAAGTTTCTTGGACTTTTAATGGGTCCCACTGAGAGACACGACTGAGAAAGTGTCCCCAGGCCCCAGGCAGAGCAGAGAACTGGAGGCACTGATGGCAGGTGGGGACAAAGAGAAGCCAAGTCTTGGTGCCCTGGGGCACAGCAGGGTCTGTGCCACCAAGGGCTGTGAGGAGACTCCTTGTCCTGAGGCCCTGGGGCCTCCTGGCACAGCCCCAGCCAGGCTGGGCACTGTCAGCCCCTGCTCCTGCCTTCAGCATCCCCCCCTAGCCCACATCCCAGTGGCCTCAAGGATCTGCTGGAAGGAGTCCCTGGGGAGCCTTGGTCAGGAATGGCCCTGGGGGCTCCTTCATGCTCCCAGGGACTGCAGGTTTTTCAAAGGACTTTGGCTTTTGCTTTTGCCTTGGAGTCTCTGAGAGCTTTGTGCAATCATGGCCTCCAATATTCTGCATTAATTAGTCCCTGGAGAGGCTTTGTCCAGAACAACACTCAGTGGGGCCCATTAATGCTTCAAGGTACTTCAGTTATTTTAAGGTACTTGGTGTTTCCCTTTTGCTACAGACTCTGTCAGAGGTTTGTGCAATCATGGCCCCAATTATCTGCTTTAATGAGTCCCTTGGGAGCTTTGTACTGACACTCAGTGGGGCTCATGAATACTTTGAGATTCTTAACTTTTGTAAGGTACTTTGGATTTTCCTTTCCACATTGAGATTTCTTTGTGCCATTTTCAGTCTCTGAGAGGTTTTTGTGCTATCCTGGCCTCCAGTTCTCTTCTCCAAGGACTCCATGAAGAGCCTGTGGTATAGATGGACCTTTGTGGGTCCCATTAATGCTTTAGACTCCAACCACTTTGGGGTTTTCCTCTGACTTTGACTCCTGGAAAGGTTTGTGCAATTTCCTCTCAGGCCCTGAGGTTCCAAGTCTCAGCTCCAAATGCACCACAGGGCTCATTAGGAGCAAGCAAGTCCTGACAAACCATGGGTCTGCCTCAGTTTCTCCCTGCTCTAGTGCAGTTCATCAGGAAGTTTCTGTAGTGCTTTTGGTTCACCAATTTGAGATTTCTTGGCCAATGCATCAATTAGTGTGGTGGGTTCAGTGTTGGCTAATTACCAATGCACTCACTAGAATCTACTTACTAATTTCCTGCTGTGAGATAGGATTAGGAGAAAGGCAAAGTGGGCTCAAAACTTTAAAAGAGTGTCAAGAAAAGTTTATTAACAGTAACTAAATGAAAGAGTAATAAGAATCTGAACAAAATTTTCAGAAAACTTCCCCTCTCCATAAAACCTGGCAATGTAGAGGCAAAACCTGAAATTTTCAGTCAGTTTACCACCTCTACAATATTCTAATCTTTCTTCAGTTCACATCAGGAGAGAAGTACCTCTTGTTAATGTTATGGAGACTTCTCCACAGGAAAATAGTTATCTCATGGCTTTTCATTTCCACAAATAGCAGCTGCCTGGAGAAATATGCAATTGTGAACTCCCTCGCATATTTTCCCACCTTTTCCCACAGCTGTGCTTATGGGCCATGCCAAGTTACGGGGTATTAGTTTTGAGATGAGCTGTTTAAGAGCAAAGGTTCCCTTCATCTCTTTCTGAAATCATCTTCATCTCTGGGAACAGAGGTCTTCTTCTCTCCCTGAAGGCACAGGGTCTCATCACTTTTCTCCCTTTCTCTGTTCAAACCTCTCATTGGGGATCACAGCTACTGCAAGATTTACTTACTTTAGCACAGAGGCCTTTGCTGAAACAAGTCATCTCCCCATACTTTTCAATGCCTTATAGAGAAAAAGAGTCTGATGTATCAATGACATCCTTCTCCATAGCTTCAGCAGAGGATTCCAGCCCCAAGATCAAGGCATCTCCTCATCCCTCCCATCTGGGACTCAACTTCCTCTTCCCTGCCCTCGGTGTGTCCATGTTGCTCCTCTGTGTGCCTGCCCTGTGTCCTTTTCTCTCACTGGAGGGAGGATGGCAGCACTGGCAGAGTCAATATCTCCCGGGGCTGCAGATGGTTCCGTGAGCCCGGCCGGGCTCGGTGCTTGCGGCCGGAGCTGTTTTGCCATGGAGGTTTCTGCAGCGGCTGCGCTGGGGCTGTGTCAGGCTGGGCCGCGCTGGGGCAGGGCCAGGATCTCAGCAGCCAGGCCAGAGCCCAGCAGCAGCACGGCCGGGGCCGATGGCTTCTCCTGCCCTGCCCGCCGGCTGCGGGCGAAGCCCAAGGGCGGCAGAGCCTTGGCCGAGCCGGCCCGGCCCGGGGCTGCTCCTGGGGCCCGGCGGATCCTGGCCGGGCCCGGGCTGGCGGCGGGGCAGGGCTCGGCAGGGCCAGATGTCAGCACCCGCAGCCACGGCCCGGCCTCGGCCCCGCGGCCTCCCCTGCCCTGCCCGGCAGCCGATGGCGCCTGGCGGCTCCCTGGGAAGGGGCCCGGCCCCACGGCAGGAGCCGCCCGGCCCCACGGCCGAGACGGGGCTGGGCCGGCCTCGGCACCTCTGTGGGGCCAGAAGGGAGAGAGACCCAGCCAGGCTTTCTCATCTGTAACTTGTGTCTGCACAGAGGCGTCTGCAGCTTCCTTAGTGCTTTAACAGACTGTCAGCTCTCAAAGCTAATTACTGATTGGTTTTTGTCAGACACAGAGGAAACTGCTAGCAGCTTCTCTCAGGACATCACTTGCGTGATGCAAAAGCACCACAGCAGCACAGAGCACAGAGCTCCTTTGTCCATATGTAGTGGTCCTGTGCCCGAGACCTCAGAACCCATCCTTGGGAGATCTCTGGGTCCTCTCCAAGGTGTTTTCTAATGAAAACATTCAGCTCATAATCTAAGAAAATCACCAGAAGACAGGGCCAGCCTGACCTGTCTGTCCTGGCTACTTTTGTCTGGGAGAAATCCTTGGATATATGGAAATTGGGAAGCCAGATTCTAATTTTGGCCATGGTCCCTGGACATGAATGCTGGTTCTTTTCCACAGGAATGAAGGAACAGTGTGGCAATGTTTCCTGGGGGGATTAGAGGTGACCACCAGAGGCCAACCAGAGCTGCCAGATTTTCTTCTGAGTGATACCCTTGCATATAGGAAATGTTTTAGGGAGGATACCAATTTTGGCAATTGGCATCTGAAAAGACAGACGGTTCTTTTCCACAGCAAGGAAAGCATGGAGCCCCAGTGCTCCGGAAGTTGATGAGAGACAGCCCTTGGAATTCCAACATCAGCCAGACCTGTCAGGTGGCACCTGGGAGGCCAAGCCAGCCAGACCTGGTCCATGTTTCCCTCGCTTCCATGGGGCCCCACAGTGTCCCAATGGTCCCTTGCTTCCAGGAGACCCTGAGGTGTCACAATGCCCCCTTGGTGACACAAGGCCCTGAAGGGTTGGAATGGTCTCCATGGTTCCATCAGGCCCCACAGAGTCATAATGGTCTCTGGGCCCATGAAGCCCCACGGTGTCACCATGGCCCCTTGGTTCCATGGGCTCCAGTGGTGCCACAAGGATCCCCTTGGTTCCATGAGATGCCCACAGTGTCACAGGGATCTCTATGGGAAGGGAAGAACCGAGCCCCAGTGTGGCAGGGCAGCCATCAGAAGCCAAGGCCAGACAGACTTGATGGTACTGGCAGATTTTGGCTGGGAGCAACCCTTGGATATAGGGAAATTGGGAGTGGGATCCCAGTGTCAGACATGGACCCAGAGGAGAAAAACAATTCTTTTCCATATGAAGAAAAGCACAGAACTGTTTTGTGAGGGGCAGATGAAAGGCAGCCACCAGAAGCCAAGGCCAGCCAGGCCTCTCTGTCCTGATAGCTTTTGTCTGAAAGCAACCCTTGGACATAGGGAATGTGGGAGGTGGAACCGTGATTTCTACCATTTCTGTGTACATAAGAAGGGTGGTTCATTTCCATAGGAAGGAAAGCACAGAACCCCAGTGTTTCAAAGGCAGAAGAAGAAAGAGGTGGCTCCTGGGAGGCTGAGACAGCCAGACCTGTTCTTCCTGGAACCTTTTGTCATGGAGGAATCCTTGGATATATGGAATGTGGGAGGTTGAATCTCAATTTAGACCACAGACACCTTGAGAAGAAGGACAATTCTTTTCACTGGAAGGAAAGCACCAAGCCCCAGTGTTTCAAAAGCAGATGAGAGGCAGCTCTCAAGAGGTCAAGGGCAGCCAGACCTGTCTGTCCTGGCAGCTTTCACTTGGGAGCAATCCTTGGATGTACAGAGTTTTGGAGGAGGAATCCCAGTTTTGGCCATGGCACATGGAGGAGAAGGAGAGTTCTCTCCCATAGGAAGGAAAGCCCAGAGCCCCAGGGCTTCAGGGCAGGTGAGAAGCAGCCCGACATGCCAAGGTGGCCAGGTGGTCCCCAGGAGGCCCAGCCAGCCAGACCTGGTCCGTGTTCCCTTAGTTTGGTGGTGATGCCTTGAGAGGCTGCCTAGAACAGAGCTAGGCAGTGTTAAAGGAATAAAGCAGGTATTTATTAAAAGGCCTTCAAGGGATACACCTTGGGCAGTACAAGAGCCTGGCCCTGGCTCCATCCTAGATGGAGCCCAGGTCATGAGTTTTCACTGGGGCAAACAGGGGGATTTGGTCTGGCAGGATGTGTAAAACAATCTCCTGTAATATCTACTTGTTCTCACACAGAGCACTTGGCTACAGGGACACATTCCCATCGTTCCTGCCCAGGTTTCAGGATTCAAACACTGCTGTCCTTCCCAGGAGCTGTTCTTCAGCTGCCTCGGGAGGCCTTTTGGCCTCTGGACCCACACTCTGGCTCCATTATTAGCACTGCTGGATCCAAACCCTTTTTCTCCACCAACAGCAGTGTTTTGAAGTGGATCTCCTTTTTTCCCAATTGTTTTAAACACTGACAATGTCAATAATTGTGCTACCCTGTCATGGGTTTGAATAATCCAATCTTGTTTACTATCCTTTAACCAAATTACTTCATATCCCCTTGATAATCTGCATCAGTTCCTCCTCCCATGGCATGAGCACTTTGCAAGGCCAAGCTCCAGTGAGCAGTTACCAAACCAAAGTGTCCTGGAGGAATCTGGATTCCTGTTCCTGCATTGTTAACTCTCATTTGCTTCTGATTTATCCTGACTAATTCCAGTGGATGAAGGTCCAGCCCTGCAGCCTCTGGGCTGGCCCTGGCAGGGCCATCACACCCAGAACAATTTCCCAGGCAGTCCCAGTCTCACTGCCCAGGGCTGTATTTGCACACTGGGAGCAGCCATGCACAGCCAGGGGGTTTCCATTTCCCCAGGAGCCATTGTTAAGGGCATGGAGCGCATCTGGAGATGGGTTCTCCATGGGGACAGGTTCCCAGCACTCATTCTTTAAATGCTCTTTTAACAACACCTTCACCCATTCAACCAATCCTGCAGCTTGTGGATTGTCTGGTACATGAAAACCCCAGCACTCCTAATCACTGTATTTCTCATGTAACCCACAAAGCATTCCACACCACAGTATCAGCAAGCCCTATAAAAATAGCCAATTTCATCCCTTCCTCCTTTATTCATTGTATACAGTCTTGCAGAATTTACCACTGACATTTGCGTCTTGTCCAGTCCTTTTCTGTAGGGGATTCAGTGTCACAGCGAGGAGCCAAAGCTGACAAATTAGTATTGTCAGCATTATTTCACATTATCAATTTTTTATTATGTCAAAAAATATATATGATCACATTATATTTTTATATAACTGCTATTAATAATAATAATTATATTTCCCTTGCACAAATGAACCTGATTCATTATTTAAACCTTTCTCTGTCCCTCCATGTGGGAGCATTCCAAAAACAATTCTTCCTTCTGCTGGTGCTGTTTCAAATTTGCTGTTAACAAAATTCACCCTCATCTTCCCAAACCCACAAGTTTTTTTCTTTCTTCCATATGCAATTTTTGGATGCATTTTAAGGCATCCAGGGGTTCAGCCTCTTTTAACCGACTGTCCCACTGCTCACATGGTGCTCCCACCTCAGCCCACTCCAGAGTTAGGGAACTCCAGGGAAGGGCTTCCCATCTGGGAATTTCTGATGGGACTGATTCCTCACATTTACATATAAAAAGTGACATTTTGTTGTGATCTGGCCAGACTGTGCCAGTTTTGTTTTACCCCTGGGCAGGGTCAGCACCAAAGGCACAGACACCAGCTGAAGGAACCAGTGCCATTGAGTGTAGCTCAAAGCACAAAGGATCACAGCAGGAGCAGCTCAGCAATGCACCCAACCATCACCACCAAAGGTTGCAGCAGTGGCTAAGAAAGATCCAGCACCAGTTACCCTCAGGCTTTGCCATCCCCCAGATCCACACAGCAGCTGGGGAAGCTGTCACAGCCAAGGGCTGCAGAGCCACTCCTGGAAACTGGGAATTCCTGCAGGTGCCTCCAGCCACAGGTGAGGCTCCAGCCTCGCTGGGAGAGGGCCCAGCTCTGACAGTGCTGAATGAACAGACTGACAGCACTTCTGCTGCGAGAGCATCTGGAGCCCCAGAAACCCCAAAACCGCTCCAGGACCCCCAGACCCCTCCCGAAACTCCCCCCGGATCCCTCCCCAAAGGCCCCGATCCCCCCAGCCCCTCCCCAGCCCCCAGCCCCAGCCTCTGTGCGGACCCCCCTCCCCAGCGGCGCCGCCCCAGCCGCTCCCGCAGCTCCGGCCTCTCCCAGCGCCTCCCCCGCTCTGGCAGCGCCGCCCGCAGGGCCCGCCCGAGCCCGCTCCCGGCTCCCTCTGATTGGCTGCCGCGGCGCGGGGAGGCGGGCGCTGCTGAGGGGAGCCGCACGCTGATTGGTCGGTTCGGCACGGGGCGCGCCTCTA
The DNA here is from genome assembly GCF_050655825.1 of Lonchura striata. Classification (NCBI taxonomy): domain Eukaryota; kingdom Metazoa; phylum Chordata; class Aves; order Passeriformes; family Estrildidae; genus Lonchura; species Lonchura striata. Next base: position 9,266,205 of record NC_140738.1, read on the forward strand.
TTGGCTGGGGAGCCCGCGCGCGTGGAGGAGGCGGGAAACTGTGAGGGGAGCGCGGCTGAGGAGGAGCTGAGGGGGGGCCGGGGGGAGCTGGGGGGGTTTGGGGCGGGTCTGGGGAGAAATTGGGGATTTTGGGGGGATTGACGGGAAATAGGGGGTGTGCGGTGGGTTTGGGGGGAATGAGGGGGTCTGAGGGGGCTTTGGTGGGTCTGAGGGGGTTTAGGGAGCTTAGGGGGGAGCTTGAGAGCGTCTGGAGCGTTCTCAGGTGGGTTTAGGAAGATCTGAGGGGCATTGGAGGATCTGAGGGGATTTTTGGGGGGTTGTAAGAGGAATTGGGGGGATCTGAGGGAATTTGGGGGGGTCTGAGGGGATTTCATAGGGTTTAGGTAGGATTCAGGGGTGTAAGGGGGATTTGGGGGGGTCTGATAGGATTTGGGCGGTCTCAGGTGGGTCTGGGGTCAATTTTGGGGTAAAGTGGGGGGATCTGAGGGTACCTGGGGGGTTTAGGTGGGTCTGGGTGGATTTGGGGCTCTGGGGGCACCTAAAGGGGTGCCAGGGGGTGAAGGGGTCGCAGCCCCCAGACGCCCCTGAAGCCCCCCTGTCCCCACAGAGGGGTCCCGGCCCTGGCGGTGCAGTGATACAGGGACCTGACCTGTTCAGAACTACTTAAGGGTTAAATGACTAGAAAAGAATTAAATGAAGAAAACGTTATGTGCTATGTATATGCACCAGTATCCTGTTATTCTAGACATTAGCAAACAGATGTAGAAACTTTGTCCTTGGCTATGTATTTTACTCTGATAAGCTTCCTTTACTCTGATAAGCTTCCTGATGATATGTAAAGAATGCATACTCAGCAGATGGACTGTGGTCAGTTGAATAGGCCATATATCATGAAAGGAGGAAAAGATGGGGCCCAGAGCACAGAAAAACTACCACGCATGCTTGAAATAAAAGTTCAACTAGCGGACAGAGTGATGAAGACTATGGACGACCACCAGAGGACCCCTGACGACCACCGAAGACCACCCAAAAATGCAACTACGCTTGCGCATCCTTACCTCGGAATAATCATGAATATGTAAATAATTTTCAGGACTTGTAATGAATATGCATGTTTTAGTAAGATAAATCACAGCTTTCTTAGCTGCACGGTGCACATGTTAGGAGGAGAGATCCCCCATGTGCCCAGCGCTGCAATAAAGAATACCTGCTGCCCGGATTGCTTCCGTCTTTGATTCAATTTGGCGAGCCAGGCAGGAGGACTCTCTGCTCGGCCGCGGGACCCGCTGGGAACAGGACTCCCTAGGGTACCCCCGGGATCTTCCCGGAGGGGCTCCTCGCCTCATTCGGATCACCGCGGGAGCAGACAAGAACTCCGTTCGCCCCGGCGGCACAGGTATCCTTTATTTTTATTTGTTTGGGACCGGTCATTTGGTTAAGCTCCCCGCAGGGGGTAGCGTTTGTTATACGATCGTATTTGGTTTTGGTTAAGCTCCCCGCAGGGGGTAGCGTTTGTTATACGATCGTATTTGGTTTTGGATAAGCTCCCCGCAGGGGGTAGCGTTTGTTATATGATCGTATTTGGTTTTGAATAAGCTCCCCGCGGAGTTTGTGTTTGTTATACGATCGTATTTGGTTTTGGTCTACTACTTTGGTATATTAAGACATACGCTTCTGAGTTAATGGTTTGGGAACTGTTTAACACGTACTGGGTTTGGTTGCTCATTTTTGGAACTATTCTGATTGTTGTTGGAATTTTGTGTTGCTGTAAAAAGTGTCCTGTTTGGTGCATAGTATAATGGGTGGACGACAGAGCGGGGAATCGTGAAGAAGAGCCCTTTGGGTTGTATTTTAATGCATTGGAAAGAAGTAGGTGGGACTCCTGGAGGGACAGTGAATAAGAAAACATTAATTAAATATTGTAACCAGTGGTGGCCTTTGTATAAGTTAGAAGAGGGTGAGAAGTGGCCGTTCAATGGAACTTTGCAATATAATACCTTGTTGCAGTTAATGTTGTTTTTAAGGCGGGAAGGAAAGTGGGATGAAGTGGGATATGCGGATATGTTTTTCACTTTGCGGAATCACCCTGAATGGCAGAAGGAATGTGGGATAAACGTAGCACCCCAGGATCCTTTGGTGTTAGCTATGGAAAAGGAACAGAGAAAGAATGGGACTAGGTTAAAACGGTGTTGTTCGGCTTGCAGTATAGGGCAAAGGTGTGTAAAACTTAAAGAAACAGAGGAAAGAATAGAAGATTATAGTTCTCCACCCCAACCCCCTTCTCCCCCGGAAACCCCTCCCCCCCCTAGATCCCGACCTTCTACCTCATCAGATGAATCAGATAAAAGTAATCGCATAGAAAAATCTGGTGAGGCTGTCCCTGGAAAAATGAACTTTTCTCCCATCACAGCTCGAACTCGGAGTAAAATGGGGCCGATAATTCAAGCCCCGTTAAGGCAAGCGATGGGAGCAACAGGACCCACCAGAATTAAGATTCCCTTTTCTATGAATGACTTGGATGTTTGGCGAGAAGTAGTAAAGGGATACCGGGATGATCCGGAAGGGGTGGCAAAACGATTTGAATTAATAGTTAAAAATCAGGATCCAGATTGGAAAGATATAGATTTGATGTTGGATGCCTTAACTGAAACAGAAAAACAATTAATAATTAAAAGTGCTCGTACACAAGTACAAATTCAAATCACGGCAGGAACCCTTCAGGGTACGGTCGAAACCCACGTCCCTAGAGATGACCCTAATTGGGACCCAAATGACGACCAAGATTACAGGCTACTTAAAAGATACCAAGAATGGATTAAGATTGGTATCGGGACGGCCGTACCGAAGGCAGTAAATTGGTCAAATTTATATGAAATCAAGCAAAACTCGGCAGAAACTCCTACGGAGTTTCTTGACAAATTACGGACTGCTATGAGAAAATATACCACCCTAGATCCCGCTTCTGATACAGGCAGACAACAGCTAGTTTCCTTATTTTTGGGACAGTCATCAGAAGACATAAGGAGAAAACTCCAAAAGCTGAAAGAACCTGATATTAGGGATTTAGAAAAGCTGCTAGAAGAAGCCTGGAGGATATATAGAAACCGAGAAGAGCAGGGCAAGTATAAAATGGGACAGGTAATTGCGGAAGCCACGGTGGCTGCATTGGAAAAGCAGAAAAGTGGAACTCAAAATAATAAAGAAAAGAGGCAGCGCCCAACCTTACAGTCAAATCAGTGTGCATACTGTAAGGAGATAGGGCACTGGAAAGGGGAATGTCCTAAGTTGACAAGAAAGCCCCCTTTGTTAGCCCAGATGGGCTCAGACCAGTGAAGGGGACCGGGGGAAACCACCCTAGCGGATCCCCTGGTTAAAATTGAGCTAGGGAAAGAAAAAAAAGAAATAGATTTCCTTGTTGATACCGGGGCTTCCTATTCGGTACTGAACCAACAATTAATGCCGAAAGACAAAGATTTTATCACTGTAATTGGAGCTACAGGACAAAAAGAAAAAGCTTATTTCCTTAAACCACTTAATTATCGGCTTGGAAAACAAATTGGAATTCACAGGTTTCTATATTTACCAAATTCCCCAAAGCCCTTGCTAGGGCGAGATTTGCTAGAACAACTTGAGGCAAAAATTGTTTTTCAAAAAGGGAAAATTGAATTTCAAATTCAAGAAGAACAATTAGTGGAAGTTTTGAGTCTAGCCTTAATACAAACTCAAAGCCATTCTGAAATACCTAGAGAGGTTTTGGACCCGGTATATCCAGGGGTTTGGGCTAGTGAAGTTCCGGGGAAAGCCAAAAATGCAAGCCCTGTCGTAATCAAGTTGAAACCAGGAGTAAAGCCGGTAAGAATTAAACAATATCCCTTAAGGCTAGAAGACAGGGAAGGAATCAAAAATATTATTAATCGATTTCTGCAATACAAATTGCTAACGGAATGCGAATCAGAATACAACACTCCGATTTTACCCGTTAAAAAGGCAGATGGAAAAAGTTATAGATTAGTACAAGACCTAAGGGCAATTAATAAAATAGTTGAAGACATCCACCCGGTTGTAGCCAACCCATACACACTATTAACTAAATTGAGAGATACCTTACATTGGTTTACTGTACTGGATCTCAAAGATGCCTTCTTCTGTTTGCCGCTGGCCTCAGAAAGTCAGAAGCTATTTGCTTTTGAATGGGAAAATCCGGATTCAGGAAGAAAAACACAATTAACTTGGGCAGTACTACCACAAGGATTTAAAAACAGCCCTACGATTTTTGGAAATCAGTTAGCTAAAGATTTGGAAAATTGGACTCCCCCAGATGGTAAAAGAATCCTCGTGCAATATGTTGATGATCTTTTAATAGCCACTGAGAACAGGGAAGAGTGTCTCTCATGGACTGTAGAACTTCTCAATTTCCTAGGAATGAATGGATACAGAGTATCCCAACAAAAAGCTCAAATAGTGCAACAGCGAGTAACTTATTTAGGATTAGAAATTTCCAGAGGACAAAGAGAATTGGGAACTGAGCGAAAAGAGGCAATTTGTCGCACCCCGGAGCCTCAAACAGCCAAGGAATTGCGGACATTCTTGGGAATGGCAGGTTGGTGCCGCTTATGGATATACAACTATGGTGTAATAGTTAAACCTCTATATGAACTGCTAAAGAAAACCCGACTTAAAATAGAATGGACAGCAGAGGCTCGAGCCGCCTTCAAGAAACTTAAAAAGGAACTGATGAAGGCTCCGGCCCTCGGCTTACCAGATGTCTCTAAACCCTTTTTATTATTCTCACATGAAAGACAGGGGATGGCACTTGGAGTATTAGCCCAAGAACTTGGCCCTTACAAGCGGGCAGTGGCGTACTTCTCCAAGCAGCTGGACGAGGTAAGCAAAGGATGGCCAGGATGCCTACGTGCAGTGGCGGCGGTTGTAATAAACATTCAAGAAGCACGCAAATTCACATTAGGGCAGAAGATAACGGTGATGGTTTCCCATACTGTCTCAGCTGTGTTAGAACAAAAAGGGAACCATTGGCTCTCCCCACAGAGATTTCTGAAATACCAAGCCATCATAGTCGAACAAGATGATATAGAAATAATTGTTACTAACATTATAAATCCAGCTTCTTTTCTCAGCGGTGCCCAAAGAGAACCACTGTCCCACGACTGCATAGAGACCATCGAAGCCACCTATTCGAGCCGTCCAGATCTCCAAGACACCCCTCTAGAAGACGCTGAAGACTCCTGGTACACAGATGGAAGCAGCTTCGTGAAACTGGGACAGCGGAGAGCGGGATATGCGATAACCACTACTCAAAAGGTAATCGAAGCCAACCCTCTTCCTGCAGGAACCTCGGCCCAGAAAGCAGAAATAGTGGCCCTTATAAGGGCACTAGAACTTGCAAAAGAAAAGAAGATAAATATTTAGACTGATTCAAAATATGCTTTCGGGGTGGTGCATGCGCATGGAGCAATTTGGAAAGAACGAGGACTGTTGAACACCCAGAAGAAACAGATCAAACATGCAGAAGAAATATTGAAATTATTAGAAGTGATTCAACTACCGGAAAAAGTAGCTATAATGCATTGCCGAGGACACCAAAAAGGTAACTCTGACCAAGAAATAGGAAATCGATTGGCTGATAGTGAAGCCAAGCGAGTGGCAGAGGAAGTTAAGGTATGTGCTTTGATACCAGACAGTAAACCAATTGATTTAGAACAGTCACCTAGATACTCAAAAGAAGACTTGAAATTGGCTAATGATCTAGGAGGTGAGCCCGGAACAAAGGGCTGGATACAGTTGAAAGAAGGTCACATATTAGTTCCTTCTAATATTTTGTGGCCCTTAATACAAGCAGAACATAGAAAAACCCACTGGGGAGCAGATGCATTATACAAAGAAGTGACCAAAAGAATAGTAGGGCGAAATTTGTATACCACAGTAAAACAGGTAACGCAGCAATGTGAAATATGTCAACGAAATAATCCAGACACAACTAGCAAAATAAAATTGGGGATGATAGGTAAAGGAAACTGCCCTGGGCAACAATGGCAAATTGATTTTTCTGAGCTCCCCAGAAAAGGGGGGTATAGATATCTTTTAGTCCTGACAGACACTTTCACAGGATGGCCAGAAGCATATCCCTGCAGGACTAACAAAGCGCGAGAAGTGACTAAAGCGCTACTGAATGAAATAATTCCTCGTTTCGGAGTTCCATCGACAATATCCTCCGATCAAGGACCACATTTTAATGCTAAAATTGTTCAACAAGTGGGAAAAGCATTAGGAATAGACTGGCAGTTACATACCCCGTACAGACCTCAAGCAAGTGGCCAAGTTGAAAAGATGAATCATATGCTCAAACAACAGATAGCAAAGATTAGTCAGGAGGCAAATTTAACTTGGCCCCAAGCTTTACCATTGGCATTATTGAGAATAAGAGTTAAACCTCGGACAAAGGAAAATTTAAGCCCTTTTGAGATATTATATGAGCGACCCTATCAACTTCAATTTAAGGGTGAAGAATTGGCACAAATTGGGGAAGGATATTTACTGGAATACATGAAAGCATTGCAGAAACAATTATCAGAAATACATAAAAATGTTTTGGGTACTAGAGTAAGGGAATTAGATCACCCCCTCCATGCCTTTGAACCTGGTGATTATGTATATGTTAAGAATTTTTCAGGACAACCCTTGGAAGAAAAGTGGAAAAGTCCATATCAAGTGCTGCTGACAACATTCACTGCGGTGAAGATTAAAGAACACCCAGCTTGGATTCACTACTCGAAAATAAAGAAGGCCCCTACGAAACCATGGACTGCTACTCCCGTAGGACCTACCAGATTGCGATTTTCCAGATTATCTTGACCTATGGGGGAGCCTGGGCACGGTGGGATTTGAATCTTCATCTTTCGCTGACGGAAGGTATATCTCGAACTCTGAATAGAACTAATTGTTGGATATGTACACATATGCCTGAATACAGTGGAAAACAGATCTTGTTAATAGGCATCCCCATACCTGGTAATAATCCGTGGACGAGATATTGGGAGAATACCACCTGGGTAAATTATACATATAGAGCTCAGCCATTAAAAATTCATAACCCTCCAATTAAAAAATCTTACTATAAATGTGTGCAGAGGTGTAACCCACCTAAAGGATTAGATAAAGTTGGGAGTTGTAATAACGTCCAATATGTAGGAAATCAAACGGGTTGTAATAAAATAAAATATATCGGGTCCCCCACCTCTATTAATAGTACCCTCTGGCCAGTTCCAGAAGGAAAAGGATGGTATTGGCTGTGCAATGATACTGCATGGAAAGTGTTACCTGAAAATTGGGTGGGAACATGCACCCTGGGAGCCGTAGTCCCAAACATAACTATACATAATCATTTATCCGAAGGTTGGCTTCAAACACATATTCGAAGAATTAGACGGGAAGTAGAAAATCCCCTAATAAAAAGGCAGAATGCATTTCATTCCTTTGCTAGATGGTTTCTCCCTTGGCTAGGGGTAAGTGAATTAGAAAAAGCTATAATAAATATTTCAGCAGTAGTAGAAGACATTGAAAATAAAACAATAGATGCAATTCAAGCACAGCAAATTGAGATAAATAGCCTTGCACAAGTAGTGCAGCAAAATAGAATGGCTTTAGATTTATTATTGGCTTCACGAGGGGGGGTTTGTACCATTATAAATACAAGTTGCTGTATATATGTAGATCAGAATAATCGAATTGCTACAGATTTAAGTGAAATCTGGAAACAGACTAAGATACTCCATGAGGTAACCAAGGATGACACCTCGTGGGGATTTGAAGAATTGTGGAAAGTCCTAACATCCTGGTTACCTAATTTGAATTGGTTAAAACAACTTTTTATTTCCGTAATACTTGTAATATTGTTAATTATCATAGTCTGGATTTTAATTAAGTGTGTCTTACTTTGTAACAAAGAAGCAACTAATGTTGAAAGATATAGATATGGAGGCGTAATATGATTGCAAAAGAATTTGCAATGGTTATAGAAAAGGGGGGACTTGATACAGGGACCTGACCTGTTCAGAACTACTTAAGGGTTAAATGACTAGAAAAGAATTAAGTGAAGAAAACGTTATGTGCTATGTATATGCACCAGTATCCTGTTATTCTAGACATTAGCAAACAGATGTAGAAACTTTGTCCTTGGCTATGTATTTTACTCTGATAAGCTTCCTTTACTCTGATAAGCTTCCTGATGATATGTAAAGAATGCATACTCAGCAGATGGACTGTGGTCAGTTGAATAGGCCATATATCATGAAAGGAGGAAAAGATGGGGCCCAGAGCACAGAAAAACTACCACGCATGCTTGAAATAAAAGTTCAACTAGCGGACAGAGTGATGAAGACTATGGACGACCACCAGAGGACCCCTGACGACCACCGAAGACCACCCAAAAATGCAACTACGCTTGCGCATCCTTACCTCGGAATAATCATGAATATGTAAATAATTTTCAGGACTTGTAATGAATATGCATGTTTTAGTAAGATAAATCACAGCTTTCTTAGCTGCACGGTGCACATGTTAGGAGGAGAGATCCCCCATGTGCCCAGCGCTGCAATAAAGAATACCTGCTGCCCGGATTGCTTCCGTCTTTGATTCAGCAGGACCCCCGGCCCCAGCCCAGCATCTCCATCAACCACCTGAACCGGGACACCAAGGAGGACGGGGATGGCTGGGGGGTCCTGGGGGCTCTGAGAGTGTCCGTGCCTGTCCCCAGGGGCTCAGGCTGTCCCCTGGGTGTCCCCGAGCTGGAGAAGTCCCTCTGCACCGTTTCCTCGCCGTTTGGGCAGATTTTGGACATTTTGGTGCGGCGCAGTCTCGGCCTGCGGGGCCAGGCCTTCCTCCCCTTCAGGGAGATGAGCAGCGCCACCAACGCCCTGCGCTCCCTGCAGGGCTTCCCCTCCTGCGGCCAACCCGTGGGGAGACAGCGACTGGGGGAGTTCTGGCACTGGGGAAAGAACTGCAATGCTGGGGAAAAACCGCCAAACTCTGGCCTCAGCTATCCCCAAAATCCAACTTGGAATCCCTCCAAATGCACCCTGGGCATCCCGGAGCTTCCCCTTCTATGACAAGCCCGTGGTGAGACAGAAATGCTGGGGGAAAATCCTGGAATTCTCAGGGAAAAAACCCAAAATCCTGAGGGAAAAAAACCAAACCCAACCAGGATTCCCCCCAAAATCCCATCAAGAATCCCTGAAGTCAAATTGGAAACACCCCCTAAATCCAACCAGGAACCTCCTAAAGTTTCCCCTTCTATGACAAGTCCATGGTGAGATCCAAATCCTTGGGAAAATCCTGACATTTTGGGAAAAAATACTGAAATTCTGGGAGAAATCCTGAATTCCTGGAGGAAAAACTCAAAATGCAGCCTCAAATATCCCCATAGTCCAACCAGGAGCCCCCCAAAGCTTCCCCTTCTACCACAAGCCCATGGTGAGAGAGAAATCAGAGTAGAAGTCCTGTGATTTTGGGAACAATTCTGAAATCCTTGGGAAAACTCCAAAATCCTTGGAAAAAACCCAAATCCAGCCTCTATTATCCCTAAAATCCACCCTAAAGCTCCCCAGAGCTTCCCCTTCTGGGACAAACCCGTGGTAACATCAGAATCTTCAGAAAAATACACCAATTTTGGGAACAATCCTGAAATTCTGGGAAAAAAATTCAATTGGGAACCCACCCAAAATCCCATGGGAAACACCCAAATCCAGCCAGGAACCCCCCCAGAATTCACCCTGAATCTCCCAAGCCTTCCCCTTCTACCCCACAGTGAGATCCAAATCCAAGGGAAAATTCACAGATCCTTGGGAAAACAGGAAATTTTGGGAAAAAGCCTGAAATCCGAGGAAGAAACAGAAATCCAGCCAGAAATCCACCCCCAATCCCCTGGGAAGGACCCCAGACCCCTGTTGGAACCTCCTCAATTCCTCTAAATTCCCCAAAAAACCTGCTGAAATTCCCCAAATTCCTTCTAGGACTTGCCAAAATCCCTCAAAAACCTCCCTGATTGCTCTTGGAACTGCCCCAGATCCCTTCTGGAGCCTCCCCAAATCCCTCAGAACTCTTGAAAATCCCTTGGAAAACCCCAAAATCCCTCTTGGAACTGCCCCAAATCCCTGGGAATTCCCCCAGATCCCTCACAAAGCCCCAAATCCTCCCCAGATCCCCTCTGAATTCCCTCAGACCCCTCAGAAAGCCCCAGATCCCCTCTGGAACCTCTCCCAGATGCCCCCAAAATCCTCGGGAACAACCCCAAACCCCCCGAGCCGTCCCCAGCTCCCCCCGGAGTGATCCCAAATCCCCCCGGAGCCAGCCCAGGTCCCCTCTGGAAGCTCCCCGAGTCCCTCGGGAAGCCGCAGATCCCCGGGAGCCGCCGGGCAGCGCCGGGAAAGCCCAAAGCCCCGCGGCAGTGCCGCATCCCGGCCGGAGCTGCCCCGGGAGCCCCGCGGGGCCGGGGCCGGGGCCGGGATGCGCCGTCCCAGCGGATCCAGCGCGCCCGGCCGGGCTCGGCCAGCGCGGCCCAGGGCAGGGAGCGCTGGTGGGGCGGGAGCGGGAGCGGAGCGCGAACGGGACCAGCGCAGAGCCAAGGGGGGAGAGGCCCCGGCCCCACAGAGAGCGGGGCCGGAGCGCGGGGCCGGGCGGGGATGGCTCGGGGATTGTTCCGGGCGATTCGGGCACTCGCAGCGATCTCTGCGGGATTCTTGGGCTGCTCCTGGGAGGTTTGGCTGGGATTTTGAGGGAAGTTTCTGTGGGGATTTTTTGGGTGCATTTCCTCGGGCTTTGGGTGGGATGTGAAGGGACTTGGGGGCATTTTTGGGGAATTTGAGAGGGGTTTGGTGGGATTTTGGTGCGAATTTTTTGAGTGGATTTGGTGTGGATTTTGGGGGGGGTTTGGGGAAATTTTGGTGGGATATTTTGGGTGATTTGGTGGGATTTTTTTGTGTGGATTTTGTGTGATTGGGGAACTTTTGGGGGCATTTTTGTACAGTTTTTTTCTGTGTGGATTCTGTGGGATTTTCATGGGAATTTAGTGGGACTTTTTGAGGGATTTTTCTGTGGGATTTCTGGGGATTTTGAGGGCAATTTTTTATGGGGATTTTGAGGGATTTCTATGAGCCTTGGGGTGATTTTTGTGAGGAGTTTTGGGGTGAGTTTTGTGGGCTTTTGGGTGGAATTTTTGTGGAGATTTTCCTGGGATTTTGTGTGGATTTTCTGGCATTTTCGAGGATTCTATGGTGGAATTTTTATGTGATTTTAATGGTATTTTTCGTGGGATTTTTTGTGAGGATTTTGAGTGATTTTTATTGGATTTTGGTGGGGTTTTGGGAGTATTTTTTGGGAGATTTTTGCTGGATTTTGGGTAGTTTTTTTGGGGATTTTATGGGATTTTGGTGATATTTTTGTGGGGGATTTTGGGGAGATTTTTGTGAGTTTTTTTTAATTATTAATATTTCAGTGGGGTATTTTTTTGTGGTTTTTTTCAGGATTTTGTTGGGATTTTGGTGTTTTCTCTTGGGATTTTGGCAGATTTTGTGTTGCGTATCCAGAGTGACTTTGGGCAACTCTGGGGCAGCTTTTGGGGTTTGTCTCCCGGTTCCCCCAGCTGTGGCAAAGCCCCGAAGCACATCCTGTTCCTGCCCAGCTCCCTGAGCAGCCCCAGGAGCTGATGCTCCCCCTGCTCCTCAGCCAGGGAGATCTGGGGCAATCCCGGCATTCCGGCATTCCGGCCGGGCTTTGGGCACTGCGGGATTTTGGGGCTTGGGGGGTGAGAGGCTGAGGGGGCTTGGGGCTGGATTTTTTTTGGACAATATTGGAATTTTGGGGGGGAATGTCTGGATTTTTAGGAGGAAATTTCTGAGTTTTTTGAGGAAAATAACATATTTGAATGGGAGGAAATTCTGGACTTCTTAGGGAGGAAATGTTTGGAGTTTTGGTGGGAAATTTCTGGATTTTTGGGGATGAATTTCTGGATTTTTTAGGGGGGAATTTCTGAATTTTTTTGGTGGGGGAGTTTCTGGTTTTTTGGGGAGGGATTTTTGGATTTTTTTGAGGGGGAATTTCTGGATTTTTTGGGAATGTTTCTGTATTGTTTGGAAATTATTCCGGATGGGGAACAGGGTTGGGTTTGGATTTGGGGAGAAATGTTTCTGGATTTTCTGGGTAAATTTCCTAGTTTTTTGAGAATATTTCAGGAGTTTTTTGAGGAACATTTCTGGATTTCTTTGGGGAACATTTCTGAATTTCTGGGGGAAATGTTTAGGATTTTTTTTTTTTTTTGAGCATTTCTTGATTTTGGGGGATATTCCCGGGTGTCTGGGGAACATTCCTGGGTGTCTGGGGAACATTCCCGGGGTGTCTGGGGAACATTCCCGGGGTGTATGGGGGAGGTTCCCGGGGTGTCTGGGGGAGGTTCCCAGGTGTCTGGGGAACATTCCCGGGTGTCTGGGGAACGTTCCCGGGTGTCTGGGGAACATTCCTGGGTGTCTGGGGAAGGTTCCCGGGTGTCTGGGGAACATTCCCGGGTGTCTGGGGAACATTCCTGGGTGTCTGGGGAACATTCCCGGGTGTCTGGGGAAGGTTCCCGGGTGTCTGGGGAACATTCCTGGGTGTCTGGGGAACATTCCCGGGTGTCTGGGGAACATTCCCGGGTGTCTGGGGAAGGTTCCCGGGTGTCTGGGGAAGGCTCCCGGGTGTTCCGGGCTCTCCTGGCCCCGTTCCCATCCCAGGTTCCCGGGGTTCCAGGAGCTGCGCTGGTGCCCGGGCGCCGCGACATCGCCTCGCTGCAGTTGGACACCGAGGTGCAGGCGGGCGCCGCCCGCGAGGCCCTGCAGGGCTCCAGCATCACCCAGAGCCACGCCATGGAGATCTCCTTCACCAAAAGTGACCCAGAACACCCCAAACCCCACCAAAATAACCCCAAACCCCCCAAAATGGGCCTGAAATACCCCTCAAAAACTGCCTCAAACCCACCACTAAATAACCAAAATCTGCCCCCAAACACCCCAAATCCCTCCAAACCACCCTGTAATCTCAGAGGAATGCCTTGAAATCCCTCCAAACCACCCTGAAATTCTTCAAAGCTGCACCTGAATGCCATAAATCTGCCCCAAAACACCTCAAATGCCTTCAAGCTGCCCCAAAATCCCATGGAAACACCCTGCAGTCCCTCCAGACCACATAAAAATCCCATAGAAATACCCTGAAATCCCTCAAAGCACCCCAAAATCCCATAGAAACCCCTGAAATCCCATAAAAGTGCTCCCAAATCCCATAGAAACACCCAAAAATCCCTCAAAACCACCCCTAAACACCCTAAATCCCATAAACCTGCACCCAAATCCCATAGACCTCCCGCCAAATCCCAAGAAAATACTCCAAAATCTCAGAAAACTACCCCAAAAATGGTCCTGACCCTGCCCCAAACCCCCTGCATGCCCCCACTCCCCCAGGTAAGTTCAGCTCAGCCCAGCCCAAATCCTCCCTTTTTTATCCTAAATCCTTTTTTGTCCTACATCCTCCTTTTCTATCCCAAATCCTCATTTTTTTATTCCAAATCCTCCTTTTTTAACCCCAAAATCACTTTTAATCCCTAATGTCTTTTTGACCCTAAATCCTTCTTTTCCCAACCTAAATCCTCCTTTTCCCATGACAAATTCTCCTTTTTTCTCCCCACATCCTTTGTCTGTCCCCAAATCCCTTTTCCAATACCAAAATCTCTCTTTTCCACCCCAATTCCCCGCCTTGTTCCCCTTTCCCCATCCCAAATCCCCTTTTCCCATCCCAAATCCTTCCCTGTCCACCATAAATCCCCTTTTCCCACGCAGGATCTTTCCCCATCCTGAATCCCCCAATTCCCACCCATTCCCCTTTTTTTCCCGGTGTTGTACCCAGGGTCTTTCTGCAGACATTGCACCTGGAGCTGCCCCAAATAACCCCAAACAAACCCCAAAAAACCCCAAACAAACCCCAAATAACCCCAAACAAACCCCAAATAACCCCAAACAAACCCCAAATGACCCCAAACAAACCCCACTGTGTCCCCCAGGGCTGGAGTGGATTTGGGGGGGGTCATGACCCCAAACTTTGGGGACTGGGAGGATTGATCCTAAAATTTGGGGTTTAGGGGGGTTTGACACCTCGGGCTTTGGGAGTTTTTGACCCCAAACTTTGGGAACTGGGGGAGTTTGACACCCCAGGGTTTGGGATTTTGGTTTTTTTCCCCAAGATTTGGGGATCAGGGGGTTTCACTCCCAAACGTTGGGATCGGGGTGGTTGGACAACCCAGGTGTTTCAACCTCCAGGATTTGGGGTTTGGGGGGTTAGACCCAAAAATTTGGAAACTGGGGGGATTGACCAACTGATTTGGGGGGATTTAACCCCAAAGTGGGGGAGATCAGGGGGATTTGACACCCCAGGGTTTGGGATTGGGGGGGGTTGACCCCAAAGTTTGGGAATTGAGGGGTTTGACCCCAACCTTTGGAGAAGAGGAGGATTGAACAACCCAGATATTTCAATCCCCAGGAGTCGGGGATTGAGGGTTTTAACCCCAAACTTTGGGGGCTGGGGGTGTTTGACACATCAGGATTTGGGATTTGGGGGTATTTGACCCCAGACTTTGGGAATTGGGGGTGTTGGACACCCCAAATGTTTTGAACCCCAGGATTTCAGGTCAGGAGGGTTTAATGCCAACGTTTGGGAATTGGGGAGGGTTTGACACCCCAGGATCTGGGATTTGGGGGGTTTGATCCTAAAATTTGGGGTTTGGGGCAGGGGGGAGGTTGACATCCCAGAGTTTGGGTTTGGGGATTTTTGACCTCTCCCCTCCCAGTGTTGGGATTTGGGGTGTTTGACCCCAGTGTTTGACCCCCCGGTTTGGGGTCGGGGTTGGGATAGGAGCCATTCCCTGGAAACAGCGGTGGGATCGGGATCGAGAACAGGAACGGGAATGGGATCGGGATCGGGAATGGGAGTGTAATGGGGTTGGGAATGAGATCGGGAACTGGCCCGGGAACGGGAACAGAAATGGGAATGGGATTGGGATCGGGAACAGGATCAGGGAACGGGATTGGGATCGGGAAGGGAGAGACCCTGACTCAATAATGGAGCCCACCCCCAGGGAGCGATCCTGCCCCAGTCCCGGAATGGACCCATCCCCTCAATCCCGGACCCCTCCCCAATCCCAGCCCCTCCGCAGCCGCTGACCGGACCCTCCCTCAATCCCAGCCCGCCCCAATCCGGATCGGAGCCATTCCCGGACCGGACCCTTCAATCCCTTCTTGGGGCGGCTCCTGCCGCTTCCAGCCCATTTTTGGGGCTTCCAAGCGGCTCCGCGGACCCTCCCCATTTTGGGGTGTTGGGGTGGCCCCAAGGCCGCCCCGGGGGCCGAGGGGGGATGGAAACCCCCAAACCCGGGGGGCTCCTGGGGGTCCCCAGTTCCTCCCGGCCCCGCCCCGAAGCAGATCCTGGCCAATCAGAGCGCGCGGCGTTGATGACGATTCAGTTCCCAGGCAGGAACTCGGCGCTGGTCCCGCCTGGCGATTTTCAGCCAATCAGCGCCCGGGACGGCTCTGACTCATCAGTTGCCAGGCAGAGCCCAGCGCCTCTCGCAGCACCGGCCAATCTAAACATACAATCGAACACACCTTAGTGAAACAATTCATACTACAAATATACTAAACACGAAACCAAACACCACTGTAATGTCTCATACAATTTAACCAAACAATTAAAATTTAATAACACCCTTAAGTACTCTAAAAAATTAAAATTATTTATAAAAATATAATCGCAGATGGGTGGTTTTATATGGATATTGGTTTTTGGATTGTTTGGGTTAGACGATTTTTAAAAAAGGATTTTTATAAGAATTTAAACAGCTGAGAAGGAGCCACTCTGGAAATAGAACTGACTGAAAATGAATGGGAGAAACATCATTAACTCTGAAAGTTTTATTTGCTATCAGATACATCCCAGCCACCCAGCCCCACACAATCCCCATCCCACCACTCCAAAATGGAATCCCACTTCTTTCAATCTCCTCCCAACCCCATCTCACCCTGGCAGCTTTGGAATCGAGTGAGCTTTGTGTGGGATTGAGGTTTTTTTTGAGGGGGAACAAGCAATTTGAGGTGGGATTGTGCCTTTATAGTTTAAAATCCAGTTATTTTCAGTGGGATTGAGTGGTTTTGTGGTGACAAATTCATCCCTCTTGGCTTTTGAAATGCAAAGAGATGGAGAACACTGCCCAAAATCACCCCAGAACCCACAAATCCTCCAGAAGTTGAGTTCATGGTGTCCAGGGTGAGTGCAGCTGCCGGCGGCAGGAACAAATGAGATGTATCTTGGTTTCAAAAAACTCCAAAATCCATTTCTTATCACCGAAAGACAGGGCAAAGGCAGAGCCATGGGATTTGTATAGGGTATCCCAGGGGTGGAGTTTGGGTTTGGGTCAAGGGAGGAATTATTGGCAACACAAGAAGGGTGAGATCAAACTCCTGCCTCTCAGCAACAGGGGCACTCCACACAGAATGCGTCCCCAAATCCTAAATTCCCCCTAAAACTCCTGTGAAATGGTGACACTTCAGATATTTTTGATCAGTTTCTTTAATTTAACCCTGTTTTGGCTGTGTTTAAAGAATAAAGATGAATCAGAGGAAAATTAGGGCCAAACCAAAAGGATAACCAGTCAGGTGTGTTCCCAACATTGATCACAGGGAATGTGGGTCACCAGACCTGTGCCCAATGTGGGTCCTGCAGTGGGGGATGGAGCTGGAGCAGAGCACAAAGCTCTTCCTGCAGGCGGGACACTCTTGGGGCTTCCGTTACTGGTGCCTCTGTTGGTGTCTGGTCAAGTGAGAGCTCTGGGTGAAGCTCTTCCCACACTGGGGACACCCGTAGGGCCTCTCCCCGGTGTGGATGCGCCGGTGCCTTACAAGGTTGGAGTTGTGCTTGAATCCCTTTCCACAGTCAGGGCAGCAGAAGGGCCTCTCATCTGTATGAGCTCGATAGTGCAAGAGGAGATAGGAGCGAGTCTGAAACCCCTTCCCACACTTGGAACACTCATAGGGTCGCTCCCCAGTGTGGATCTTCTGGTGGACAATCAGGGCACCACACTGCCTGAAGCTCTTCCCACACTCCCTACACTCATAGGGCCTTTCCCCAGTGTGGATCCTCTTGTGGCTGCTCAGGTGGGAGATCTTCCTGAAGCTCTTCCCACATTCCCCACACTGGTAGGGCCTCTCTCCAGTGTGGATCCTCTTGTGCTGGATCACACTGGAATTTGACCAAAAGCTCTTTCCACATTCCTCACACTCATAGGGCTTCTCCCCAGTGTGGATCATCTGGTGCTGGATCAGGTTGGAGTTTGACCTGAAGCTCTTCCCACACTCTGAGCACTTATGGGGCTTCTCCTCATCATGAAGCTGCTCAGGGACCACCAGCCCTGAGCTCTGGCTGAAGCTCTGTCCACCTTCCTGGACCAGAGTGCATCTTTCCTCCTCAGATCCCCTCGATCTGTGTTTGCAGCCCCTCCTCGTGCAGCTCCCATTGGGTTCCTGCACCATGGAGCTGCTCAAAACAGCCTCTTCTATAAGGTTCTGCCATTGGGATTTGTCCTCTCTGCTCTCCACCCTCAGCACCTCATCTGCGGGAGGAAGGACAAGGAGAGGATGGGATTTGCCTCCTTGCCACAGGGAAGGGCAAGGAGATCCCCCCAGTGCGTCTCCAGCAGGAGGGCACCGGCAGTGGGGCTGTCCTGCAGCTGGGGGCCGTGCTAGGCTGGGAGATGGAGCAGGGGAGAGGGGGAAAGGGGCACTGACTTCCTCCTCACCTGCCTCAGTGCCCTGGGTCATCTTCCTCGCAGCCTCCTCCTCCATCCAACCAAAGTCTAGGAATGGGAAATCCTGTTTTGGAAGGAAAACAAAGGATGAGCACATTGAGTTTTGTACTGGTTTGAAGGCAAACCAGGGAGAGAGTCTAAGGCAGAATGACAATTGAATAAGAAAATTAAGATCAAGGCAATGACACAGAAACCCCGGCTTAACCTGACAGAGTCAGGATATAACCTGGCACCCCGTTGCTCAGGGTGGTGGTAGCAGTCTGATGAAATGGTGGCTGCAGTCCGGCTGGAGTGATGAACGTGATTCTGTCAAAGCAGTGATCCTGTAGAAGGGTCTGGTCTTCCTCTGAAGGTCCAGTGGTGCTTATGGAGCTCTTGTCCTCTGGGAATCCAGTAGGCAAGGTGGTTGTGATATTGCAAATGGTGAGATTATATCCAGGCAGGAATGCTTGGTTCCTCCCCCTGGGCGGAGCATCCCACAATGGGATGATGTAATTTTATCAGTCCTGCAGTGACACTCAATGGCCCATTAAGAGAAGATGGCCCTGAAGGGCGTTATCAGGGCTGAGCCATGGAAGAGATAAAGAACACTGCCCCACCTGTTGATAACAGTTTATGGAGATGGGGACTGAAAACACTTTTGGTTACATCTGACACTGTAACCTGAAACAGTGAGGCAATCCCTGCTCGGGGTGGGGGGTGAACACCACCCCCCTTACCCAAACTGGCTCCGGTGTAAAACCCCCACCCTGGGAAGGCCACGCACACAGGGGACAATGTCACACTTGCCCTGCCCCAGGGGAGATCTCTGTCCCTGTCACTCCCTTGCTCTCTTCTCTTTTTTTTTTCTTTCCATCTCTCTCTACCTCACATTTACTGGTCAATAAAATCCACTTTGGATTTGGTCTTGTTAGCACCTTAATTGGGGCAGAGGCATCTCTCTAACAATTTCATTATCCAGATTGCAACATTATTTTGCACAGTGAGTTCAGGGCACTGTTGACTGACCCCAGGTGCCTTTGACAACAGCATGTTTCTCTCCTCTGAGGAGTTTGTGGCTCTTTCTGGAGGATCTCTTGGAAGCTTGGATGCAGCTTCCTCTGAGTGACTTTTGGGAGAACTTACGAGGAAAATGGCTCTTGTGGGTGGCCAGTGTAAAGAAAATATTTTGTTGTCCTTCTTTGAAAAGTCTGTTAAAATCACTGGAGGAAAGGAACCAAATGATACCAGCAAGACTGACAAGGATCATTCACCACCCGGTGAGGAACACAAGGCTACTTAAATCCTACAAGAAGCCCAGCTCAAGTAGCTAAATTCCCAAATAACTCCTGAATTCATGGGCTTTGAAGGAAGAAGCATTATTTTCTTGGTCCCTGTCACCTTTGTGAAAGTTACACAGACCTTTCCCTTCCTTTTAATAATCTGTATTGGGACAAATTTCCGTGTTTGTTTTTTTTTTTTTGGAACCTGCCAGCATCTGAGCTGGAGCTGTGCTGGAACTGATGAAATTTGGAATTGCTAGAGAATTCCTTCTGTTGTTGGTTTATTCATGTTTGGGATTTATTTGTGTTTCCATCAGAAATGACTTGTGGGAAGAGCAAATCTTCCTCAAGGCATTTTATGTAGGGTTAAATTTGATTTCTCCTGACTTTGTTTTGTCCAGTGTCCAGGCGATGCTCAAGGGGTCTCTGGTTTTGGTTTGGCTCTAATTTACTTCTGATTTGTCTTTATCACTTAAAAACACCTGGAAAATGACTAAAAAGAGTATTGACCAGAGATGTCAAAAGTCCCATCATTTTAGAGGTATTTGTGGTGGAATTTACTGTTTGGGAACATATTCTGGAGGATTTGTGGCTTCTTGGGGGATATCTGGTAGTGTTCTCCATATCTTTGCACTCCAAAACCCAAGGTGGATTGGTCTGTCACCTCAAAGTGACTCAATCCTGTTATAAACGAGCACAATAGGCTGTTAAATCCAATTAAAAGGATTTATTAATAACAGAAAGCGAAAGCAAACCAGCGCGCGCTGGGCGGCAGTCGGTTCAACTACCGCGCCTAGTTCCCCGTTTCCCCCCCACTTATTGGGTTGTCTCTTCCGGGTGTGTGACGCTCTGGTGACGCTCCAGTGTCTCTTCTGCGCAGGCGCACCCTGTTGTTAGGTGGTCGTTCTCTGCCTCTTGATGGCGCCAGTGGTCTTCTTTACGATTGTCTCTGCGACCTGGAAATTCCCTCAAAAACAAGAAATGTTATCTCGAGGCACGTTTACATGTTTTGCCAAGTCTGTAACGGAACTATCCTTGAAACATATCTATTTGCGTAGGTGTTTGGGTGTCTAGTAGCAGCCTTTTCAAAACAGTTCTAACTCCCTAAAAACTTCGTAACGAAGTCAACCTTGAAAGATAGTCACTGGAGTGCATGAGATAGACACTGGAATGCCTGACAAGATGAGAACATGTTCAGACAAGTACAAGCTCTAATTAAAACTCTATTCTGTGAATATGAGAGACTCTATATGAACAAAAAGGCCTTATTTTCCTAACAAATCCTACCTCAAAATGGCTGGTTCCCACCTCAGCCCCATGCCAAAATTGCTCAATTCCTCAGCCTCCAGGATGAGATGGGGTTGGAAGGAGATCGGGAGAAGTGAGATCCAAATTTGAGGGTGTGGGGTCAGGATTGTGTGGGGCTGGGTGGGTGTGATTTATTTTGATAATAAGTAAAACTATCAGAATTATTGATTTTAGTCCCATTCATTTTCTGTCAGTTCTGGTTTGCTTTTCAGAGTGCTGCCTTCTCAGCTGATTTTGTTTATGTCCTCCTGCCCCAGACTGAAAAGCAAGATGTGTTCTATTTGCCATCTGTATGGCAGTTGTCCTGTGTTAAGTGGGCAGTTTTTCCTTATCTCTTCCACAGTCAATCCTCCCTCGGGGGAGACATCTGCTGATAATGGGCTATTGAATGTCACTGCATGACTGATAAGAACTGTTGTGAGATGCTCCACCCAGAGGGAGGAGCCAAGCATTCCTACCTGCATCTAGTCTTGAGATTCTGGTGCACCAACACAGCTTTTTCTGCGCTGGATTTCCCAGAGGAACAGCTGCCTCTTCCACTGCCTCTTCAGAAGAAGATTCCCATTCCTACAGGATCACTTCTCCAACAGAACCACACCTGACACTCCTGGAGGACTGCACCCACAAGTCCAATTGGACTGTGTTGGACAGGGTGTCAGGTTGTATTCTGACTCTGTCAGTGTTGTTTTAGTTTACTGCATTCTTTATTTTATCTTTTTGTTTTTTTCGCTAATAAAAAGCTGTTATTCCTGCTCCCATATTTTTACCTGACAGGCCCCCATAATTTCAAATTTATAACAATTCAGAAGAGTCTACATTTTTTCATTTCAGGGGAGGCTCCTGCTTTCCATAGAAGACACCTGTCTTTCCAAACCAAAACACCTCCTTTCTCTCCTGCCTTCCTTTGCCTGCTCTGTTTCTCTCTCAGTGCCTCCTTTGACCAGGGCAGCTCTCACCAAAGACCCTGCCCTGATTTCATTCCCAATCCATATGCTACAATGACTATGGGTGAAGTTATGAAGGCTGGCAGTCAAATGTCACTGTAGGATCTTGCTCCACTTGGCTTTTGGTCCCTTCTTAAGAGCTTTGCCTTCAAGGGCAGGAACATCTTTTCCTGGCTGGGAATTGGAATTCCAGCCCCTGAGAGCGTGTGCCATGGATCCCAGAGGGGCATTCCTGAGGCTCCCAGGGTGCTGCTCCTGCTGTGCCTCCCAAGGAGCTGTGCAGGACAGGGGACAAGGTGCAGCAGCTGTGTTGGTGCTGCAGTGCCACAACAGCCCCTGGTTCCAGGAGTTTCCACACTGCCAACAGCAGTTCCTGGGTTCCATGATGCCCTGCTGTGTCCCCATGGATATTTGGTGTCATGAAGTTCTTCAGTGTCACAATTACTTACCTCGCTCCATGAGCTTCCACAGTATCCAAATGGCCTCCTTGGATGGGCAGTGTCACCATGGACCATTGGCTCCATGCAGCCCCGCTGGGTCACCTTGGACTCCTTGGTTCCATGAGGTTCTGGGGGTGTCTCCATGGTCTCCTTGGATCCACAGTGTCACAATGGACCACTGGATCCACGTGGCCCTGCTGTGTCACCATGGCCCTTTGGTTCCATGGGACCCCAGGGTCACAATTGACTCCTTGCTTCCATGTCACCCCCTCAGTGCCAAAATGGCCCCTTCATTCCATGGGGAACACAAAAGATTTATAGAAACATTGAGCAAATCCTGCTTAACACAGCTGGGAACATCTGTTTGCATTCCAAAGAGAGGTTAAAGGTGAGGCTGGCACCAGCAGCTTCCATCTGCAACAGAGATCCAGGGAAAGGGCTGGGATAGAGAATTCAGCTGGGAGACTCAGAGAATTCTGCTTCCAGTGATCATTTCTGGTCACACTGTCCCTTGTAGAAAGGTGACACCATTCCAGGCAGCCTGTACTGAGCAGGTGGCTCCTGAGTGGGGTTTGTTGTTCAGGAAACCTGCTCAGGCTTTTCCATTCTTTCCTTCCCAACAGGAAAACTTCTCTTGGGTCTGTGTGCAGGCAGAGCCCTGAGGAGAGCAGGTAGGACACGGTGCAATGGGCTGGGACATGGAGCTGCAGAGCTCAGGGATAAGGTTCCGCTGCAGGGCACAGGGATGTCAGTGCCAGGTGGGCAATGTCAGACATGGTGAGGCTGGGGGTGAGGAGCAGCTTGTCCAAACAGAGTCAGCCCTCAGGGGGCTCATTCTGGTACATGCCCAGACCTCCTCTGGAGAAGTTCAGTGTCAGGATCACCTGGGAAATGCTTCTATCAGCTCTTCTCCAAACTGGGAAATAAAAAAATACTCACTTGATTGAAGAAAAAAAAAATCATGATGTGTACTTTGAAATCTTCCTCCTTAACAGAACTGCAGACTGACTCCAATCAGCTGCACAAGGCCTGGAGCACTGAAGACGATTGAAGGAAGAAAAAGAGCCTCCAAGGGCTTTCTGTATTTTTATGATCCCCACAGTTGATTTGGGCCCCTGTCCAGGATCATGAGGCACTGAGAGAAGGCTGAAGAAGCTGCTCAAGGAGTCAGAAGCAAAACTCCAAGTCCCTTGGAGCATCACTCGGCCCCACTGAGGGCAGGGACTGCCAAAGGCTCCCCAGGGACTGGAGAGAGCAGATCCTTGAGGCCAGGATTGCAGGGATCCAAAGGCTCAGAGCAGGGAACTGCAATGCTGAGCAAGGCCTGGGCTGGTTGGGGGAAGCAGAAAGGCCAAGCCCTGAGCCCAGACAGGCACAGCAGGGCCTGTCCCTCACGGGTGGCTCAGGGCTGTTTGTGGGGCAGGGGGATGTGAGGGGCAGCAGGGACAAATGTCACAAACCTGTGTGACCCTGCAGATCCTCATGGAACCAAGGGTCCGATGTGACACTGTGGGAAGTTGTGGAACCAAGGGGATCATTGTGACACTGTTGGGGCCCATGGATCAAAGGGGCCATTGTGACATTGTGGGGCCTCATGGACACAAGAGGCCATTGTGAGTCTGCAGGGCTGTAACACCCCAGAACACTGAAATGCTGGGGGTCACCAAAGGTTCCTTTACTTGATTTGGTGCACAGGAGAAACACCAACCAGATATTCTCACAATAGCCAGATGCAAAAAATATTCTTGGTAGGAAGGGACCCACGAGGATCGTCAAGTCCAGGTCTTAAGCGAATTGCCCACACAGGGATTGAACCCACAGCCCCAGTGATACCACCACCATGCTCCAACCAACAGAGCTAAGAGGCCAAAATAACACAAAATTTTTCTGGCAAAATATAGACAATCAAGGGACTTCGGCAAAGAGTTTAATACAACATCCACTTCAACATAAAACTCTTATCATAGCATTAACTTCATTAACTTAGTTGATTTAACCTAAAAACCTTTAATCCTTAATACGCTAAATTACCCAAAATAGTTCCAAGTAATTAGGATTAGAAAGAGGAGAAATAGAGAACATCAGAAAGACAGAAGATCTATAGAAAGACGCACAGAGGCACCAACTGCTCAGGTTCCAGCATTGCTAACAGAGGAACCCCAGGAGAAGGCAGGATCCAGACCATGGGCTGGCCTCGTGCTCCGGCTTTTAACCCCCTGGGCCTCCATGGGCCCGCCCCTGGGGTGGGACTGCCAGGTGATTGACCAATCAGAGTCAGGGTAGGCACCAGCTGCTGGTGTGTGATTGGTTGACAGCTCAGCCAATCAGCACTGTCCCTGCTGTGTGATTGACAGCTCTGCCAGGCCAGGCTGGGGGCGGGGCTCTGTCCCACCACAAACCAAGGCCTGACCCGGCCCCGGCCCCACACGGGCATTCCGAGCATCCCAAGGTGTCTCGGGACATGGATCTCATCCAGCCTCTGACAGCGACCACGGTGACACTGGGGAACCTCATGGAACCAAGGGTCCATGGTGACCCTGTGCAGCTGCAGTGTCACAGAGGAGCCGTTGTGACACAGCGAGGACACACGGAGCCGAGGGGCCATTGTGACACATCAGGGCTTTGTGGAACCACAAAGCCATTGTGACATTGCAAGGCCTCATGGAAGCATGGGACCATTGTGACACTGTGGGGTCCCACAGAACCAAGGGAACATGGAACAGGTCTGGCTGGCTGGGGCTCCTGGGGACCACCTAACAGGTCCGGCTGACCTTGGCATGTCGAGGGCTGCTTCTCATCTGCCCCTGAAGCACTGGGTCTCTGGGCTTTCCTTTCTATTGGAGAGGACTCTTCTTCTCCTTCAGGGACCCAGGGACAAAACCAGGATTCCTTCTCCAAATTTCCTTATATTGCAAGGATTGTTCCCACATGAAATCTGCCAGGAGAAACAACTCTGGCTGCCTTGGCCACCCAGGGGCCACCTCTTATCTGCCTTTGAAACTCTTGGACCATGTGCTTTTCCATCTTATGGGAAGAAATCATCCATCTCAACTATGCACCCATGGCCAAAATTTGGCATCTGCCTCCAGAATTCCCTATATCCAAGTGTGAGAACCCCGGCCTTGCTTTGGGGCCTCATGTGGTGGTGAAATTCCTCCTCCAACCCATACTTCCAAAGAAAAACTCTGCAGGCTTAGCTGTTCGGTCTCAAGGCAGTTTATTGCTAGTTATCTAACAGATTATGTTCTTGGACTGCAGCTATTTGATCAGCGGCCTGGGTAGAGGCACACACACACACTGACATCCTCTCTATCTGCTGTCTTCTTCGTCTCTCTCTCCACCCAGGGCTGCTGCTATCTTTTATAAGATATATTACGTATAACATGTTTACAATTATTCCCCAATACCTACTACCTACGTTGCCAAGTGTTTTTCTACTCTAAACCAATCTGTGAGTGCCAACATCACCAAGAACATGGAGGTAAGCAAAAAGAAGGAGGAAGAACAGAATCAGCCCACTTTCCTCCATCTTAGAACTTCTGACCCTCATGTACAAAGTTAAAACCCCCCTGTACATGTGTTAAAACCCCCCTGTACAATACTAAAAAAAATTTCCCCTCTACTTTGTAACTACTTTTACTATACTATCTATCCTTTTGTGATTGCTTGTTCCACCTCCAAAGTTGGTAATTCATTCCATGGCTCAAACTCAAAATCACAGCTGTTTTTCAGTTGTCTGCCAGGGTCTAGAATGCTTCAGACCAAGGCCTGGAACCTCTAAAAATGTCTGAGAGACATTTTGAGTTCCCACATCCAAGGATAGCTCCCAGACAAAAGCAGCTAAGATAGGTCAGAGACATGTCTGGATGGCCTTGTCTTCTGAGGGCTGGCACTCATGTGCCTCTGAAACACTGAGGCCCTGTGCTTTCCTTCCTAATGAAAAGAACCGTACTTGGCCGTACTTGTGGTTCCACCTCCCAAATTCCCTATATCCAAGAATTGCTTTCAGACAAAAGATACCAAAACACAGAGGTCTGACTGCCTTAGGGCTCTGGAGGAAGGCTTTCACCCTCAAAACACCGGTGTTATGTGCTTTTCTTCACACACAAAGAACAGCCGTTCTCCTCCAGGTGTCCATGTCTGAAATTGGGATTCCAACTGTAAAATTCCCTATATCCAACGGTTGCTCCCAGACAAAATCTGCCATTACCATCAAGTCTGGCTGGCCTTGGCCTCTGGTGGCTGCCTCTGCCACACTGGGGCTCGGTTCTTTCCTTCCCATGGAGATCACTGTGACACTGTGGGCACCTCATGGAACCAAGGGGATCATTGTGGCACCACTGGAGCCCATGGAACCAAGGGGCCATGGTGACACCACGGGGCTTCATGAACCCAGAGACCATTATGACTCTGTGGGGCCTGATGGAACCATGGAGACCATTTCGACCCTTCAGGGCCTTGTGTCACCAAGGGGGCATTGTGACACCTCAGGGCCTCCTGGAAGCAAGGGACCATTGGGACACTGTGGGGCCCCATGGAAGTGAGGGAACATGGACTAGGTCTGCCTGGCTTGGCCTGCCAGGGGCCACCTGACAGGTCTGGCTGATGTTGGGATGTCAAGGGCTGCCTCTCATCAGCTCCTGGAGCACTGGGGCTCACTGCTTTCCTCTGTATCGAAAAGAACCGTACGTCTTTTAAGATGCCCATTGTCAAAACTGACACTCTGCCTAAAAAATTTCTGATATTCAAGGGTCTCGCAAGGGTCTCTCTCAGAACAAAATCTGGCAGCTCTGGCTGTCCTCTGGTGGTCACCTCTCATCTGCCCCTACAATAGTGGGACTCTGTTCCTTCATTCCTATGGAAAAGAACTGGTCTTCATGGCCAGGAATCATGGCCAAAATATGAATTGGCCACCGAGTCTGGCCAGGGTTGTGTAACCATCTGCAGGCCAAGGGGAGATATTGACTCTGCCAATGCTGCCATCCTCCCTCCAGTGAGAGAAAAGGACACAGGACAGGCACACAGAGGAGCAACATGAACAGACCGAGGGCAGGGAAGAGGAAGTTGAGTCCCAGATGGGAGGGATGAGGAGATGCCTTGATCTTGGGGCTGAAATCCTCTGGAAAAGCTATGGAGAAGGATGTCATTGATACATCAGACTCTCTTTTTTTCTATAAAGCATTGAAAAGTATGGGGAGATGACTTGTTCAGCAAAGGCCTCCATGCTAAAGTAAGCAAATGTTGCAGTAGCTGTGATTCCATGAAAAGTTTGAACAGAGAAAGAGAGCAGAGTGATGAGACCCTGTGCCCTCAGGGAGAGAAGAAGACCTCTGTTCCCTGAGATGAAGATGATTTCAGAAAGAGATGAAGAGAACCTTTGCTCTTAAACAGCACATATTTACACTAATACCCCATAAGCTGATGTGGCCCATAAGCACAGCTGTGAGAAAGGCTGTGAGAAAATGGGAGGGACATCATGATTGAAGATTTTTCCAGGCAACTGCAATTCATGGAAATGAAAAACCATGAGATAACTCTTTTCTTCTGGATAAGTCTCCATAACATTAAGAAGAGGAACTTTTCTCCCTAAGTGAACTAAAGGACTATTCTAGAGGTGGTAAACTGACTGAAAATTTTAGGTTTTGTCACTTTACATTGTCAGGTTGTATGGAGAGAGGAAGTGTTCTGAAAGTTTTGTTTTGATTCTTATTACTCTTTAATTTAGTTATTGTAAATAAACTTTTCTTTTTACACTTTTAATGTTTTGATCCTACCTTGCCTTTCTCCTAATTCTATCTCAGAGCAGGAAATGAGTAAGTATATTCTAGTGAGTGCACTGGTAATTAGCCAGCACTGAACCCACCACACTAATTGATGCATTGGCTGAGAAATCTCAAATTGGTGAACCAAAACCACTACAGAAACTTCCTGATGAACTGCACTAGAGCAAAGACAAATCAAGGCAGACCCATGGTTTGTCAGGACTTGCTTGATCCTAATGAGCCCCGTGGTGCATTTGGAGCTGAGCCCTGGAACCTCAGGGCCTGAGAGGAGATTTCACAAACCTTTCCAGGAGTCAAAGTCAGGAGGAAACACCCAAAGTGTCTTAAAGCATTAATGGGATCCACTGAGGTCCATCCCCAACACAGGCTTCTCATGGACTCCTTGGAGAAGAGAACTGGAGGAGAGGATGGCACAAAAAACTCTCAGAGACTCAAAATGGCAAAAAAACCCCGTCAATGTGGAAAAGAAAATCCAATTTACGTTAAAAAAAATGAGTATATCAGAGTATTAATGAGTTCCACTGACTGTCAATGCAAAGCTGTAATGGGACTAATTAAAACAGATAATTTGAGGCTGTGACTGCACAATCTCATAGAGTCTGGATCAAAAGGGAAACACCAAGTACCTTAAAAGAACTGAAGTACCTTGAAGCATTAATGGGCCCCACTGAGTGTTGTTCCTGACAAAGCCTCTCCAGGGATTAATTACAGCAGATAATTGGAGGCCAGGATTGCACAAAGCACTCAGAGACTCCAAGGCCAAAGGAAAAGCCAAAGTCCTTTGAAAAACCTTCAGTCCCTGGGAGCATGAAGGAGCCCCCAGGGCCATTCCTGACCAAGGCTCCCCAGGGACTCCTTCCAGCAGATCCTTGAGGCCACTGGGATGTGGGCATGGGGGGGATGCTGAGGGCAGGACCAGGGGGTGACAGTGCCCAGCCTGGCTGGGGCTGTGCCGGGAGGCCCCAGGGCCTCAGGACAAGGTGTCTCCTCACAGCCCTTGGTGGTACAGACCCTGCTGTGCCCCAGGGCACCAAGACTTGGCTTCTCTTTGTCCCCACCTGCCATCAGTGCCTCCAGTTCTCTGCTCGGCCTGGGGCCTGGGGACACTTTGTCAGTCGTGTCCCTCAGTGGGACCCATTAAAAGTCCAAGAAACTTTGGAGTTGGATTCTGACTTGGAGTTCTGCAGAGGTTTCTGCAGCTCCCTCCCAGGGCCTGATGTTCAGGGCCTGAGCACAAAGCCCCAGAGGGTCATTAAAGTCCTTGTGCTGTGTCTGTGCTGCTGAGCTGGGCCGGGCTCCTGGCACAGAGGGTGATCCTGGTAACCAAGCAGAGCTTCAAAAGCACATTTCTCTTGCTGAGCAGCTCTTCTCCCAGCCCAGCAGGGCTGGGGCACTGCCTGCAGCCAGCCTGGGCACAGCACAGAGGCACAGAGAGCTTCAATCAGTCAGGGCTGGGAAGGGGCTGAGAAGTGCCTGGGGCAGAATCACTGCCAGCCCTTGGCACAGGAACCTCTGGCTGCAGGACAATGCAGCTGCAGCTCCTGGAGAGATCTCCTAAAGCTGGAACATGCCAATGCCCACAGACCCTGTGAGTACAATTCTGAGTATTTCTGGTGCTGGGGAGGTGAAATATTCATGAATCTCTGACATTCTGAGGGGTTCTGATCAGTCATAGAATTTTTCCAAGACAACGATTTTGATAAAAAGGAGGGAATTTCCTAAGGCTTTTTATTCGGTTTCCTATTATTGGAGAGTGGCAGGGAAGGGGGATAAATATTAATGGTGGATTATGAATTTTGACAAGTGCATGAGACAATAGAAGTGGTGTTATTTTACTAATTAATAGGTTCACAGGAGATCCCTGATGTGCTTTCAGCCTCTCTGTCCATGGACAGCAGCAGCATCACCTTTGCTGGAGCCATCAGGCTCAGTCTGAGCTGTCCTTTCTCCAAGCTGCAAACAGAACCTGCCCCCAGCCAGTGCCCTGCAAACAGGCAGGGTTCTGTCAGGCCAAGGAGAGGGCACAGAGATTTGGGGTCTAGGAGTGCTGGCAGGGAGAGATCAGGCAGAGGGAAACACCTGTAGGAGGAAAATCTCCAGGAAGCAGAGAGAAGATCAGGGAAGGAGAGAAAACAAAACCCAGAAATGCTGAGGCAGGGAGAGTTTAGAGATGTCCAGAGGATCCCCTCCAGTGCAGCCCCTCCCTCTGCACAAGCCCCCTCCCTCCTGTGCCCCAGCCAAGCCTCTGCCCTCAGGGCCGGGGCTCCAAGGCGTGCAGCCCCTCCTGTGCAGGCAGAGCTGCAGCAGAGCCGTGGGGCAGCTCTGCAGCCCCGGGCTCAGTTCCCTCTGCAGAGCACAGGGCTGGGAGCAGCTGCCCGGCACTGGGGGCTCTGGCAGGGGGCACAGCTGGCTCAGGGTGACACAGCTGTCCCCAGTGCCCGACTCTGGGCAATGCTGGCAGTGCAGCCAGGGAAGGAGCTGCACCTCCCTTCATCCAGTGCCATCAGAAGGACACTTGGAAGTGTCCCTGAGATTTCAGTCCAAGCTGGGAGCTTCAATGCAGAGTGCAAAGCTGTCCTAGAGCATCTCTGATTTATGAGATCTATGGGGAAAGGTAGAGGTGTTGTGACACTGAAAATGCTGCTGGGTTGGTGAAATGAGCAAAGTGAGTCCTTGGCGACAAATGTGGAACTGGGCTGTGGTGGATCCATCTGCTCTTACCTGTACCTGAGGGTTTGTAAGAGAAACATGGGAGTGTGACCATCCTTCATGTGAGAAAAATGAAAGCCAAGCGAAGCTCCAAACAGAATGAATAATCATCTCCTCTCAGTCTCCACTCATCATCTTTCCTCAGAAAACTCACTGTAGTCATCAATGGGATGGAGATATGCTGAGGGTTTCTGATATCCAGGAATACCAGGAGAAACATGGAGGCAGCATAAAAAGAAAACCACAAAACTCTCAAATACAGAAGTGTACACATCTGTGTTACAGAGGAGGGTGTATGGGAAATGGCGTTAACTTTAATTACAGGCATCTCCTCTAACTCTTCACTGTCCTTTCTCTATGAGCAGGTGCCCATGTGCAGCCACAGCAAATGTCCAACAGCAGCTCCATCAGCCACTTCCTCCTGCTGGCACTGGCAGACACGCGGCAGCTGCAGCTCCTGCACTTCTGCCTCTTCCTGGGCATCTCCCTGGCTGCCCTCCTGGGCAACGGCCTCATCATCAGCGCCGTAGCCTGCGGCCACCACCTGCACACGCCCATGTTCTTCTTCCTGCTCAACCTGGCCCTCAGCGACCTGGGCTCCATCTGCACCACTGTCCCCAAAGCCATGCACAATTCCCTCTGGGACATCAGGAACATCTCCTACTCAGGATGTGCTGCACAGCTCTTTTTCTTCATGTTCTTCATTTCAGCAGAGTATTTCCTGCTGACCATCATGTGCTACGACCGCTACGTGTCCATCTGCAAACCCCTGCACTACGAGACCCTCCTGGGCAGCAGAGCTTGTGCCCACATGGCAGCAGCTGCCTGGGCCAGTGCCTTTCTCACTGCTCTGCGGCACACAGCCAATACATTTTCCCTGCCCCTGTGCCATGGCAATGCCCTGGGCCAATTCTTCTGTGATATCCCACAGATCCTCAAGCTCTCCTGCTCCAATTCCCACCT